>NC_138182.1:286096750-286534250 GCF_964194105.1 Spermophilus citellus | reverse complement strand
ACTCTCAATCAGAAGGTGGCTACTCTGCTGCCCCATGCTATCCAGATGCCTGTCCATGGACACCTGGTGGCTGGAGTTGGACTGGGGGAGGTGGGCCTGTGGGGCTGAACCTGACCAAGGTACTTGTTTGGGGCTGCCTATGTAAAGACAGTCATGGGGGGTGCTTCACCCCCAGGATGGAGGGAGAGTATAACACTTATTAAAAACAGGGGGTCTCCCCATCAACTGTCACAGGTGGTATGCACTCCAGGAGAGGTTTGCTGGCCCTCAGGGTTACTGCTCACATGCAGACGGGCCTCTTTATGAAACCAGCCTGTGCACACAGCCATGGCCTCGAGGAGTTCTGGGCAAGATGGTTTGGAGGAAGCTGTGAAGAGGAGGTGGTAGAAGTGAAGCTAAATTCCAAAGACCTGGAGCTCCCAGGCCTGAGAAGTACTTGTGGCTGAGGGATCTGGGTTTTTTTTTTTCTTTATTTTTTTGTTGATGTTTGTTGGGTACTGGGGATTGAATCTAGGGGTGCTTAAATACTGAGCAGCATCCCCAGCCCCTTTTATTTAGAGACAGGGGCTCACTATGTTGCTCAGGGCCTTGCTAAGTTGCTGAGGCCGGCTTTGAACTTGCAATTCTCCTGCTTTAGCTTCCCAAGCTGCTGGGATCACAGGTGTGCCTCACTGCCCCTGGTGGGGTTTTGTGTTTTCGAGGGCCGAATTACAGCACACATGTGTACACACCTCAAGAACAGCAGAAGGTTGAAGCTAGGACATTCGCTAGCCCAACAATATCTCATTTTCTAGAAGTCACAAAACTTGGTCAGATCCTCAAAATGAGTGGCTACCAGCTTTTGGGAAGGGATTGCCCAACATTTTGTGCCATTAGCTATAGCTGTTAAGTCTCGGTAGCCAGCCTTCTCCTTCAGTGCAGAGGAGAATGATGCAATTCTGGTCCCTGCTCATGTGCCCCTGTGCCCAGCTCCAAATCTGTCACCATGAAGTTCAGCTCACCCAGGATGCTTCTCCCCCATCACAGACTCCTCAGAGACAGCATCACAGCGGTGAGGTCAATTGGGATCAGAGGAGGCTCTTCCCCATTTCCCAAAGGCATCTTGGGCAAGAAGGCGACGTGTGACAGTGCAGCAGATTGTCCAGTTGGAGGGGCAGTGCCCAAATCTGAGACTGGAGATCAACATGCTAAGTGAATGAAGGAACAAATGATCAAATACACAGTCACCTCCTGCTTCACTTGCAGGGACTACTGGAAGTGGCCGTTTGCATTATTCTGGAATGCTGGTAATTGCTTCCTCTTGGTACCCTACAGCTACAATAGATTTTTTTCCTCCATAATTATAATTTCAGCAAATTTTTGCAATTGTCAAATCCTGCATTTTCCAAGCACTCCAGCTCTGTTCCCTGTCGAGCGGACGCCTTGTGTTGGGTGGTTAATTCAGCCGCAGTTCTCACTCTGGTGCCAACTCCAAGAACTCTTTACCGGGCGGATTTATGATGGATGCCATCTGGTCTGATAGAAGGAAACAGATATTGATTTTTAATATTTTCTCCCAACTTGTTTACTGTAGGATAATACAGCAGCCGTGTGGCAGCTTGTCTCAGAGTGGAAAGGATTATTACCACTGCCTTTTGATGAGATAAATTACCCAGGATGACTTGAATGGCTAGAGGGTATACTTTGATGTTATGTCGCTTCATTTACCCTTATGACTAAATGATTATTGATTTTATATTTTTAAGCTCTTGAAACGTGAAAATAAGTTGGTGGAGAAGCCCGGCTGTGTTAGTTTTATTAATTTATTTCTGCAGGGCATAATTCACTTTGGGCCAGGTTGTGAAGGGTTTGGGTTCATGACCGGCTGCAGATACAGTTGCAAAGAAATGGCTTATTTATATAGTCATTGCAAGTAGTCCCCAAATCAATACAGTCTGGGATTGGATGATTAAACTCAGTCCCTTTGTGGGATTCATTCCTGTAGCTGCTGCCGAAATCATCTTGACTGCACCAGATTCATGTGATCAAGTCTACAAATAGCAAGTTTGTTCAAGTTGAAATATTATTTTTTTGCTCATCTTTTTTTTTTTATCTGTTCTCTTCACTCAATGACATTTTAACAGGCTTGAGAGAAAAAAAAAAGGCTGACTCCTTCAATGACATTAGGAATCTGCATTCACAGAGCAGCCGCTGAGGACTTAGAGAATGCCCACGGGTGGGTTTGCGAAGACTTTGGACCGAGGCCCCAGGCTGAGCTGGGTTCCATCCTGGGCACTCCCAAGGGCAGACAGCCGGAGTCCAGGATGCAGGCAGGGCGCAGTGTGCTGGCCACAGCCCTGCCATTCCTGGTCCGCAGGGCCTTGCCGGATGGGTTGGTGTCCTGCCCCCTTTGGCTGAGGCAGGCCTGGGTCACTCCCTCTCAGCTATTCCCAGATTTCACAGAAAATTGGATATTTATTTTTTCACAATTTCTCCCAATTTATTTCCATAGATTTTAAAATATAATTCCTCGTGTCACATCTATTCCTTCTTAATAAAATTTAGTTCAATTACTGAGAATCTCAACTTCAGTGTTTGGATTTGGAGGTCAGCTTGTTCACAGGACCCTCACTGTTCCCTGCACAGCACCGCGAGCACGGAGTTGCTGTGGGGAGAGGTGAGCGGGAGGCCTGATTCCTACGAAGAGTGATTTGCTCAGACTGTGAAAGCCCAAAACCAGCCCACACCCAGGACTCATGGCGGGGGGCGGGGGGACTTTAATTGTATTTCAGCAATTTTCAGTCACAAAAATCCCCCTCCCTGGTCCTTCACCCCAGCCCCAGCCAGAGGCCTTCAGCGAAATGCACTGATAGGTCTTCTCCCGAGATGTTATTTTAAAGCACACAAATTCAGATAGGGCTCACATGTGAAGCTCACTTCAGATGAGGCTGCGTGTTAGAACACAAGACCCGTTTACGTGAGCAAGCCATTCTGTCCACACGAGAAGTGGCTATAAGGCATTTCCTTCTCAAGACAGGACTTCTCAGTGTTGTAAGTAGTGACAGCATGTTTTTATGGAGTTAAAAAAAGGTGTAAAACACCTTTTCTTACTTTAGTCAGTATGTATGTATAATTAATATGCAGTAAATTATACAGCTCCAGTTTAAAGCTTGTTTAAATGCATAGAATTGGAAGTAGAATGAAGAAATAAAATAACTTTTGGAGCAGTGTAATGTAATATGTTGATCAATTTTATAGGGGAGTGGTGAATATTTAATTAATCACCTTTTGACAATTATTCACACTGGTCAGAATCAAGGTCTCCATTAAAGGCGAAGAATAGCTTCATTACAAATGACCCATAAAAGTGTCAAGTGCTGGCTGTGAGGACAAGTAATTTCCTTTCCCTTTAAAGCCATTAGATGGAATGGTGGGGGTGGGGAAGGAGATGAAGTGCATAATCGTGTGATTACAAAGAAAAGCTTCAACATGGATTTGACAGCTGTGCTGGGGAGTGGGTGGGGAAGGCTGCACAGCGACCCCCGGCCCCGCAACATGCTTTCAGTTTGGGGAGAGGAGCAGAGTGGCGGATTCCGTCTTGCTGGACTTTTGTCTTGGTCTGGGGTATTTACTTAGGATTTAGTTGTGCCAAGCTTTAAGTACTGGTGGTGTGAGGAGAGGGATAGCTCTGACTCTTTTCAAAACACCCCTCTTGATGGCTCTCGGCAGAGGGAAAACACATTTGCTGCCATCTTGATTGATGTCCCCGGGTGTTGGCCTACTGAAACGGCGGGGAACGGCAGAGAGGGACCCATATGTCAGCAGGACTCGTGTGTGCATTTCTGGCTTAGCTTGGAGATTGATCATCATGGTTCCTCTTCAGCCTGAGAACAATCTCGAAAGTTGACAACTGCTTACATTTTGCTGAATCCATTTCTTAGCTTTTCAATATGGCCCAAGAGACCCTGACGTCCATCGACTTTCACAGGTCAAGATAGGTCTCTGGGTTTCAGGAACACTTGCAAAGTTTTTACTGAGTCAAAAATATTTCCATTCCCAAGTGACCCAGTGGCGAAGACTCATTCGTGACTGTATCAGGACCCCAGGGCCTTGGCAGAAGCCCTTGAAGGGGACTGGCTCTTACGATGCTCCATCTGGCTGAGAGTGGGCAATCATCTCAGGGACTGCAGGTCAGCCTGAAAGGGCCCTGTTAGAGCCCCAAGCCCGCAGGCTGAGTTCTGTGTCGGTACGATGTTTGCATACTTGCATTGAGCTGTGAATAGCTGCCTTAGCTGTTGAACTTCTAAAAAAGTCTAACAAAATGCAAACGGGGTGTTAACACAGACTGTGAAGATACTTAAGATTTTAAAAGCTGCACCTGTCTTGACCACCTTTAAGATGTGTTTCTTAAGCTTTCTCTTTTCTTCTTTGAACTTCAAATCCCACGCTCATGGGCAGCCAGACTCTAGGGCACACACCCACACATACAAGCTCAAGTGGCCACTTTTAAAAACTAATGGCTATTGACTCTGGTCGGGATTTCTGAGATGTTATCTGGCCTGTAAAGACTTTGCGGTATGCCGTTTACATTGTATCTGGCAATTGTATAATCAGTATTGATTTTCCTTGTGTGTAGTACCTATGTCAAACAACCTAATATATTTAAATGGTGATTATTTCATTTAGGTCTCTACTATTAGATAAGATCAAAGGTAGTTAAATGTGCGGTAGATTGGGGGAGATAGCGTGATGCACTTGGGCCTCCGCTCTGCTATTGTGTGGCTCAACAGCAACCTGGAGCATTTAATAATTAACTTTCTGAAACATGGGGGATCTGGGGCCTGCAGAGGAATGAGGCTGGCAGATGGAGGGAAGGCGTCACCGCCTGCAGCTTGAGGCTCGGTGGCCCCGTGAATGCCGGCCGTGGATGAATGGCTTCTCAAAGACCCTGGGAAATCACTCTGTGCCTCATTCACTCCTTGTTTTTGTACAAATACTTCTGAAGAAACGGGAACAGACTTGGATGGAGGTGTGATTTCCCCCAGGATGTGATCCCCACTCATCCTCCGTGTGGATTCCCGGGCCTCCCAGGGCGAGGGCCTCCCGGGTCCACCCCAGGCCTGTGGCAAGTGTACTCTGTGGGTGAGCACGTAGGGTCTCACTTGTGGTGAGTCTGGCACACGCGAGTGAAGGCGAGGAGAGAGGGTTTTCTGGTTGTCTTCATAACATTTCTTTACATTTTCCTTTTCAGAAATCCACGTGGGGTTCAGGCTTGGAGTTGATCTTAGCATCAGCACATACATATTCATTACTTTGAAAGTGATTAATACTATATTTAAGACATCTAATGAAAAATTGTAGGAGTTAAAAAAGAAATATTTACAAAACCAATCCTGATCCGAGGCTGAACATGCACAGGTGCTGACAGATGCTTCTGGAAGGATGTCATCCAGGTCGCCTCCCTGTGTTCCAACTGGGGCCAGACCCCCAGGTCCACCCTCCCTACTCCCCTTCAATGTCTGGGAGGCTGGGCTGGAGGTGGGCAGCTCTGCTGGCCCCTTGAGAGCTCACTCACTGGGCTCTGACAGGTGCTTCTTGGCTTCATTAGAACATTTATTCATAGTCTCCTTGGAACACGGGCTTTTCCTTTGACATAATGTCTACTGGAAGTTATCTCGGTTAGTTCAAGTAGCAAATGGGACACTAAAAAGGGAGCCAGCCCCCGGAATTGGGGTGGTACAAAGTTATCCCAGAAAGCCACAGATTGGGTTTCAGCGCCAGCTCCATCGGGTGACTTGTTTCAGGGCAGCAAGTTCACCGCTGCAGTCCAAGATTCCTTAGTGCCAGGTGAGCTCAGATATCCCATAAAAGTCAGATACTTGATGAAGAAGGGAAATCAACACCTGCCAATATCCCTGTGCTTCAGATGGAGAAAAATAAAGGCTGGGAATGTCACTTACTCTGCCCAAGGTGGCCTAGTGACCAGGTGGTCAGCATGTGGCATGCAGGTCTCCTCGTACAGAGGGAGTGCCCTCCCTGCTGTGGCCTGGGTGGTGTTTTTTTTTTTTTTTAATCCAGGATTGGAAGCTGTGAGCGCATGCACATGGAGAGACTGCTGTCCATCATACTGTGAGGTTGAAAAGCCGCCAGTATCCGGAGTCTTCCCTGGAGACCGCTGCCCGTATTGGTGGTCTGTCAGCCCTTACTGGGAACCTCCCCAGTGGAGCCCTGACAGCCTGGAAAGCACCCAAGAGCACCAGGGGGTCATCAGCCTGCACCCTCGGAGGCAGAGCAGCAGGAGGGACCCGCACAGGGAGGAGCTTCCAGGAGCACCTCACACTGGGAGTGGGGCCTGGGGTGGGAGGGCCCAGCTGGGGGTGCTGTCCAGCAAACCCTGTGGGTGGGGCTGGGTCAAGGGTGCTGGGCGGTGGGGAGGTGGAGTGACAGCTTCAGGAACCTCTCCGCAGGCAGAGCAAGTTCTGGAAGCCCACAGCAGACCCTCTGAGGGTGGTCACCGGACCTCAGAGCGAGGACCAGTACTGCCGGCCTCTGCAGAGTGCCCAGGCCCAGGGGCGCACGTCTCCTCAGCTCTGCTGGCGTTATTCTGATCTGGGCCTCAAGCTCAAATGCTCAACCGAAGTTTAAGAAGCTCCCGTGGAATTTGCTCATTCAAAAATTTGCTTTGGGGCTGAGATTGTGGCTCAGCGGTGGAGCGCTCGCCTAGCACCTGTGAGGCCCTGGGTTCGATCCTCAGCACCACGTAAAAATAAACAAATAAAATAAATGTCTAAGGAAAATTTGCTTTGTTCTAATGACCTCTGGAACCTTTTCAATGATGCTGTCCTCCAGGTGAGGTTTCATTCCGGAGCAATTTGTTCTGAAGGCCGCCCTGAGAGAAGCACTGGTCGTATGTGGCTCTCCAGCTCCAGGTGGTGTGTCCAGACAGCCAACTGGGACAGCGGGTGGCATCAAGGACAAATGTGACCATGCACACCAGTCCTCACCTGAAATGGCTGGCATCCCCTGGGAAGAGGAGCAGAGATGGGGAGACCATTGGGGAAGGTGACGTGCCACATCAACCTTCCAAGGCACGTCACGGGGTCACCTTTATGTTACGCATAAGGAAACTGAGGCTTAAGAATGCTCAGTGTTGGCCAGTGTGCCACGGCAGCCAGCAGTAGAGCCCGGCTGCAGTCCACCCCATTCTCACTCGGCTGCTTGTGAAGTATTGCTGCACATATTTAATTCTAAACACTGTTTCCTTCAAAAATCCCCAGTGGAAAGATGATTAGACTATAGAAATCATGTTTCATACCTATTGTCTTATCAAACCCATAACTTTGATCATTTATTTTTAATTTTTAATTTTTTTTATTGGTTGTTCACAACATTACAAAGCTCTTGACATATCATATTTCATACATTAGATTGAAGTGGGTTATGAACTCCCAATTTTACCCCAAATGCAGATTGCAGAATCACGTCGGTTACACATCCACAATTTTACATAATGCCCTATTAGTAATTGTTGTATTCTGCTACCTTTCCTATCCCCTACTATCCCCCCTCCCCTCCCCTCCCATCTTCTCTCTCTACCCCATCTACTGTAATTCATTTCTCTCCTTGTTTATTTTCCCATTCCCCTCACAACCTCTTATATGTAATTTTGTATAGCAATGAGGGTCTCCCTTCATTACCATGCAATTTCCCTTTTCTCTCTCTTTCCCTCCCATCTCATGTCTCTGTTTAAAGTTAATCTTTTCTTCCTGCTCTTCCTCCCTGCTCTGTTCATAGTTGCTCTCATTATATCAAAGAAGACATTTGGTATTTGTTTTTTAGGGATTGGCTAGCTTCACTAAGCATAATCTGCTCTAGTGCCATCCATTTCTCTGCAAATTCCATGATTTTGTCATTTTTTAGTGCTACGTAATATTCCATGGTGTATAAATGCCACTTTTTTTATCCATTCATCTATTGAAGGGCATCTGGGTTGGTTCCACAGTCTAGCTATTGTGAATTGTGCTGCTATGAACATCGATGTGGCAGTATCCCTGTAGCATGCTCTTTTAAGGTCTTCAGGGAATAGTCCGAGAAGGGCAAGAGCAGGGTCAAATGGTGGTTCCATTCCCAGCTTTCCCAGGAATCTCCAAACTGCTTTCCAAATTGGCCGCACCAATTTGCAGTCCCACCAGCAATGTACAAGAGTACCCTTTTCCCCACATCCTCACCAGCACTTGTTGTTGTTTGACTTCATAGTGGCTGCCAATCTTACTGGAGTGAGATGGTATCTTAGGGTGGTTTTGATTTGCATTTCTCTGACTGCTAGAGAAAATGGTGAGCATTTTTTCATGTACTTGTTGATTGATTGTATGTCCTCCTCTGAGAAGTGTCTGTTCAGGTCCTTGGCCCATTTGTTGATTGGGTTATTTGTTATCTTATCGTCTAATTTTTTGAGTTCTTTGTATACTCTGGATATTAGGGCTCTATCTGAAGTGTGAGGAGTAAAAATTTGTTCCCAGGATGTAGGCTCCTCTCTTATTGTTTCTCTTGCTGAGAAAAAACTTTTTAGTTTAAGTAAGTCCCATTTGTTGATTCTTGTTATTAACTCTTGTGCTATGGGTGTCCTATTAAGGAATTTGGAGCCCGACCCCACAATATGTTGATCGGAGCCAACTTTTTCTTCTATCAGACGCCATGTCTCTGATTTGATATCAAGTTCCTTGATCCATTTTGAGTTAACTTTTGTGGATGGCGAGAGAAAGGGATTCGGTTTCATTTTGTTGCATATGGATTTCCAGTTTTCCCAACACCATTTGTTGAAGATGCTATCCTTCCTCCATTGCATGCTTTTAGCCCCTTTATCAAATATAAGATAGTTGTAACTTTGTGGATTAGTCTCTGTGTCCTCTATTCTATACCATTGGTCCACCCTCCTGTTTTGGTACCAGTACCATGCTGTTTTTGTCACTATTGCTCTGTAATATAGTTTGAAATCTGGTATCGCTATACCGCCTGATTCACACTTCCTGCTTAGAATTGCTTTTGCTATTCTGGGTCTTTTATTTTTCCATATGAATTTCATGATTGCTTTATCTATTTCTACAAGAAATGCCATTGGGATTTTGATTGGCATTGCATTAAACCTATAGAGAACTTTTGGTAATATCGCCATTTTGATTATGTTAGTTCTGCTGATCCATGAACAGGGTATATTTTTCCATCTTCTAAGATCTTCTTCTACTTCTCTCTTTAGGGTTCTGTAGTTTTCATTGTATAAATCTTTCACCTCTTTTGTTAGGTTGATTCCCAAGTATTTTATTTTTTTTGAGGATATTGTGAATGGAGTGTTTTTCCTCATTTCTGTTTCAGAAGTTTTGTCGCTGATATACAGAAATGCCTTTGATTTATGCATGTTGATTTTATATCCTGCCACTTTGCTGAATTCATTTATTAGTTCTAGTAGTTTCTTTGTAGATCCTTTTGGGTCATCTGCAAATAGTGATAATTTAAGTTCTTCTTTTCCTATTTTTATGCCTTTAATTTCTTTTGTCTGTCTAATTGCTCTGGCTAGTATTTCAAGGACTAAATTAAATAGAAGTGGTGAGAGAGGGCATCCCTGTCTTGTTCCAGATTTTAGAGGGAATGCCTTCAACTTTTGTCCATTCAGAATGATGCTAGCCTGAGGCTTAGCATAGATAGCTTTTACAATGTCAAGGTAAGTTCCTGTTATCCCTAGTTTTTCTAATGTTTTGAACATAAAGGGATGCTGTACTTTGTCAAATGCTTTCTCTGTGTCTATCGAGATGATCATATGGTTCTTATCTTTAAGTCTATTGATGTGGTGAATAACATTTATTGATTTCCGTATATTGAACCATCCTTGCATCCCAGGGATGAATCCTACTTGATCATGGTGCACAATTTTTTTGATGTGTTTTTGTATTCGAGTCGCCAGAATTTTATTGAGGATTTTTGCATCTAGGTTCATTAGAGATATTGGTCTGTAGTTTTCTTTCTTTGAGGTGTCTTTGTCTGGTTTCGGAATCAGGGTGATTTTGGCCTCATAGAATGAATTTGGAAGAGCTCCCTCTTTTTCTATTTCCTGAAATAACTTAAAAAGTATTGGTATTGATTCTTCTTTAAAGGTTTTGTAAAACTCCGCTGTATACCCATCCGGTCCTGGGCTTTTCTTGGTTGGTAGTCTTTTGATGGCTTCTTCAATTTCATCCATTGATATTGGTCTGTTCAAATTGTGAGTATCCTCCTGACTCAGTCTGGGCAAATCATATGAGTTAAGGAATTTATCGATGTCTTCACTATCTTCTATTTTATTGGAATATAGGTTTTCAAAATAATTTCTAATTGTCTTCTGTATTTCTGTAGCATCTGTTGTGATATTGCCTTTTTCATCCCGTATGTTTGTAATTTGAGTTCTCTCTCTTCTTCTCTTCGTTCGCATGGCTAAGGGTCTGTCGATCTTATTTATTTTTTCGAAGAACCAACTTTTAGTTTTGTTAATTTTTTCAATAGTTTCTTTTGTTTCAATTTCATTGATTTCCGCTCTGATTTTAATTATTTCTTGGCTTCTACTACATTTGCTGTTGTTTTGCTCTTCCTTTTCTAGGGCTTTGAGATGAAGTGTGAGCTCATTTATTTGTTGGTTTTTTCTTTTTTTGAGGAATGACCACCAGGTGATGAATTTCCCTCTTAAAACTGCTTTCATTGTGTCCCATAGATTCCGATATGTTGTGTCTGTATTTTCGTTTATCTCTAAGAATTTTTTGATTTCCTCCTTTATGTCTTCTGTAACCCATTGATTATTCAGTAACATATTGTTCATTTTTCATGTTATGTAGGATTTTTCCTTCCTTCTTTTATCATTGATTTCCAGTTTCATTCCATTATGATCAGATAAAATGCATGGTATTATCTCCACCCCTTTATATTTACTGAGGGTTGCCCTATGGCATAATATATGGTCTATTTTTGAGAAGGTTCCATGTGCTGCTGAGAAAAAAGTATATCCACTTGATGATGGTTGATATATTCTATATATGTCAGTTAAGTCTAGGTTATTGATTGTGGTATTGAGTTCTACAGTTTCTTTATTCAACTTTTGTTTGGAGAATCTGTCCAATGGTGAGAGAGGTGTGTTGAAGTCACCCATAATTATTGTGTTGTGGTCTATTTGATTCTTGAACTTGAGGAGAATTTGTTTTATGAATGTCGCAGCACCATTATTTGGTGCATAAATATTGATAATTGTTATGTCTTGTGGTGAATGGTTCCTTTTAACAGTATATAATGTCCTTCCTTATCCCTTTTGATTAACTTAGTCTTGAATTCGATTTTATTCGATATGAGGATGGCCACCCCTGCTTGCTTACGAGGACCATGTGCGTGGTATATTTTTTCCCATCCTTTCACCTTCAGCCTGTGTATGTCTTTTCCAATCAGATGTGTCTCCTGGAGGCAGCATATTGTTGGATTTGTTTTTTTAATCCATGATACCAGCCTATGTCACTTTATTGGAGAGTTTAAGCCATTAACATTCAAAGTTACTATTGATATATGGTTTGTACTTCCAGTCATGTTTGATTATTTATCCTTTTTTTAAAAAAATTTAGTTTGTTTCTCCATGATTATCTTTCCCCTCGCCCTCTGTCTTTACTGAAGCACTTCCCACTGATGATTTTGGTTATTGTTTTTCATTTCTTCCTCGTGTAGTGTTTTGCTCAAAATGCTTTGCAATGCTGGTTTTCTGGCTGCAAATTCTTTTAACTTTTGTTTATCATGAAAGATTTTTATTTCGTTGTCATACCTGAAGCTTAATTTTGCTGGATACAGAATTCTTGGTTGGCATCCATTGTCTTTCAGTGTTTGAAATACATTGTTCCATGACCTTCTTGCTTTCAGCGTCTGTGATGAAAAATCCATTGTTAACCTTATTGGTTTACCCCTGAATGTAATCTGTCTCCTTTCTCTTGTAGCTTTTAATATTTTCTCTTTGTTCTGTATATTGGATATCTTCATAACAATGTGTCTTGGCGTTGGTCTACTGTGATTTTGTGTGCTCGGTGTCCTGTATGCATCTTCAATTTGTATATCTGTTTCCTTTTTTATTTCTGGAAAGTTTTCTGTAATCATTTCATTCAGCAGATTACTCATTCCCTTGGTTTGAATCTCTATACCTTCTTCTATCCCGATGACTCGTAAGTTTGTTTTTTTTATGTTATCGCATAACTCTTGGATGTTTTTCTCGTGATTTTTTACCAGCCTTTCTGAGTTGGCTAGACTCTTTTCAAGATGATATATTTTGTCTTCATTATCTGACGTTCTGGCTTCTACTTGCTCCACTCTGTTAGTGATACTCTCAATTGAGTTTTTAATTTGGTTTATCATTTCCTTCATTTCTAGAATTATTGTTTGATTATTTTTTATAATCTCTCTCTCCTGATAAAGATGCTTAACTTCTTCTTTTATCTGTTTATGTAATTCATTCTCAATGTGTTCTTTCGCTGCTTGAATTTGCTGTCTTGTATCCTCTTTAAGGTTCCATTCCATCTGTCTAAGGTTTTCCTTGAGTTCTTTATATGACCATTTTTCTGATGACTCTAGGTCCTCCTGAATATTTAGGCTGTCCTGAATTGTTTGTACTCCTTTTCTTCCTTGCTTTTTCAAGTTGCTCATGTTACTTCTTGTTCTGTTTGACTGATGAGTTACTGTTTACTCCTATAATTTTATTTGATGCTGTAGCCGCAGGTTTCAATGAAGTTATCTCCTCCGCCGCAGTCTGGTGACGTCAGTTCTCTGCATGGTGGTATCTCTTGCAAATGGCAACAGTTCGTTTCCCTTTGCTGGGTGACCAATGCAACGGGTGGGTCCTTACTGTCTCTCCCAAGCCCCGTTTCAAACCTGTGGCCACTACCTCTGAAGGCTCGGTTGGCATTTACCTCTGTAGGAACAGAAGGGCCAACCAGTTGTTTCAGCTGGATGGATTAGTGCTGAGTCACAGCTGTTTGTCTACGGGAAGCAGGCGAACGGGAGCTTGAATTCAGCCGATCCAGGCTCAGTGTGTGTTCTGAGAGGCCCAGACAGTTCGCCCCAGATCCACGTCAGTTCAGCATTGCCTAGTGATCCTCATTGAGCTGGGCCATCCATGTTCTAAACATCTTTTTCTTTATCACTGAGCTTTGGTGGCCAAGAGTTTTTCCCACTTCAGCCTCTAGCTATTTTGGAAAGGCCTATCAATATCCTATTGGGTGTTGATTCTGGTCTGAGTTGAGAATCTTGATCATTTATTTTTAAAGAAAACTGAGAACATGGTATTTTTTCACATTTCTCAAAGTATTTTTACTGAGCCATGTCTTATTGCATTGGCTTAGATCATAAAAAGGAAATTTTAGTTATAATGCAACAGATGTCCTTGTTCTCGTTCTGATTTTAAGTGAAACTGTAGTGTTTCCAAATCAAAACTTTTTGTCTGCTGTCTGAAAAGTAATGCTCTTCTCACATGAAGAAAAGATTTCCATTTTCAGGCTCACATTTGTAGAAATTTTGGGGTTTCTCAAATGCTGCCTCTCTGACTTTTGACTTATATAGTTTGAAGCTTAAAATGTGTGTGGCACATGTACATTGTTTTCTTAAATTGATTGGGAAGCCATCAAGCAGAACGAGGTAATCTCTGATCAATGAACAAGCATGCCATGGGAAGCCAGCCAACAGAGGGCAGGGCTCGGAGTCTCCCTGGGCACGTGACCTTGGCGGGCTCCCGATGACTGCTCCATACCCTCACACTCAGTGGTGGTGTCCTTACACACCCCCTTCCCATGCCTCCACATCTTCATGCAAAGTGCTTCCTCAGGGTGTGCACAGCTGATTTTCTGGGTCTGTGGGTTCAATTCAATGAGTTGCCTCAATATTATCAAAGAAGTGATTTGAAATCTTTCTTCAGGTATTTAAATTATATATATATATTTGCTTATTATTTTGATGAAATTTTACCTAAAATACCTAGATTTCCAACAGTTGTTTAAAAACACCAATTGGGTTGTGGCTAAACAAATTAGACTACAAATTCTGTCCTCTGCAGCTCTGATCCTCTGCGGTGACAAACTCTTCCTCCAGGTGGATCAACAGTGGGAGGGCTAGGACATCAGCCGAGAGAATCCAAGGCTCAAAAGGCCACGGCTGCACATTTCTTTCTTTCTTTTCTTTGCCCTTTTAATTTTATTTTTTATTTATTTCTTTATTTTTTTATAGTTTTAATCAGTTGTACATGACAGCAGAAAGCTCTTGTATTCATTGTACATAAATGGAGCAGAATTTCACTTCTCTGGTTGTACATGATGTAGAGTCACACTATTCCCACAATCATACATGTACCTGGGGTATTGATGTCGGTCTCCTTCTGCCATCTTTCCTGATCCCATGCCCCCTGCCCCGCCTATGCCCCATCTGAAGTTCCTCCACTCATCGCATGACTCCCCCATTATGAATTAGCATCCACTATCAGAGAAAACATTCAGCCCTTGGTTGTTTGGGATTGGGTTATTTTGCTTCATGATATTCTCCAAATCCATCCATTTACCTGAAAATCATTCTCTGTTGGAGCTGAGCAATATTCTTTGGTGTGTACCTCCGTTTCTTCATCCACCCCTCTATTGGAGAATGGCTGGACATTTCCAAGCCCCTGCATCTTTCTATTTCAGAGTCATGTACTGCTTGGGACATACAGTCTTTCCCATTTGCCTTCTTAGTATTTACTAGCACGAAACAAAACAGTACAAATGAATGAATGAACTCCTGGTTTGCTGCTTGGAAATGCAGAACCAACCAATTGGCAACCTCTGCAGCCCGATGGGCGCCTGCCTGCGGCCTCCTCATGCCTGGGCACCTCTCTCCTGTGGTGCTGCCAGGCTACTACCCTCCACACTCGCTCTACCTGCTGACACCTTTCTTGGGAAAGGGGTTTGAGTAATAATGTACCTGCTGGATGTTTTGGTGGCTGGAAAATGCCCTTTTGCCTTTGAGAAGATACCCCCATCAGCTGCTGAGAGCCAGACAGCCCTGGAGAGCCAGAGACGGCGCCGGAGACCTCCATTTTATTACTTCCTACTCACGGTGATTTTCAAGCTTTTGAAAAATTGGCCCGGTGGAAAATTATATTTTGCCCATCTGAACCATTATTCCATCTTGTTTGAGCCAATTTATAGCAACCTGTGAAGCAAGAGGAGAGAAACAAGAGGCCATTTTTACTTACTCCTGGTGATTCTGCCCAGTGACCCCGGAGCTGGCTCTCTGCCTGGACATGCTGAGCAAGTGCCCTTTTCCAGTCGTGCAGTCATGTTAGCACATGTTGGCACTGTGGGTCTCAGTTTTTTTAAAACGTGGCCATTAGCATTTTGATTTTAAAATTTAATCCCAACCTGTGGATTAGCGGAAAGCTCACACACTCCTGCATCCTGCCCTTGCAAAGCCAGAGGACGTGGCTATTCCTTGGAGTCTGCTCCTGGCCTTCTGGGGATGCCTGGTGGAGGAGGACACACTCCGTTCACAGGGCCTCCTGGGACCCACAGCAATTGTGGCTCAGCATCTTCTGTTCCCAGCAGTGCTCACTGGAAGAAGCATCAGCCTCGACCAAGTGGAGTCAATGGTTTTCACTTTCACACGTAGTCAAAGTTTCTTGGTGGCCATGAAATTTGACTTAGGAATTTCCTGTGTCTGAACTAGAATTTTTAACGGCACTGGAGATTGAACCCAGGGGCACTCTACCACTGAGCTGTACCCCCAGTCATTTTTAATTTTTGTTTTGAGACAGTATCTTGCTAAATTGCTGAGACTGGTTTCAAATTTGCAATCCCAACTTGCTGAGGTTATGGGCATGTGCCACCGTGCCCAGCTCTGACTAGGATTTTGAATGCCACAACTTTGGTTCACCACAGTTAGTCAATCACTGGGTCCTTGATGTATACGGACTCTGCCTCATTTTTAATTAAAGAACACCTTGGGAATCAAGGCCTCCTCTTGCCTTTTGCAGTCTGACAAAGGACGGGGTGTGCCCATCAGCCTCTTTGCAGGTTATGTTCCCGACACCCTCCTTGAGCAGAGGGGCTGCCTGGTGGCCGTGTGGCCACTCTCCTTTGTGCTCTCATGCACAGAGACTGGCTCAGTATTGTTGACTATCTTTTCTCAGCTTTAGGACCTGGTCATGCTGCAGGAGAAATATCCCAAGAGAGAATCAGGAGAACCTGCCTGCTCTTCAGCAGGCCCACACCGGGACCCTGTGCAGCAGGTGGCAGAGGGCACTGTAGGGGGCCTGGTCCCTAGTCCTCCTAGCTGCCACCTCCCCACTCCATTCCCTTTGACCCCATCTCCTCAGGACTCTGAACTCTTGGCTCCTTGGCCTGGATCCCAGGCCCCTGCTTATTATCCTGGTGTTGGGACCACAGCTCAGTATGTATCCATTCACTCACTGGGCCCAGAAACCATGGTGGGCTTCCAGAGGGACCCTTCCCTGGCCCTGGCCTCAGAGTCCTGTGTCCCCCTGTGAGGTCATCCGACAGTATTTCCCTGTCAGCGAGCTGTTTTGGCACAGGCCTGAGTGCCAGCGAGACCCACAATGTTTCGGGACCCTGTGCCCAGGTGGAGGATGGAGCCCACCACACACAGGCTGCACTAAGTCCCTCCTGGTGCATGGGGTGGGCTGGGAAGTGCAGCCTCCATCTCCAGAAGGGTGCAGAAGGAGCTATAGGTGCTTTAAGGTACACAGTGACCTGAATCCCTTTCTACTTTAGCAAGAAACACTGGCTCTGAGCAAGGAATGGGTCTCAGTGTCCAGGTGGGGCTGGGCCAGCATGGCACCATCACGTGAGAACTGCTGCCCATTTTGCACCAGCCCAGCCAGGAGCAGAAAGCAAAAGTGGTCTCCATTGGTGGAGGATGGGTCACGCAGGAGTCAGAAGGCCCAGGGGCAGAGGGAGGTCAGTTTGTACCTTATTCCATATCCACCAGGAAAAGCAGCACAGACTGGGAATGGCAGTCTGTGGAAGAGGGCGGCTCCGAGAGAGGAGGTGGCATGGCTGAACCTCCCAACACCAGTAGCCACCCCACCTGGGCACCCACCCCCCTGTCCCCTCATAACCACTTCATTGCACTCTGAGGCCACTGAAACCTGACCAAGGACAGCCACTGGAACTCAGTATGGCGCAGCCTCCCCAGGCGTGGGAGGCATGGAAGGGAGGCTGCAGGACCAGTGAGTGCCTTGACTCAGTTCCCCAGGGATACGCAGCCCTTGGCCGGGATGGGAGGGCCGGGCGCTCCTGCAGATGGAACCCATGACCCAGGCAGAACGGCCAGGCCTGCAGTAGAGAGCGGCCAGTCTGAGGCAGAGGCTCCCGATGAAGGGAGTGCAGCGCGGTGAGGTCAGCCTCGAGCAGCATCTCCCCGCGATTTTATAAAGGAAAGACTTTGTTGGAACATGAAAGTACGTGGATGCCCTAGGCCGGCAGCTCCGTTCTAAGGGCCACAGGAGCCAGAGGTGGAGACCCGACGCTGGATCTGACCTCCTAGTGTGGTGGCCTACAATTTAGTTTTAATCCCAACAGACTGGAGTTCCATCTGCTCAGCGGAATTCGCCTGGGGCTCTCGGGGGTGGACAGTCCTGAAGCCAACCTGCCACAGCTCCTCGGCTTTGCCTTGGGGCAGGTGAATGCTCTGGGTCGAAGTCCCTGTCGGCGGTCACAGTTGCCCTCCTCCAGCCTTTCCTGCCAGACCTGACACAGAAAGCTGCTGAGGCAGAACAGCCCTGGACACAAGCTCAGCCGAATGGTGGCTGCCACCGCAAACGCTAATACCTGCACCCCACTGCCCAGAAAGGCCAGCTCCAGCTCAGCCCAGACAGAGTGCCTCCCCTCCATGCAGAAATGGCATTTCAATAATCACATGCTTGAGATATTTAAGCGTAGATTTATTATTATTGCTAATAATAATAAAAGTAAAGATTGCTTATAATCTCCCATGGTGCTCTTCAGAAATTGATTTTCCCAGAACCCGTCTGGTGTTCAAAACCTTCCTTTGCTTCTGTCTGCAAGGTGGATGGACATTTGATTACATCAGTCCCTTAAATTCCAAATGAATGATTGGCATCATGTTGAGGCACTCACAAGAGATGGTCTTAAAATCACATACCTTTATCTAATGCCTGTCTGATTCTATCAGTTCTCTTTATGGTCAGGGTCTTGGGTTTCTAAGCGGGAACTTCTTTGAAGTGAGGAGGACACTCCTGTAGGGAAGTACCCTTCTGGCCTGTCCATCAGAGCCCTGGGTTTGCGAGCAGTCTCCTGTCTGGCTTGCACTTCTGGTTGAGGAGGACTGTCAGGTGGCATAGCCTGGTGTGGCGGCTTCTCCCAGCAGAGGGCTTCCGCCAGGGCAGTGCAGCCTCCTGCTATTAAACAGTAATTAACTCCTCCAGCTCAACCCTTGCCCTCGCTGATCCTGGTGACTGTTGACATGCAACTATTTGTTAAATGGCAAAGTTTATTGATTTGGCAAATTCAGTCCCACATTGTAGATTTTCTCTCAGTCTGTGTTCCTACATGTGGTTCAGCATTTTTAAATGTCAACTGCAAAGTATTATTGATCAGTAATTAAAAGTGTAGAGAAAAATTAGCATAGTAGAAGTTTACGGTCATTAGTACAAGTACCGTTGGGCAATTATTTAGCATGTTTTAACATTTATTTTCCTCCTGTTATTGACATAGAGTATGATGCTCAGGGAACAGTTTTTGTTTTGCTAAAAAGAAAAGTTTCAGCGTCGATAAGAATTAATAGTATACAATTTCTTTGTGAACATTTGCTTGCTGGTGTCGCTGATCCAGATGCATAAAAGAGCCCCTAGCAGCCTGTGCACCCTGGCAGGGGTAAGCAAAAGACTTGGAGCCAAGTGGGATCTGGAGGGACTGTGATGTCTTCCCAGGGCACTGGGACCTTGTCCCATGCTAAAGCTGGGTGAGGAGAGTCCACGTCTGGTCCCTACAGGAAGGAGAACACCTGCTTTTGCTGGGCAGCCCTTGTGCACCGGGAGGCTTCAGCCCAGGTGTTCCGGGGCTGGTGCAGAGTCCCCTGGTCTGCACCATGTGTTTGTGTGTACTTGTGCTACTCCAGTCATGCAAACAAGTTATCTGAAAGCAGAGCTGCCCTCGTAGGCACAACCAGTGCCCCCCAAACCTGAATTCTGATCGTGTTTGAAAAAACAAAGCACAAAAACACCCCCACCATGTTCTCAGCCAGGGCAATAGGGCTTGAGGTGGGCTGAGAGGGAGAGAAGACAGGCTCTCAGGACAGGACCAGCCCCATTCTGGCCATGGACACCTTCTCAGGGTGCCCATTCTGAGGACCACCGTACTGGGAAAGGATAGGGGTTCTTGAAGGGCCTTCTGAACCCTGAGTGTGCACTGGAGGAAAGAGTCAATTCAGAGTTGTTTTAATTCCAGCCCACGAGGTCATTTAGGGGGACAGTATGGTTTCATGAGGTCTTCTAAGGGAAGGTCTCAGGGAAGAAGGCACAGGGTGAGTGGGGCCTGTGATGGGCGACAGTGTTGGGAGTGGAGAAGTAGGTGGCTGGGACCAACACGGAAAAGGGGAAAGCAATTAAAATTGTGCTGCAGGTGTTACTCCTGCAGGAAAGACTGGAAATGGCCATGGTGCGTTAAGTGAGCAAACAAGGCAGGGTCCACCATACTGCTCACCTTGAGGGAAGTCTCCAGGGTCATGAAAGGCCAGGCTTCCATTGGTGGTGGTTAGCACATCCAGAGGACATGCAGGATTTAAGTAGTCATCAGGAGGGCAGCATGATGGACCCACATCTCCAGGATGAAGCCAGGAGGGCGAGGACATTTAAAAATACTACCTCATTTTTTTTTCTAGAAACAAAACCCAAGACAGTTGCCGTTTGAGCTCATCTAAGGACGTCTAGAAATGTGGCAGGCATCCTGCTGGGGCTGGCCGGTGCAGGCCTCCTGGAGGGCCCTGCCCCTCACTCCCAGGTGGAGCACACTGGTGGTGGTTCTGGATCTCCCAGGACAGGGGAACTCCTCACCCTGGCAGGAGGAAACCAACAGAGATTTCAGGAATGTAAGGCTGTGGGTGGAAGGAGGCAGAACTCTGTGTTCCCGGGACCAGCAGGACCTGGTGGCCTGGGGTAGTAGAAGGGCAGCATCGATGGTGGCTGCTGGACCTCTCTGGGCTGCACATTTAGTTGCTTAGCGATGAGTTGGAAAAGCCAAAAAGGAGGGTCAGAGCTGCAAAATGAGTTGATCAAGACTGCAGGTCAAGCCAGAGCAGGGGCAGAGGGAGGCTGTGGTGTGGACCTGAGAGGGGGCCAGCCCCCGGGCGCCCTCCATCTTGCCTGCACTTTTTCACTGTGTGTACACTGCTCCGCTCATCAAAGGGCAGCTGAGCCCCTGCAGTCCAGGTGCACCCTGCAGACCGTGTGAGCCAGGCAGGCAGGAGCCCACCCTCACAAACCTGTAGCCCACCCAGGTGCTCTGATTCCAGGGGTAAGCATGACACCCCCGGGGGACCACATCTTGGTCCCCCAGCTCTGGCAGTGCGTCACAGTCACAGGAGGCCCTGGCAGCGGGATCCCTGGCTATGGCCACTCCGACACTGTGGTGGCCAGATGTGTCTCAGAGAGGCAGGGAAGGTGAGGCTCAGGAGCACCCTGGTGACACAGAAACAGGGACAGGAGGGGTCTGGAAGGCTTGCACCTGGGAGGTGAGGCGTGTGCAATGGGGTGGGGAGGCAGCTCCTCATGGGAAATGACCGCTGGATGTTCAGAAATGGGAGAACTGGGGTTGGGGTCCAGGAGCTGGAGGGTGTCAAGGCTGGCCAGGGGGGAGGCACCAGGGCTGCTCGGTGTAGACTGCCCTCTGCACACTTCGGGGAAGGGTGCGGTGTCCACCAGGTGCAGAGGAGAGAGTTAAACTCAACCCCAGTACTAACAGTAAAGTGCAGGACGAGGGTTGCGGTCTCCAGGCCTGAGAGCGCCTCGGAGACCCCAGAGGGAAGGGGCCGTGCAGGCACCCACTGCAGAGCGCGTCCCCAGGAGGGCTGGCCGCTGCGGGAGAATGTTACCATTTAATAATTCAGTGAGTTTTTTTTAAAGAAATGAAATATATTAAAAGCCATATTTTCATTTGATTAATAAATGCTGTATAAGAACAACAAATAACCAAATAATTAAAGTAAATCCAATCTCTTAATGCAAACATCCTTTAAACAGCCCTTGGTTTCTTTTCTAATATAAATCTGGATGATGTGGGAGCCTCAGAAGACTCATTGCTGGCTTTGCCTCCCTCGTGGGCTGTGAGTGCCAACTCCTGAGCCCAGTTGTCGGGAGCCTGCCTCTCTGCCTGAGGGAGGCTTTGGCATGGCTTTCCTTTGCTAGTGACAGATTTGATGCCATAAACTAAGACTTGTGTCACTTAAGGTCAAGGATATTTTGGGTGGAATTAAAGCTGTGCAGGTATGATTGGATAAACAGCACAGAGCTTCATTTTTATTTGATTTCTCCTACTTATTTTATACAAATAATTTGTCGATTTCTAAATGCACTGTCTGTTATATGGACATATTGAAGAGGTTTCTTGGTGCTGAATATTCAAGTTGTTTGACAGCATTTGAGTTTCCAATGTTATCTGAGAAGGAAGGGGGGGGAGACTGACCAGTGTGTCCCTCGTCTTCTGCGTCTGTGCCCCGACTTCCAGGGCGTGTCAGGGTGGTTGGACCATTCCCATTTCCTCCTGGGAAGTGACACACAGCCAGGGCCCTGGCTCAAGGTGAGTGGACACCCTGGCGGCCACCTGCAGAGGACACCCATCGCCAGGCACCCTCAAGCTGGACTGTGTTACAGGCACCGTCTTCATGAACAGCGCTTCCAGTTCCAGTAAGAGACAGGATCTGCTTGTAAAACACTGTACAGACCCACTAAGGTCTTTCCCAGCCAATGAGCCAAAGGGCATAAAACACAAATCCCCACTTATCGCCTGGAAGGAGGGTTTCTGCATTTCCTTTGCTAGAAAATAATTCCTGTTGGGCTTCATAATTTTGTACTTTGGAGATTTTTCTTATAGAAAAGAGAGACACACCCTTCCTAAGGGCAGGGATTTGAGTCTGGTGCTGCTTCTAGAAACCTGGGAGGAAGAAGCCATCTGTTGAATGGTCCTTGAAAACAGGAGGTGTTTCTGGAAATGCCAAGGTCCCACGGTGTTCTTTTGCAGGGTGTGTGGATGGCGGGAAGGCTTGCCTGGGATTCAGCAGCTGGGGGCACCTGGAAGCCCTACACTGCCCCATGCCAGTACATATTCTATTAGGGAATATTGCCCAAATAGTCTCTTTCCAAAGAACAACATCACACATATTTTCTGAAAGAAAAAAAAAAGATTTAGTGTAGTCCTATTTGTGGGATATTGAAAGGATTGAATGTGAGCTGTACCTCTCTCCACAGTCCCCGGATGGAAGTGAAATCAGTCCTTGGAGTGGAATGGCCGTAGGCACCATCAAAGATGGGCTAGCACAGTACCCTGGGGAAGGCCTTGCGGGTGCTCCTCACGGGGGTCCTCCTCACTACAGATGCCCCTCTCTGGGGGCTCCCTACTGGGCAGGTGCCTCCTGGTGACAACCCCTCACAGGAAACATGGTCATCCTCCAGGCAGGCAAAGCTGTGCTCACAGTGTGAGGAGGGTGAGGTGCCATCACGGTCGGTCCCCATCCCAGTGCGCTGTGTCCCTTGGCCATGGGCCCTAGGCCACCTCTGCTCTCCTCAAGCTTCTGAATCTCTCCCCCTTATCAAGAGAAGACCCCCTGCCCTGCTGGGACTACCTTCATTCTGCTGTGGGTTTAGGAAACAGGTAGCTCTGTAAAGACGGAGGCTGGCTGGTGCCTTCTCAGGGGATCTGCTGCGGGTCACTGGAGGGAGCCAGATCAGCGGCAGGGCAGGGGACCTGGCCCCATATCCAGGAGCACCTTTTGTGCCTGTACCCCATGAGCAGGGGAGCCGGACAGAGGGGCTCTGAGGGAGCAGGTTCTGGGGGCTGCTCTGGGAGGGGGCAGCCTGGCTAGGATCAGGGAGCGCTGGGAGGTGCTTCAGGATTCGGGGCTCATGGGAGGGAGGGGGGCTGAGGAAAGCCAGAGGGAGTGCTGGGGTTTGGGGCTCACAGACTGTTCTCAGGGGTCGGGGTCCCCTGGCTGGGCAGGGGGTGTCAGGCTCAGGCATGAAGACTGGCCCTGGGACAGAGCACTGCCGGGGAACTGCTCCTTCTGCGGTAATCAGAATGACTTAGGAAGAGATGGCGTGTCCTGTGGGCCTGGTGGCTGTGTTGAGGGTGAGCAGCCTGTCACAGCTTCCTGCCATCTGCCAGGGACCTGGGCACAGAGCAGGAATGCCACCCAATCCCCAGTGCAGGGTGGCCAGCTGGAGACCCAGAGGAAGTGCCTGCGGAATGCAGGCTCAGGAAGGCGAGGGTGCAGCCTGCCCCAGACGCCCTCCCCTGCCTAAATGTCAAGCCAAGGAAAGGCAGAGCCTCTCCAGGCAGCCAGCCGCAGCCAGGTGAGAAGTGGCTGTCCTCTAAGTTAGATGGTTCTTGGTTTTGACTGTCATATGATAGCTCCATTTTCATCTCCAATAAGATCTCCCTCAAGTCTTCTCTGACCCATGATATTTAGGGAGTTGGGTTTTTCTTTGGAGTATTTCAGAGCTTTCTTTTCTCATGCCTTTTGTAGGTGGCCATGCCCCCCTTCTGAATGGAGTTAAACCCTGTGCTCCTTCCCAGGCCTGGCAGCTCCTGTTTGGAGCTTTCATTTATGGGGAGCTGGAAAACAGATATTTATTTATTCAGAATATTTATTGTACTGAATCATGTCCAAGATGCTATTGGGTCTTGAATTTTCTTGCATCTTTAGTTTTTATTTTTATGCCTCTTGAGTTTCACCAGCTGCCAGTTGTTTTTGTGCGTAAGGAGATGTGATCTAATAAGGAAAAGCAGAAACCTGAGAGAGTGGAAGTACGTGATGAGGATGAAGAGGCAGAGGTGCGCTTAGGTGTGATGGAGAGAAGCTCTGTGTGTCCTCCATCCGGCCAGACGGGCCCTCCGGGGAAGGTCTCCTGGACTTCCCTCAGCACCCGGATCCACACTCTGGGGAGCCGGCATAGAAGCTCTTACCTGAGCGTGCAGGCGGAGCTGGGAGTCGGCCCCCAGGAGCCGTCCGTGCACCCCTCGGCACCTTCAGATGACAGCGAGTGAAGACAGGTGGGAGCCGCAGTGGGGGAGGTGCAACGCCCTGGCAGGATTCTGTTGCAGAACCTGAGCTGCGTGTCCCACTGGTGCAGTAGGAGAGGCTCCAGGGACTTTCTCCTGGACAACGGAAGAGCCTCAGGCATTGACTTTTCCTCCAGATCTTGCTTTCCTCACTTAAGACTGTGGTGAGGATCAGGTGTCACATGCTGTAAGACCAAGGGTGGGGGCCATGCTGGCCAAACCGCCAGAGGGCCGGGGCCCTCTAACTCATCCTCATTGCTACGGAACAAGTTCCATCAGATCCACTCAGGCCCCTGGAGCGGTCCTAGCGCTCTGCTCGGGGAAGAGGCCTGGGAAGCTGTCACCTAGGGAGCAAGGGTTGGTTTCCTCTGTGGGCACAGCCTTCTCACTCCACGGGATCCACCGCGCCATCCTGACTTGGTCACCTGCACTTTTGGGGTGTGCTGAGTCCCTGTCCAGACCAGGGCCAGGGAGGTTCTCCGTGCTCTCTCCCCAACGTCTCAAAGACTGGATTCTTCCTCCAGGTCCTCAGCCCACTTGGAGCTGATGTTTGCACAAGGGTAGATGAGGCTCCATTTCTACTTTTCTGGGTGGGGAAATCTGGTTTATTTATTGAGGAGACTGTCCTTTCTCTGCCGGGTGTCCTTTGAGCCTTTGTCTGGAACAACTGACGGCCAACGTGTGGTTTCGCTCCGGGCTGCCTGGTTCCAGTGAGCTGTCAATCACACTGTTTGGGTCACTCTCACTTCAAAACGTATTTTGAAATATTGTGCTGTGAAGTCTCCAGCCTTGTCTCGTGTGAAAGGCAGCTTGGCATCCTGAGGTCTTCATGGCTCCACACACCCAACTACCATGAAGACGAACATGGGACCTTGACAAGGGTTCTGGTGAATCTGCAGACAGCTTTGGCTGAAGTGGACATTTTAACAATAGTCGTTCCAATCTGTGAACATGGTGTCTTTCATTAACTTTGTCCTCTTCAGTGTCTTTCATTGGTGTGTTGTAGTTTGTAGCATACAGGTCTTTCACCTCCTTGGTGAATTTATTCTTATTTTATTTATTTGATGCTGTGATAAATGGAACATTTCTTACTTTTTCAGATAGTTCAGAGTAAATTCAAGAAATACTACTGATTTTTCTAACTTGATTTTGTATTCTGCAACTTGACTAATTCTAGTGGCTTTTTGTGAAGTCTTTAGGATTTTCCACAAATAAGATTATGTTATCAGCAAACGATTCACAGACTGGGACAAGGTATTTGCAAACCATAGATAATATAAGGGGCTAATATCCAAACTATCTAAGAACTCAAATTAGGAACATCAAGATAAACAAATAACCATATTCAAAAGCAGGCAAAGCACTGATTTCTCAAGATAACACATACACATGGGCAACAGGCATGCAGACACCTGTTGAACATTTTAAAACCACAATGAGATATCTCTTCAGCTTATTAGATCAGCTACTATCAAAAAGATGAAAGATAACAAGTGTTGACAGTTTGTGGAGAAAAGGGAGCCCTCGCATAATGTTGGTGAGTGTGTACATCAGTATAGTCACTATGGAAAGCTTCGTGGACGCTCCTCAAAAGACTAGACTGCTATAGAGATACAGCCACATCAATGTTTAGAGCAGCTCAGTTCACAACAGCTAGACTATGGAACCAACCTAGATGCCCCTCAATAGATGTGGTATATATACTCATGGAATATTACTCAACTTTAAAGAAGGGAGAAATTATGGCATTTACCAGTAAATGGTTGGAGATAGAGAATATCATGCTAAGCAAAATAAGCCAGTTCCACAAAACCAAAGGTTGAATGTTTTCTCTAATATGCAGATGCTAATTCACAATAAGGCAGGGGGCACTATTACCTTGGATTAGGTAGAGGGAAGTGATGGGAGGGAAGGGGAGGGGATGTGGGGTTAGGAAAGATAGTAGAATGAAACAGATATTATTACTGTAGGTATATATGTGACTGCATGACCAATGTGATTGTACAATATGTGCACTCAGAAAAGTGAAAAATTAAATCCCATCTCTGTATGATATATCAAAGTGCATAAATGCATTATATTGCCCCATGATCCAGCTATTTACTTCTCAATACATTTCCAGAGGAAAAGAAGTCGGTGTGGAAGAGACATCACCCCCCCACCACCTGTGTTCCTTGCAGCTCTGTTCACAACAGTAAACAGGCAGAAACAACTGAGTGTCCATCCACCAACCAGCAAATGGTTTCAGAAAATGTGGTTCATGTACACAATGGAGCACTTTTCAGTCTGGAAGAGACATAAAATGCTGCATGTGTGACAACATGGGTGAACCAAGAAGACACTGTGCCGAGGGAATGTCGGGGTTTGGATTTGGGTGTCCCCTGAAGTGCCTAGAGGTGGCCCTTTTGGAATGCATGATCACAAGGTTGTGCCCTTATCGGTGGTTGACCCACTGATGGGTGAGTGGACAGCTGGAGGTGGGACCTAGGCGAGGGGGTAAGTCACTGAGGCACCTCTCCTCTGCTTCCTGGCTGCCAGGAGTGGAGCAGCCTTCCTCTGCCATGCCTTCTGCCATGATGTCTCTTCCTTGGAGCTGGCCAGCCATGGACTGAGCCTCCGAAACCATGAGCCAAATCAACGCCGCCTCCTCGAAATTGTTCTTGCCAGGTGTTTTAGTCACAGTCATGGAAAGCTGACACACACTCCATGATCTCACTTTTCTGTGAAATTTCAAACAGGTGAACCCATAGAAGGAGAGAGTGGAAGGGGATGGGGGGCTGAGTAGGGGCCAGGAACGGAGCAGAAGTTTCCCTTGGCTCCTGGCAACGTGGTGACTGCAGCTCATAGTAATGCAATGTGTATGTTCAAAGAGCTAAAAGAGGGATCCCAGGTCCCCACCACAAGGAAGAGGTGACTGTGTGAGGTGACGTGATGTTCACTGCACTGATTTCCTCAGCCACAACGTGGACGAGTATGGAGACATCATGTGTGTCCCATAAGTATGCAAAATTATTTGTCAGTTAAGTATTTTGAATGTTTATGTTTTTGTACAACAAATGTGGATTATTTTCATTGGAAATACAAGAGATTTAGATCTTAGAATAAGACATGATAAATGCCGATTGTCATGAAAGAGAGAACCTCAGTATTTTCTTTCAGAATCTGCACATCAAGGCAGCATAACATTTCATTGCTATGAACATTATAAATTTGGGGGTCACTTCAGAAATGACAAATGGCCATTTTTTACCTGTGACTGAATTTTAACCACTGTTGCTCTTTTTAAACCCTGGGCCACAGGAAGCCCTGGTGGCTCTGCACCTGCCCTCGTCTCCAGTACAGAGCCGTCACCAACACCTGGATGACCACGCCCTTGTGGGGCCTGGGCTTCACGCACCCTCCGCCCCGACTTATTTCATAATTTATGTGGGAAGCCAATGGGGAAAGATGTATGATTTCTGAAAACTTTTCAGTCAAAGATCTGATGGAGAACTGATTCTCACCTTTTTACAACAGAATGTGAATAGTCCCCTCCAGCCGGCACCCAGCTGTGGACACTGATCCAGAG
This sequence comes from Spermophilus citellus, assembly GCF_964194105.1. NCBI lineage: Eukaryota > Metazoa > Chordata > Mammalia > Rodentia > Sciuridae > Spermophilus > Spermophilus citellus. The sequence goes on along the minus strand of NC_138182.1, from coordinate 286,506,386 downwards.
TGGCCCAGCAGGCCGCACAGCACTTGGTGCTCCAGAGAGCCTCTGGCCTTCATCGGCACCCTGCTTCCTGCCATGGCGGGACTGCACGGTTAGCTCCGAGGTGGCAGGAGGCTGAGGTCACCAGGTCATGAGGCCCTCACGAGCCCAGCTCCCTCCTGCCCCACCAGCCAGACGCAGTACTTCTCTCCTGCAAGGCCCAGATGGCACCACGTCTGCATGGGAAACTCTTTCACTTCTGGAAAATTCACTTATATAATTAAAGAAAAGTAAACCTGTGCATCCTATGTTGTATATAACTGAAAGAATAAATAAAAAATAATACAGTGCACTCTAAAAAATGGGATTTTCACGGAAAACCTTGTCTGCTTACCATCGTAATAAAAATGTAGACTCACCTCAGCTAACATACAGAACATTCTAACATCCACCACACAGGCAGAACCCTAATGATATCCAAGGTGCAGCGGCGCTCAATGTGGATGAGGAGATGCACAGTCCGAGTGAATTTTAATTCAGTTTATTTAGGATTAATTAGTAAAACAGGGCTGTGAAGTTTTGAAGCTTTCTGTTTCCTTTCACTTGTATGTTTTTAACTAAGTCGCTGATTAATCAGACGAAATGAGCGAGAACTCTCAGAGCCGTGCGGCCTCAGCTCTCTGTGCACATACTTGTACTCATTGTCAGTTTGTATAAAACGTCTCCATACTGATGAATCCAAAGTGTGACAACGCAGTGAGTCCTGACGGCCAAATACTTTGGCTCTGAATACCTCCCTCGATTTCCGTCCACAGTGATAATTTTCCGCTGCTCTGTGCATGTGCTGAGCACTTCTGTGGGTTCCTTTGAGCCCTACCCAGCAGCTGCCCAGGAAATGGAAGCGCGTGTCTCTCTGTGCACACAGGCACATGCCGTCAGGGCTTTGGCGGGGATGGTAACCTTCCCACACACTTCCCAACCTGTCTGGGCTTTCTTGAAGGTCGATTGGGTTTTCAACTATGTTATCTGCTAGGTGTTTGATGGAGTGGTCCAGATAACAGGGGAGAGAGCAAAGCAAAGAGAATTTTTTGAAGATCAAAAGTGGCTGTTCATTTTGTTATCTGACCCTATCTGTTGTCATAGTAACAGGCTTCTTTTAACCTATGTGGTGGGATGGTTTGTCTCTGTCTGCTCTGAATTCTCCTTTGACTGAGGGGCAGCTCCTGCAGCCGCCAGCCGACTTCCAGTCTTCCTGTGAAGCTCTGGGGGCCAAAGGGACGGATTCCCACGTCAGAAAGGATTTAAATTACATTTTCAATTTAAACTGCTATCTTAATTTAGGTGAGATAAAGCCAACACAGAGGCTCTCTCCCCTGGTTCTACAATGTGTAAGTAAATGTCATTTAGAAATGAAATGAATTAACATGTGGACTCTCACATTCGGGACAGGTTTAATCTTGCATCGCGCCCGCGGTGGAAGGCAAAGTGACTTAGCAGAGGTGGCGTTTGAAGTAAACTTTTAAGGAAGGGGACAAAATAAAAGCTGATCTAATTTCCTTGCTGCTTTTGGAGGAAGCCATGTAGAGGTGACCAGGCTCCCTCGTGCGGAGGACGATTATGCAGTCGGCTCACATCAGGGCTGTGGGGGATGACTGGAAACAGGTCCATTTATTTTTAAACAAAGCTTTGGGAAAACTGATTTCAGAAGGTGAAATTTCTCCTGTGGGTCATTTTAAGGAACTTAACACAACTGTGACATCCCTTTAAGATTTTGCAGGTAAAAAAAAAAACATCTCAGAAGTGAGTGGGTGCTGGATTGAGTCGGCCCCTGTGGTGGCACAAAGGCCACACCCTGGGTCTCACTGTCCCATCCCCTGTGCAGTGAGCAGCTCTGGTGGCAGTGATCACCCAGTGAAGCCCTGGTGGCCTTGGGGGCCCAATGCCTGCGGCGGTGCTGCTCAGTGGGCCTTGAAACATCCCTGCCGGACAGCAGAGAGTGGAGCCCCCGCTGCCTCAGGCAGCTCCGGGCCCAGTCACTGCTCAGGCCTCCTAGAAGGCAGCCAGGCTCTGCGGGGGCCCACGCTGTGTCGAGCCAGAGAGCGCCTGCTTGCAGTGTCCTCTGGCTTAAAACCCTCAGGCAGAGGCACCCTCTGTGAATTTCTGAGAGGTAGCACTTCACCCTCCCCAGGTCTGCATAGAAGGACCAGGGCTTTCCCCTCTTTCCTGGGAGTTCTCTGCAGGAAGGCAGTGTCCCCCTGGTCCAACTCAGGGGTCCTGTTTCCAGCCCTGGCGTCCTCAGGGCAACAGGCTCCTCCAGGGTAATCGAGCCTGGGGATGAAGGGGTGAAGTCATACCCCTGCTCCTGGGAACCACACATCCCCCCTGCTTACACTGGGCACAGCTGATCAAACCTCTGTTTGTGGATCTACAATGGGGACAAAAATGGCATCCAGTCCCCAGGACTGTGCAGAATGGGGGAGTTGCTTTTCCAGGGTGCTTGGAAGGTCCAAGGCCTGGTAACCCAGTGACTGGTGCTCCCCAAGTGCCGGCAGGAATCAGGAAGTGAGACACACACCTGCTGTTTATCAGCGGAGGAGGCCAGCGCCAGGCCCCTGGCTCCTGCACTGGGTTCCAAGAGGCTCCTGGATGCTGGCTTGTCTCTGAGTGCAGACACAACCTGCCTAAACTTGCAGTGATTTCCTTGTGCGTAGAGCGGGGAGGAGAGAACTGCTCCAGGCCAAGGTGAGACCTGCTGAGATCTGAGGCCCTGGAGTCAGGAGGAACCCGCTGTGGGGAGCTGCCCAGGGCACGCACAGCAGGGAGGTGCCACAAAATAATTGCCCTGATTTGAACATTATCTGACGTCCACCTGGGTCAAGCCAGAGCGTGGTGGCCTCTGCAAATATACAACTTCTATGTGTGAATTAAATGTTTTTTTTTCTTTTAAATTTCTGGCAATTGCTGTAATATGAGGCCAAGAGAATAAAAGGTTAAATTGTGTGTTTTTATGAGCAAAGAAATGTTAAGTATTTTTCAATAATAAAATCATTGAGATAAAAGTTTAGCAATTTTAAGAGTCTTACATATGCTTACAATGAGCAGGTGTGTCTCCCTGCACTGCTCTGACCAGGGACACCCACCGGAGCTCTGGGAGGGACGGTGTGGGGCCCTGAAGAGCTCATGAGGTTAGTGAAGTCATCCCACAGGGTCGACAACTACAAGCTCGTTAGTTCCTGCTCCAAACCCTTAATATCAACATGAGAGCTTCCGACACGGTGCTGTACTGAGTCAGAGTCGAGTAGATTGAATTTTTTCCCACAGAACTTTAAATAGCAGCGTCAAGTTTAGTTAATTTGACAGGTTTTTAAATTCTAATTTTCGAATGAACTTTTAGAACAGAATACGTTATTTTGCTAAAGACTATTCAGATTTGGATTTGGACCTGTTGGTGACATAAGAAACCAAGTAGAACAACTTCGCACCCTCCCACACTTCCTTAAAACCACCACGAGCTGCTGCTTTTCAGAAAACGAAGGCCATTTCAGTGGACTTGTTTTAGCGTGTTCACTGCTCAACACACACTCGGCCTCTCTGTGTTGGGGAGTTGACACAGCTGAACTGAGCGTCCATCCTTCCTCTGGGCCTGCTGGAGTGCAGGGGTGGCCCTCGTCTGCTTCAACCCACTGTGGGCAGAGGGATCGCACGGGAAGGTCCTGTGGAAAGCCTGGAAAGCTGGCAGGTGCAAGGATGTGCTGCTGGGGGGCTCCTCGGGGTTCTGAAAGTACTCCTTCCTGGCCACGGTCATTTGGCAGCCCAGAGCCCCATACCCACGTGCTCTGGGGGGACCAGCCAGCTGGCAGGGCACCTATCCACATGGGCATCGGGGCCAGTCCCCACCGCCTGCTGCAGCCTGTCTGCTGGGAGCTCCCCTGGGCCACCTGGGCCATGAGCACTGTGCCTCCAGTACCTCCCAGAACCCCTGCCTGGGGAGTCACACAGCACAGCACTGCCGCGGCCAGCCGGGAGGACACTGTATGCAAGCCAAGGACCCACAGAGCATGTCATGTGAAGCCAGCACTGGTGTGCCACCCAGTCCCCAGGGTTTCTCTACCCTCCTAAGGGAGTCTTGGCTGACAGGGGCTCTGGAAACACCTCGCTTAGTGACGCGGAGAGAGAACCACGAAGAACTTGGATGAATGGCGCCCGTGTTTGGGGAAATCCATTTTCTGTTTTGTCTTCCATAAAAATAGTTTCTAAAAGCTTTATATTGTCCTCAAAGACTATCTTTAGCAATCAGGAGAAAAACGATTTATTGATTACCTATCACAAGGAGACAGTAATGATGTGATTGAACAAAATATTTCATAATAAATAACTTTATTCAATATCTGACCTTAAGCACATACTTAAAGATAAAAAAATTCAAGAAAGTATAGCTAAAATTAATTAACAGGAAACCTAGAAAGTGAGACCACTGCTTCTTCCCACCATTTAGTGCATCTCTAGCAGGACTCCCAAGACAGTGGGGGAAAGGCTTTTGTTGCTTCTAATTAGAAAGAACTGTCACTGTTCTAAATTCAATAAATAAACATAAGCATAATAAAGTAAAAACTATCTGATAAACATATCAAAGGAGAGAATAGACACCAGCAGAAAGGAACTTTCTTTCTCAAGATTCACAATCAGTCCTTTTTGTTTTTTAATTCTAAAATATCATTGAAGTAGGAGTTTGGTTTGCACATGATTACGTGTCTGTTTCTTCTTTCATTAGGACTCTCCCCCACAGAAGCAGTTGAAAGTCGTTTTCAAAAGCTCTCTGGAAGACTCTCTCTGAGGATCAGGCAGAAGGGGCCGGCCCTCAGATCTGCAGGCTGGGCTCCCCGGCAGGTCAGACCTCAGGAGAGGACTTTGTCATATGGAGATGTTTAACGGTCCAGCGCGCAGCCTGGGGAGGCTGCCTTTTATCTTTGCAGGGTTTGAACATGATCCTTCCAAAGCCAGATAACCCAGGAAAGGCCTCGCAGGGGCTCCTGGCTGCTTCCTCCCTGGCCCCTCCCCCTGGGCCCGGGGGGACCAGTCATTAGGATTCCTCCTGGAGGCTGTCTTGAAGTTCTCTTTGGGCTTCAGTCTGTGTGTTCCTACAAAACAGCGTGCTCCCAGCAGTTTCCCTTTGACTTTTAACCAGTAAGAAGCGATTTTAAGAGTTAGCCACACATGTGCAGTTAAAGAGTGTTTTGAATGTGTGCATCTTGTAAACATTGAAAAAGTGGCAACAGAAATGGCTGTGAGGACTTAGTCCCGTCAGGTGACCACGCTCTGCCTGTGACACTCGGGGTCTGACCACGCTGCTTCTCTGTAACTCCTGAAAGAGGCACCCTCGTGACTTCCCACTAGACGGCTCCGGTACCTGCTGCACTGCTCAGTCGCCATGGAGAAGATGCGCTTGTCCCCGGGCAGGCCAGGTCAGCCTAGGCTTCCCCTCAGGGTGGTGACCTGCCTGCTGAGGATGGGCCAGGTGGCTGCCCAGTGGACTTCTCCTAGTACCTTCGCTGCGCCTGGCCAGAGGTGCTGGAGATCAGAGCTTCTCCCGGAGAACCCAAGTTTCTGTCTTTCTCCTGTATTGCAAAATACAGTAACAATTGATGAATAAATAACTAATTAAAACATACCAACACTGGAGTCCTGACAGTGGGAGGTCACACAATTGCCCGTCACAGTGTGGTAACAAGACCTGGGTCCTAGCTTGGGGTTTTCGTTCTTAGTGGAACAGGATCTGGGATGAACCCCTTGGAGCCTATCACTGCTCAACTGCAGCATGGTGGCCCAGAGGGAAACATCCTGGAGCACCTTGTCCTGTTGGAGCAGAGGGGTCCTGCCACCCAGCAGGACTGTAAGTCTTCACGGACAGCCCTCTTCATTCCCAGAAAATTCAAACCTAAGCCATGCCATGGCCAGGTGGCCTGTGAAGTCCAGAAATGGCTTCATCCATGGCACTGAGAGCACATTGGGGACCATTTGTTGAACTGTTGAATTCTGTCTTTCAGAACATTGCACCACAGATCCACCACTCCACCGAGGCCAAGGGAAAGGAGTGCAGAGGCCCTTGCCCATGGTGGGGTCTCCGTCCACCACGTTACTCTTCAGCTCTGAGGGGTGGGGGTCCAGGCACCTGTGTCTTCCTGGGATGCCAGCTACACAGTGATGGGTAAATGAGACAATGAACTCTCCAGCGCCCCCAGACGTCAGGGGCATCGATTTCCCTCACACCAAGTTGACTTCCATCTAGGATTTCCTGTTCTCTCTCTCTCTGTCTCTCTGTCTCTGTCTCTTGCTCTCTTACACACACACACACACACACACACACACACACTTCATTTCTTTTTTTTTTTTAAGATAGAGTGAGAGAGGAGAGAGAGAGAATTTTTTTTAATATTTGTTTTTTAGTTTTTGGCAGACACAACATCTTTGTTGGTATGTGGTGCTGAGGATCGAACCCGGGCCACACGCATGCCAGGCGAGCGCGCTACCGCTTGAGCCACATCCCCAGCCCGCACACTTCATTTCTTAATTCTGTCTGGAGTGGTGACCAGCTGGAGAGGGGAGCCTGGGTGGCACTGCAGGTGGCGGAAGCACTGAGGAGACACTGAGGTCTCCTTAGTGATGACGTCCACCAAAGAGATCTAGGAACACCTCAGAAAGGGACACTCGGTTAAGCCTTAGAGAATGGGTGGGTTTTGTCAGAGGAAGGAGAGGAGAGAGACCATGGAGGGGGATCCAGCCCCTGGACTTAACCAGAGAGAAGGTCTCTCCAGCCTGCAGAGGAGCAGACGGGCTGCAGACATCAGGGCCAGGCTGGGCGGCCAGAGCTCGTGGGGCGTCAGAGCCGTCGCTGGCTGAGCTTTTGCTCTGGCAAGGGCTCCGTCCATGATCCTGCCCTGGGGCGTCTGAGCTACCTCGTACCTTCAGACTCAGACGGCAGGGGACGCGATTCAAAACTCTGAGAAATTACACGTACTGCGCACTCAGTGACCAAAGACCCAGCCTCCCGAGATGAGGACAAGAGCCTCACTCTGACCACTTGTGTCAGCGTGGCACCAGAGCCACTCCACTTGAGGAGGAAGAGGGAAGTGCCTCTCCTGGGGAGGACTTGATTTCATACACAGGAACTTTCAGGAATCCACTGCAGGAAGGTGGAAGATGAAAGCAGCCAGGTTGCAACACAGTATCAAGAAGCACTTGTATTTCTGTGCCAGGACACTCAAGAGTTTCAAAGTAATGTTGGGAAAGCAACTTTATTTAAACCAGTAGTATCCAAAGAGCAAAATGCTTAGGAACGAACTCAACAAATGTAAAACTTTACCCTGAGAGTCATAGAATATTTTTGAAAAAATTGGAAGAAGGTCTAAATTAGCTGAGTGTGGTGGCATGTGCCTGTAATTCCAGAAGTTTGGAAGGCTGAGACAGGAGGATCATGAGTTCAAAGCCAGCTTCAGCAAATTATTGACTGACTAAGCAATTCAGTGAGACCCTGTCTCTAAATAAAATACAAAATAGAGCTGGATATGTGGCTCAGTGGTCGAGTGCCCCTGAGTTCAATCCCTGGTACCTCCTCCCCCCAAATAAAAAGATCTAGATAACTGGAAACACATTTCTTATGCAGGGATCTAAACACTTAGTATTAGATGTCAATACTCCCCCAAATGATCTACAAATTGAAAGCAATTTTTAACAAATCCCAGGTGACTTCTTTGTAGAAATTGACAAGCTGATTCAAAAATTCTGGAAGAAGCAAGAGAGGACTCAAAATAGCACAAACAACTTTGAAAAAGAAGAAGTAAGAAGGCTTACACTTTCTGATCCCCAAACTTACTACAACACAGCAGTGACCAAGACAGTGCGGTGCCCCTGGATAGACACATGCAGCCAGGAGCTAGAATGGGAGCCCAGACGTGTATCTGTGTCTGTGGCCAGCTGACTGGACAAGGGTGCCGAGACCACTCCAAGGGAAAAGGGATGTGTCAGGTGCACAGTCATGTGCAAACGAAAGGAATCAAATCCCTACCTCACACCATGTACACAGCCAACTCAACAGGATCGCAGGCTGCATACAAGAACAAAAACCCAAAACCCCCAGAGGAAAACAGCTAAACCATTATGACCTTGAATCTGGCAGTGGAAGCCAGCAAAAGTGGAAGCCACAAAAGAAATGCTAGGATTTCATCAAAATGATGCATTTCTTTGCTTCAAAGAACACTATCAAGATACTGCATCATATATCTGATGAGAGTCTTGTATCTGGAAATTATAAAGAATTCTTACACTTACTAATACAAAGACAAATAGCAAAATTTAAGGATAGTAACGAGTCCACATATGCATTTCTTCAAGGTTAACAATACATGAAAGATACTGCTCACGGTTTTCTCTGTTCACTCACACAAAACAGCAGGTCTTTCTTGGCCCTAGAAAAGGAAATGGAGCCCCCAACTCTGCATGGCCCAGGGCTGCTCTGAACCAAGCCTGATGGTATGCTCTCAGAAGGTAGGTTGTTCTTGTCCCCAGCTATGCAATGTGATTGCGAGCTCATTTAAGGAGTCCAGGGCTGGAAGAGAGGTCACCTCCTACCAGAGCAGTGTTGGCTCTGCTGGCCTGCCCCTGTGTGCTGGCCTTTCCTGCGGTCCTGCTCATGTGCAAGCCTTCTCAGAGGAGGGTCATGCGGGCCTGGAGCAGTCTGGCTAGAAATTGGCTTTTGATTTGTTCTACTCATCTTTTGAGTCTGGAATCCTGAAGGATATGCAGTGAAATTGATAACTGCCTATCTAAAGAGGCCACTTGTGGGTTATGGAGGTTAAATCTCTGACCTTCACACAGAGACCAAAAAAATTAATAGTAATTAAAATTTCTTACTCAAGAGCTGTGAACATTTTTGCAAATAAAAATAATAGAGATTGAGGTTTAGATGTTGCCAAGCTGTTCACAATGGGCCTTGGCCCCTCGAGACCCAGGCTGTCCTGGGTCTGGTCTGGGTTCCGACTCCCACAGAGAATGCAGCTGCACTGGGGCAGGGGCAGCCATTATTCCATCACAAAGGAGCCCTTGTCTCCCCCAATACACCTCCCTGCTTCCCTGTGAAGGGGTCCTCCCCACCCTGCCCCTCCTGCCTTTCATCAGAAGCTCCCTCTGTGGATGCATGCTGGAGGGTGTGGCCTGGGGCGAGTCAAGAGACTCCCTTCCTGGCTGGTGGATTCAGCTTTGGGTGTAGGAATCCCGGGCTGCTGAGTCTGCACCCTGAAACTCTGCTGTCCTTGGAAAGAAGGAAAGAAGCGGACGGTGGGGAAAGGAAACAAATGTCCCTCTGCCACTCTCCAGCCCCAGGCACTCTGTGTATCCTACCATTTTTAGTTTCTCCTAATGATCTTTTGGGATCGATCATGTTATTATTGTGATTTTAAAAATGGGCGACCTGAAGCTAAAGATGATTAAGGAACTCGCCAAGATCATGACAAACGCTGGCAGAATAAGACTAAGAGACACCCTGCACTCACTGCTGGGGGTTTCCAGGGTTCTCGGTGGTGGCCGAGAGAGCTCCTGCATGGCACCTGCCCATGCCCTCTGGTGAGTCTGCATGGCGATGCCCAATTGCTGGCTTCTGAACTCTGCTGTCTCCCACCTGTGCCTTGTGGCCTCCATTACTCCCATTTCTTAATTGAGTTATGCGATGCTGGTGTTCTGTTGGGAAGTGTGATCTGGAATTTGGAAGAACTGGTGGGAATCCTCAGGGATATGCTTCTGCTGCCATCTTGGTCTGCCAGTGGCATTTGACATTGTGCCAGCTCTTGGGAAGTCAAGTCTGGCTCAGCCTATAGACACCTGAGCACCTGTCAGACTGATTTTGCAGCGTGGAATATGCATTTATAGAGCACGTCCCAGCTGAGGTCCTCAGGTGGAGTTCAGCTCCCCCCAGCGGGTTTCCTGAGGGACCTGTTGTCAGTTAGACATGGAAAACCTCTGCCATCAGTGACAGCCTTAGACAAGCACCAGGGCACTCTCAGCTTGGCCTGTGTGAGGTTGATTAATGCATCTGCTTTTACCAAAGTCCACATTAGCAGGAAGGATTTCCAACCACCCAACAGATGCACAGTACAAAGCCTCTGAATTTCCTTATCTGATGTTGGTGCTTATTCCCCACGAAGGTGTATGTGTGTGCAAGTCAGAGGTGGGGGAGGTGTTGGTACGTTAAAGGTTCAATTAGCTGATGGGGACCCTCCCGGCACCTGACATCATGAAGCCCATCTGCTGTCATTAATGGGCAGAACCACACCGAGCATTAGTAACAAAGCATTAGCCCGGCTCCTGTTGGAGTCTGCTGCAGAGCGTGTGCCTTTTTACTGGTTAAACACTAGAGCTACACGTGAGTTCAATGCTTTCCATGTTTTCTACTAAAGAGGAAGCGTGGTTTTTTACTATTACATTCCTGAGCCCCTATGTGCCATAGAACCTGGGACAGGTGATTTTCTGTTATTACCTCGGAGATTCAGGCCAATCTGGTGAGTGTCCGACAGCTGGGCCCAGTGGTGAGCCCTGGCTGGACTCGTGTTGCAGTATGTGTGGGACATGGGCCTCACTCCAGACCCTGAGTTCCCCTCCATCCACCTGGAGACCTTGAAGTCTAAATGAAAAGATGAGGGCACCTGAGCCCAAGCATCCACCAAGGACCAACACTGGTCACGTCCCACCCACAGACGAGGAGACCAGCCAGGCGGCTGTTGCTGCCCCTGTTCTACAGACAGGGAAGGGGCTCAGAAAAGCACCAGGGCTGCCCCCAGAGTCCTGCCCCCGTCTCGACTGCTGGCTTCTGGCATCCTGGCCACCTCAAGTGACGAACATTGCCTGGGCAAGCCCTTCAGTCTCCCTCCAACCCCAGCTGCCCAGAAACCACTGACCTGCCTTCTATCTATGGTTGTCCCTTCTCATCTACTTGGAAACAAAGCCTGGTGCCGAGTGTGTACCCAGCATGAACTCGCCTTTTCATGAGCGACTAGAGACTGAACCTAACGCACACACAGAGTTTAAGGAGCTTCGAGTTCCCAATCTGTCAGCCATGTGTTTCTTCTCCTTTTAGGAATCGGGAGAGTTGAGATCTAAGTGAAGGACACCATTGAGGAATCTACCTACAGGGAAGACCAAGTCGGAAGATCAACTCCACAGCTGGCTGCTGAACAGGAGGACAGCCACCTTGTCCTGAGCGCCACGGTTTCTCCAAGGAGGACAGCAAGTGGCACAGGTGTGGCTCAGGGACACGGAGAAGCACCTGATACCAGACCTGCAGGGAGGGAAATGCCAGAAGCCATCTGCTCCATTCTGGGTGTCACTGCAGAGTGTCACTGAGTCAGGACGTGTGATTGTGTGGTGCAGGTGGGAAGTGAGGTCTGGGCTGGCCAGGTGGGCCATGTGAGTAGCTGTCTGGGCCAACAGTATGCTTTCCTATGTGTGTTTTTAAAACTGTGTGGTTTGAACTGAGTAGTTCAGAAAGTGATGTGTGCCTGTCATTGGTACCAATTTGCACAACGTAAATGCCACAGCTAATGCTAATGCAAACTGTTATTTGGTAAGTTCTAGAAAGCAGCCTGGGAAGCCCTAGGGTGCTGGCCACAGGACTTCCAGATTTTCTGGGCCATTTTGGCAGCAAAGGATATATTCAGAACAGGGTTGGTGGAGTTTCTTCTCGCCGCACACGGCGGCCTCCAGGTTAATAGCAGGAAATACAAAAAAATCCTTGTTGTCTGGGAAAGACCCCAGCTGCGTGTTTACAATCTGTTCACAGACTGTTGTTACAGAACACCTCTCTGGAAGTTTTAGACATTAGTACAAGACAAGTTAGCAGATCTGAACACAAATCAACCTCTTTCAGAAAATGACTGCCTCCCTAGATGGTGGACACTGTTCATTGAAGAGGAAGTTCAGCAGCATGTGAGCTTCAGAACATGGGAGTGATCACATTTGAGCCCAGGTCAACCCCAAATCAGGGTGGAAATTACAGTGGAGAAGGCTCTTGTCCTCGAAGTGACAGAGTCTAAAGACTCTAAGAAACAAGCATGCTAAACCACACAGGAAGGAGCCTTCAGCAGAGCAAGAAGCACCAGATTCCTAATGTTTTAGCTTTTGTGCTGCTGACCAACGACCTGGCAACAACAACCTAAGCGGAGGAAAAGTTTATCTGGCACTTAGGATTTCAGAGGTCTCTGTCCCTAGGTGGCTGACTCCACTGCTCTAGGCCTGAGGCAGGGCCTCATGGGGAAAGGGCATGGTGGAGGACAGCAGCTCAGGATGTGACACCAAGAAGTGGGGAGAGAGAGGGAGAGAGAGAAAGAGAGAGACAGAGAGGGGCGTCCATCTGCCAGGGATGAAACATATATCCCAAGGCACAACCCCAGTGACCCACCTCTTCCATTCACACCCTAGCTACTTACCGGTACCACCCAGTTAATCCATTCAAGTGGATTAATGCACTGATGAGGATTAATGCACAACTCTATCATTTCACCTTAAACCTTTGTGTGTTGTCTCACATGAGGGGAACCCTCATGTCTAAAGGAGAGCACTGCACAAAATTCAACATTGTAAGATACTAAAACCTGAGTTGATTTACAAATGTTGTGTGATCCCAATCAAAATGCTGAGGTTTATCTGAAAGATGAAATAGATATTATGACCCAAATTTTAAAAGAACACTGGGGATTCTCGGCTTCCGGACACTGCACTTTGCTGTAAGGCAGCGATGAATTCAGCGCACTGAACCGCCGAGGGTGGGCAGGAACCAGAGAGCTCAGCGGCACCAGAAGGACCTACGTGGTAAAGAGATGCTGAACACCGAGAGGCACCTTGAAGGCTCCAGAAAAGGACCAGGTGACAGATAGCTGGTGATCCCATCCTGCTGTTCACCATCCCCCAAAGCAAATTCCAAACCTGGAGTTAAACGTGGCTGGGAGGCAGGGAGGGGATGTGCCCCTACAGGGGACACCAGAGACCGACCACAGAGCAGCTGGACCCGAGGGAGAAGGCAGAGGAAGAAGACCACTTTGCACCTCTAGTAGTCACGCTGCTCTGAGAAATGGATCCAGTGGGTGGTTCACGGGCTGGAGAAGAGGTCCAGCCCCTGCCCTCTGCGATCCTGAGGCCCAGGGCAGCCCCAGGAGCAGTAGAGCATGAGTCTGAAGGTTGAGGACCAGAGCCGGACATCCCGGACTAGGGCAGGAGGAGAAGACGGATGGCCGCACTCAGCAAGACGCAGGGAACAAGAGGGAAAGGCCCTTCCTCGGCCTTCTGCTCTACTCCGCCCCTCAGTGGGTTAGGAGATACCCTCCCTGGGGGAGGGCCATCTGCTTTGTGGGGTCCTCCTGTCCAAATGCTGATCTTGTTTAGAACACTCAGGCCCCATTCAGTGTGGTCACTCAGGGCCCAACAGGCAGACACTGTAAAACGAACCATCACGGTATTTGAAACAAAAACACCATCACGTCAGTTACAAGTCAGAGACTCGGGTAGCGCCACTCGGGCAGGGGGTTGATTTTGCATGTGAAATAATGATAGATCAAGTGATGGAATAACCCTAAAAGGACATGGACGATGACATTGATGGCGTTTTGTGGAGGCTGAAGGAAGGACAAGTTGGAACTATTCTGATTTACTGGAAATAAAATTCCTAGAGCACACATTGTCTCCATTAATTGACCAAGATTCAAAGCATGCTGGGTTCTGGCCATGCTGAGGCGAGGACCAGGCTTCCCATCTTTCTAAAGATATGTATGCACAGGAGATGCAGTTTGTTGTGTGTGTGTGAAATACATGCACATATGTGTGGAGGACACATAGGCATGAAAAATGTGTTGCTAAATATATAAGTATGTAAAGTGTGTATTGTGTTTACTGAAAATATGCCTTCATTCTTCTACTTCTAACAAAAGAATGTCATGTTTTGATAGAAAAATTGCAAACTAGTTTAAAATACATTTACTGAATTCCTGTGTTTTCACCTTGAGCTTATGTGGATAATATTAAGAAATGTTCTTTTAAAAAGTAGAATGGTTTTGTTGATGAAAGAGTAAATAAATAGGGTGGTGCAAAAACATTAGAGAAGTATACAAATTATTTATTTTTAAAACAATCGTTATACTTCTAAAAAGAGGAAACATTGATCAAATGATGATCAATAGGTAAGAATGGATCTAGGCACCTCGAGGCATGGAAAGCAGGTGCAGAGAGAAGGACGCAGGTCCAGCTGATCGGGGTGTGGCCTCAGCTTGTGCACTGCAGGACCCGGGGGCCAGCGGCCCTCCAGTGCTTGCTGCTGCAGGACCTCAGGGATCTGTCCACCCTCGTGGGTCATCCTGGAGGCCTGGCCTGAGTGCAGACCCATCCGGCTCTGTGCTGTACCTGGAAAGGCTGCTGAGGTGGTGGGGTGCGTGGACACACAATAAGAGGCACTGCCGAGAATCTGTGGCCATGTGAGTGCAAACACACGGTGACTGTGCACTGTGAGAAGAACGGTGTGCAGAGTCCAGCTCCTGCGGAGCCCTCTGAAGGAAGGACACCCAAATCAGCACATGTGCAAGACGGGGTTTAGCTCAGGGTCAAACCTTCCATGGCCAAATTTCTGCTGAGTTATCCAGTGAAACGAGTTCACAATTATTTTGAGTGAGTATAGTTTAAAAAACATTACTAAAATATTTTCTGATTTTATAGCATTTGATGAAGCTGGGGAGTTTTTTGATGTGTTTTCTTTCAACGTGAATGGATGCTGTTTTGGGAACTTTGATATTTCATTTGAAGGGAGTGTAATAAACTGTTTTCTTTGTATTGATTGAAGAAATATAGTGCTTATTTTTTTGCTTGGTTTTCTAGTAGTTATTCAATAGGTTAAAGGGCAACGCCATCTGTTTCCTAACAGGACATTTTGTGTAAGATTTGCAAGTCCTACAGGCACCTTTAAGCATGGATAAATATGCACTCTTGGTTTCAGATGGGTAGTTTTTTAGTACCAAAGGATGATTATGTTGTGTGCCTTGAGACATTGGCTATAATATATTTCCTGTCCCTTTATTGCAGTTTGGAATCATAAACAATGACTGTTTGGCTCAAAGCCATTTATTCAGCCCAAAAAGACATTATTTGCACAACAAAAATCAATAAAAATGTTACTAGGTCTGGCTGGATACTTTGCTTAACTGTGATATTTGTCTATCACTGGTGGCATGCCATCTCTCGCAGGAGACTGGGGCCCAAACACGGCTATTGATCCAGTCAGTGGTGATGGATACTGGCATTTGGAGAGGGCTGCTCTGGAGAATCTCGATTAAAAAAGTATTTCTAGGTTTCGCCTGCAGCAGAGTCAAGATTACCCGAACGAGGAGGTTTTCTCTGTTCTGCGGGGTTTCTCCCTCTTGTGGTGGAGAGGCGCTCCGGACCAAAGTCATTATTGAAAGAATTAAGTCAATCTGTGTTTAGCCAAAGGCTTTGGCATCACATCAAGCTCGGCTGATTTAGACACAGCCTCTCACCCTCTCCTCACCTCAACGCTGGGAAGGGCTCGCTCTCCTCCACGGTGCGGTGCGGGCTGCAGGAGCGTGATTCCACACACCTTTCCTCTCATCAGGTTGTCTGCAACCAGGGCCGACAGCTTCCCCCAAATGATTATCCATTCAGTGCTACTTCTGAAATGAACTAAAGGCGCTAACTAAACTGCAGCCCATGTAGTAATACGGAAAACATAACGGGAGGCCGCAGCAATTCTCTGAGCTGAGCTGGAGAAGGAGAATGATCTATCACCCTCCAGGCCCATAAATTTAAAATATAAAATTGTTTTCATTTTTCACTGGGTATCTTCCCATCCGCAGCATAAATCTGACCCACAGAGCCACGGTGGAAGGTGATAGAAGGTTGAGAATACTTTTATTTGACTTCATTTCTTTCCATGTCATCTCATAGAGTCATGTGTTGGCGCCACACCTTTTCCTAAAGGCTCCCTGGAAAATGGAGCTGCTTGAGTGCAGGTGCCATGGTTCCCAGCAGAACAAAGCCAGAGGCTCTGGATTTCCAACCTGGGGGAGACTCGGTGTGTGGGCTGGGCTCCCCGTGATGGCTGTTGGCTGGATCCCGAGTTTCCCCACGCAGGGTGTCATCTGATTCTCCAATTGGCCTCAGGATGCTGCTTCTTCAAGCTGTTCTCATGCGGCTGCGCAAGGGCCACCCCTGCCCCTCATCGCTGTCAGGCTGTTGACCTTTCAGGTTTACCAAGGACTGACCATGAAGCCACACATGTTCCTATATCTTTAATCAATTATTTCATTTTCAATGGTGTTTAGGGGAAACATCTTTTTTTTTTTTTTTTTTTAAAGAGAGAGTGAGAGAGGAGAGAGAGAGAGAGAGACAGAGAGAGAATTTTTAATATTTATTTTTTAGTTCTCGGCGGACACAACATCTTTGTTGGTATGTGGTGCTGAGGATCGAACCCCGGCCGCACGCATGCCAGGCGAGCGCACTGCCGCTTGAGCCACATCCCCAGCCCCGGGGAAACATCTTAACATAGGACATTAACAAAATTCATACAATTCAAGTAGTCAAACGTGTTCCTATTGTTAACGAGCTTTAAAATCTCTGAAACACTCTTCCTGGGGTGAGGAAGATGAGGTCAGCGTGGGAAATCCACAGATGTTGCCTGCCGTGGCCTTTTCCACGGGGGAAATTCATCTGGACCTGAGAACCGACCGAGGCTGGCTCCACACAGCCTGGGAAGAGGCTTGTCTCATAGGTGTGAGTCTCACACTGAACACAAATGAGTATTTTTAGTGTTTCGCATCCTGGGTCGTGTTCAAGACTTTTATTTTGGCTGCATTTGTAGAGGAGAGAAAGCGCCATGTCACATGATTAAGCTTGTTTCACAGAGATTCATGCCTGATAAGCCTGAGAGCACGGAGGTCTCATCTTCTCATTGCCAATGTGTGTGAGATGTGCACCCCTCACACGTGTGAAAGGACACAAAGTGCATGCATGCGGAATGTGTGCACATGCGTGAGTGTGTCCATCCGTTTCCTGCGCCAGGCGCTGGCCACATGTTCTTACCAGTGTGCTTCCCACAGCTCCAGAGGTGCTGACTCTGAAGTGCTCGCAGGGACAGCCCTGGACCTGCCCTAGAATGCCGAGTGCACTGGCCACCTGTCACTGCTCCGACGCAGTCTTTCCTGCACACAGTGGTTAAAACCTGCTGCCCTTTTACCTCACAGCGTAGGAAAACCAGGCAAGTCTCCGAGGCCGAGGCCCCTGCAGTGGAGGCCCATGCAGACTGGTGGCTTGCCAGGAGGAAGGACAGCTGCTGCTTTTGTGACCAGCCCTTCCTCTGCGAAGCCCTCTCACTCCACAGACGTGCTCCCATCTTGCTTTGTCCCCTTCCTCCCAGTTCCTCTTATGCCTCTGGCTTCTCTGCAGGGCTCCATTTCCCTTCCTGATGCAGTGGGTGAAGTCTTCCCGTGGCCCGGGGCACAGCGGATGGGAGGATTCAAGCGAGGGGTTTCCGGAAGCTCAGACTGCTGATGTGGTCGGATCAACTGAGAAAACGGCCTCGTTAGAGGACTTGGACCACTATTTGTTGATGGTTGTAGTGAAAGTGCACCCAGCTTAGGTTTCATGCTAAAGCTAGTTAAGTTAACTGGAGTCCAATCGTCTGTCCAGCGGCTACTCCAGCAGAGTGCACAGGGTAAATGATTTTCATTTGAACAACAAAAGACCACCAGCCTGGAATTATTTTAGGAGGCATTGGGCCAAGAATAATGTCTGTGTGTCAAGTAAAGCTAAGTCTACAGTTGAGATGACTTTCTGATTTTCTAATGATGCCACCCTTCTCTGTCCTGCGACAGTCCCTGTCTGTTATTTTTAGGAGAAAGTGCTATTTTATGGTACCAGAGCCGGGTGGGGGGATAAAAGGCCCCTCAGCACATGACTCAGTAGTAAACGTAGATCCTTGCCAGGAGGTTGGATTCACAAGATGCTCAAGAAATCTGCATAGTGACCGTCGCACACGGTGGAGATGGAGTAAATACTTTTCTCAAATCGATCCTATTGATCGTCATTAAAGCAGCAAGCTCAAAACAATGAAGTGGTTTCTAATTTCCAGGCTCCAGGTGGAGCCTCTCTGCCTCTTCCTCGTTTCAGTTAAGAGAATCATTAAATGTATGAGCAAACAGCACATTGAGAGGCCAAGTGTTTTATTAATTCATCATCAGAATTATCTCAGTGCATTAATATTAATAGCTTCAAATTGGATTTCATTTAAGAGGTGAAATAAATATGCAGATAGTAAAAGCCTGCGCAGCCCAGACCCTTGCACAGGGCATTCCCCTGGGCTTCGCCTCTGCTTCGTCCCTGGACCGCAGTGGCCTGGAGGGACAATGGATGCCCAGGAGCACCCCCTGTGTGCCAGGGGCTGGCTGACCAGGCCACAGGAGCAGAAGCTCCACCTGGGCAGCCTCCGCTCTGGGAGGAATGGGTTCTTGAGCTGTGTGTTGAGCATGGACAAGCCACGGGCAGCTCCAGAAAACAGTTCTGACGCCCAGCTCCCTTCCCAGGTGGAGACCGGAGAAGACAAATTGAGGTACGCTGTGTTGTGTCCAGGCAAGAGATTCCAGGTGGACATAAAAATTAACCCTTTGATTTTCTTCAGAGAAGTCTTTGACATTGTTGAAGTGAGGTAGAACTTCCTCTGGGAAGTGTAAAGCCACACATGTGATCTTCTGCCCGGGCCTAGGCCTGCGGTGACGCCGCGCACACTGGGTAGTGTAGAGCAACAGCCCTGTTCTCAGAGCTCTGGAGGCTGGGACTCTGAAATCAAGGTCTGTTTTCCCAGAGTCAGGTGGGAGCTCTCCTGGCCTCAGCCACCAGCCCCTGGTGTTCCTGGGCCTGCGGATCCCTCCTCGGAGCTCTCCTTATGGTCACACGGCCCTTCCATTTGTCTTCCCATGAGGACATTAGTCTTATGGAATAGGGGCCTCCCTAGTGACCTCATCTCACCTCCATCACACCTGCAAGGACTTTCCAAACAGGTGCCAGGGTAGCACCCCAGCATATCATTTTGGGGGCACATAGTTCAAGTTGACCAACCAAGATAACTTGAAAGTGAAAAAACACACGTTTCTAGATCAGTGTACCTGAAGCTTCAGGGGCTGGCGGTGAGACAGGAGTTGGGAAGCAGGGAAGAGCCACCTGGCTGGTGCTGAGTGGTGTGGGGGTCTGCCTCTCTGTGCTCTGCCTGAGGAGCAGGGCGTCTACATCCAGCTCCTGCTCTTGTACCCAGCCTGAGCAGCTCCTGCACTTTAGAGGAAGCAAAGGCCAGGAGGGCCCAGCCCAGACAACATGTCAAAGGGCCCCGGGAGACAGTGTTGCAGGCTGCCTGGGGGATTCAGGGCCTCGGGGACAGGGTGGAGGGGCAGCACAGGAACATGGGTGCTAAGCCCTTCTCACAAGTTTGCCCAAGACCCTCCCATTGCCCAGCATACCTAGGGCTGTTTAAAACCCCACTGTCTCTGGGCCCGTGTGGCCTGCTCGGAGGCTCCTTGACAAACCCCACCCCCAAGTCTTCAGCTTCATGCCCCACCCTCAGGAGGGAGTGGTTGAGAGCTGAGGGCCCCAGGCTTCAGGGCCACACACCAGGCCTGAACACCTGACCCGTGTCCCCGGCCCGGACACTCAACCCTGCAAGGCCAAAGCTGCATGTCCCACAGCCCAGCCCTGTGACTTCAGATTGCTGGAGTCACTCTCAGTCATCTAAATTCTTATTTTCCCACCTCAGAATATCAAGAAACAAACATTTAGATATTAAGTTATTACATTATAATGTATCCCCTATTAGAACATTTTGGAACAGACCTACATAATCCAACGTAATGGAGAATTTCTTTTTCTTAAATTGTATTTCAAATGAGTGGTTGATGATTTCTGAGACTGAAAACTTCAATAGGACAGAAACGAACAGAATCCTGTAATTAATTCAACCACATGTAAAGTGGATTTTTAGGGAAGATCAACTTAATGAAAATGTAGGTATATGTTTACATATAATTTCTTTCCTAAATAATTCATAGAAACATTGCATTGGGAGCTGTAGACTGTTCCCAACACTACACAGGTTCTGTTGGACCTGAGATTTGGAACCACTGTATTTTGGAAATTCTATGGAGAGGTCTCAAGTTCTGCCGTGCTGCTTTGTTTGGAGCTGCTGTGTCATCTTGAAGGTCAAGGTGTGGCCATTCTGACCTGAACCTCACATTCACACAGGTGAGATCGGAGGCTCCAGGGAACCAGGAGCTGCCCCAGGTTCCCTGACAACGCACTGCCTCCTGCTTACCCCGGCCAGGTAATGGCTTGGGGGCATCTGAGACGTGGGGCACATGCAACCACCTTTCCTTCCCTCAGGGGGGACCACCTCTGTTTGCTGCCATGTCCCCATGGCTCCAGGACTGTCTGGCTGGAGCTGTGACACCTGTCAATTAAGATTAGAGTGGCTGAGTCTAAGGCTTTGTCCTTAGAAATGCCGACTGACTGTGCAGCCAACTCCTTCACCACCGGGAGACACCTCTCGACCTGCGATCGACATGCTCCCATGGTTCCTGATCTGTGCCTGCAGAGGAATCTGTCCCAGAGTCAACCTCCTGTTCCCAGTGACCTATTAGTTTTAAGTGTACAAAATAAGAATAGATTCATCCGTGGATTCTGATTATAACCAAGTTAAAAACACACAAGTGCCCAAGGAGAGACTATGGTCTGACAGGCCAATGATCATATCCTCTGTCCCTCTCCAGGTCCCAGAGAACTGAAGGAAGACAGTCACGGAGCGGGAGAGACCCAGGGAGCTGCAGGCTTCAGAGAGCAGCCACCCGAGGGCTGCGAGGTGGTGGCCTGGTTTCCCCTTCTCCTCTGCACCTCAGGCTTTCCTCGACCTTGCCAGCACAATGCTGCCTTAGGTTTTAGACAAGGATTTTGCAGACGGCTCTCTTTGCCTTGCCCCTACAGGCAGACATTCCTCCTCAAGAGCCGGTCCTCACCCAGTGGCAGGTGCACACCTCGGTGGCTTTATAAACACAGAGCAGATCTTAGATATTTGCTTTGTTAAAAATAATTTAATAACTTAATAGCAAAGCTTTTAATGCCAGTCCCCAAAGAATTATGTACATATCAGAACAGAGTTGCACTGTTTTCCAGCCTAAACGCACCACGCCTCTCTTATTTTTTTTTGGTAGGCAAGCATTCCCCATTTGTTGAGCAATTCGAATACTTACCCATAGTGATGCAGTGAAAATCCTCCACACACTGGGATTTATTTATTTATTTTTTGCAAAGAAAAGACTTACTTCAAATTTAAAAAGGCACCAATTTATGCTTCCATTAATTACATGGGAAACATCCTCCATTCTGAGGCCCATAGTAGCTTCTCACCTCAGTTAACTTTGCTAATTTCTTTCTGTGTTTGTGCATGTTCTAAAGTTCTGCAATTATAAAAACTGTTTCTCTTGAGTGTTTTGCACGGGGTCATTTCTTCTGATGGATTTGCAGGTCTGCCGTGTTACCATGTATAAAGGCTGACATGCATTCCTCCAGTTTCCTAAGTGTCTTAAACTTTGTCCTGGTTTTCTTTGATGCCCAGTTTCATTTTGATGCATTCAACATGGTTGGTCTTGCATGGGAGGGCATTTGGGTTTCCAAAAGCAGAGCAAACAACAACAGTGACATCTCTCCACACACACATCTGTGTCCCGTGGGGGTGCACCGGGCACAGTGTGTGCTCCTTCATCCTTCCTGGTCTCCATGCATGAAGGACCTCGCACACACATCCTGGAAGGCAGGCATGACATCCAGGCTTCCTTGTAGTGCCGCATTTTGTCTGGTCTGGTCTTTCTGGCCACCAAGCCCTGAGCCTCCTCCATGTCCTCAGTGACCACTGAACATGTGTCCATGTGCCTATGTGGAGCATGCTGAGCAGTCAGTTTCTCTCCTGTCATGGGTCAGCATTGTTGTGATATGTTGAAGTGGTTGGTGGATAGCTTTTAGGGCTCCAGGTTTAGTGTTTTCCTCTAAGTGTGCATTTGTTCTTTCTATTTTCTTGGAGAACTTGGCTTGCATGATTTCTCTTGGGGAGTAGCATTATTTGCATATTCTTAAAAACCTCTATAATTATATCAGATTTTGTGATTCTTGAATGCTGCTAAAGAATATGCTGTGTTTAGCCATGCCCAGGCTCCTGACTCCAAGGAGCTACAAGAGAACAGATCCTTCACAGAAGAAGAAATACAATTGGTCAACAAATATATGAAAAAGTGTTCAACACCTCTAGCAATTAGAGAAATGCAAATCAAAACTACTCTAAGATTTCATCTCACTCCAGTCAGAATGGCAATCATCAAGAATACAGGCAACATAAATGCTGGCCAGAATGTGGGGGAAAAGGTGCACTCATCCATTGCTGGTGGGGCTACAAATTGTGCAACCACTATGGAAAGCAGTATAGAGATTCCTCAGAAAATTGGGAATGGAACCGCCATTTGACCCAGCTATCCCACTCCTTGATTTATACCCAAAGGACTTAACATCAGCATACTATATTGACACAGCCATTTCAATGTTTATAGCAGCTCAATTCACAAAAACTAGACTATGGAACCAACCTAGGTGTCCCTCAACAGATGAACGGATCAAGAAAATGTGGTATATGTACTCAATGGAATGTTACTCAGCTTTAAAGAAGAGTGAAAATATGGCATTTGCCAGTAAATGGATGGAGTTGGAGAATATCATGCTAAGCGAAATCTGCCAATCCCAAAAAACCAAAAGCCGAATGTTTTCTCTAATATGTGGATGCTAATTCACAAAAAGCCAGGGTGCATTAGAGAAGAATAGTGTTATCTTAGATTAGGTAGAGGGAAGTGAAGGGAGGGGAGGGGATGTGGGGATAAGAAAGACGTAGAATGAAACAGACATTATTACTGTATGTATATATGTGACTGCAGGACCAATATGATTCTACAACATGTACACTCAGAAAAATGAGAAATTACACCCCATCTATGTATGATGTATCAAAGTGTCATGGGCAACTAATTAAAACAAACAAAAAAAGTTTAAAAAAAGATTTCGAATAGCTGTCTGTCGTTTAGCCATGAAGCCGGGGAGTGCTTGGTTTTGCTTGAGTCTTGCTTTGGTTTTGCTTGAGTATATCCTCAACTGCAACTCACTTGTTCATCAAGAGAAGGGAGGTGGCCATCTGTTACCCTCAGGTGCTCCTGAAATAGTTGAGTCCAGCTTGAATCTAGCCTCCCCACCCGGGGTTGTTGTTCTTGGATATTTTTAGAATGATTTTGATTGCATTATTTTATGTTGACAGTTCTCTTGAAATCTTAGCACATTCAACTAATTCAGGTGAACGCATTTTAAACTGTGTTGCTCAAGCCTACTTTTTCCTCTGAAAACCTGTGTCCAAACAATTCCCTTTTCCATGTGAGGAAAGTGGTAGATTCACTACCTGAATCTACTTACATTCTGTCATGTTGTCTGGTTATGTCTTCAAGAAGTTTGTATTTGGGATCAGCTTTGCCAACTTCTTTGCTGATCTCAGTTTCTTGAGTCCACGTGGTTTTCTGTGGTCTTGCTGTGGTTTTGCTGGAGTCTGTCCTCGGGCAGCTTTCTCTTTCTAGCAGTGATCTTTCTAAGTTTGTTGTTGAACATGGTTGACACACTGAACTTGCAGCCTCGTCTTGTTGGTAAGTGGTCTGGGCCTAGCGGACTTTCCATTTTGAGTTGCTCTGTTTTCTCGGGTGCTGGCACCCCTACTTTTGAGGTTCTGGCTTCTGGCCCATTGCGTCTGACTGTGAGTCTGAGGTTGCTGGCTTCTGTTGGATTCTGAGCCTTCTTTCCCCTGACGCCCTCTGAGTGCTGGTTTCATTACTCACCCTATTTAAACCAGAGCAAGGTTGGAGGCAGGTGGCCTTGGCTGACTGACAGGCCCTGCTCTGTGGCCCGTGGCCTGTGGTCCTGCTGTCCACCTGGCCTAGTCTCCACAGCCCCTGATCACATGTCACTTTGCAGCTGAGCTTTGGGGACCAGGTTGTGGGGTCTCTGGGAGAGTGGCTCCAGCCTCTGACTGCATAGGGGTGTGTCAGGGGCCCTGCACCCTGCTCCTTGGCTGTCCAGGGTGCTGCTGGCCTCGTGACAGCGCACCTTCTCCCTGGCCCTCTGTGCGTCTTCACTCTTGCTGAGGAGCAGCTCTGGTGCCACTGTCATCCCCACAGGACCCACCTGCATCCTGGCTGTGACTTCTCACTCTGTTTTCTGCTTAGAGACTGATTAAGGGTTTCAGGGACGTTTCTTGTGGGGGTCTGTGGCCCATCTCGTGTGCCCCGTGACCTGCAGGGCTTGTGCTGGCACGGTGCAGCTGGCCTGCATTTTGTGAGGTGGTGGAAGAGAAGGTGTCCTCGCCTTTCCATCGGAGCTTCTCTCTGCTCTGTGAAGGCTGCCCACGGAGGTGATGCCACGTGTCACCAGCATGGTCGTGGTCATGACCACCACCCACAGCCACCTCACTTATTCAAGCTTCCCAGAAGATCGACATCGAGTGAACTGCATCGGTGTAGTGTGCTGCTGCCTGCAGTAGCCCTGTGGCTCAGGGAGAGGAATGGCCCCCGGATGGTACCTCCGACCAGGAATCCGAGCACGGTTCAGTTTAGATGACCATGCTGCCACACTAATTAGGGTTATTCTTAGTATGTAAACCCAACTAGACAATGTTGTCACCTACCTGTCCACTAGCTGTCATCAAAAGAAAAACCAGTCTAACTAGGGGTGACAATGAGCTGATAAAGCATCACTGACAACTTTGACCTCGATTTCCCCAAATCCACTCACAATGCAGGCATGGTGCTCTGAGGGCCATCGAGGAACCAGATCCCCTTTCCCTGCTGAAAGTGCACCTGAGCTGGGCAGGGAGGTGGCCTGAGTAGTCTGGAAAGCCATCTCAGGCACTCTCAGGTCCCCAGAACAACCGAGGTCCTCATCCAGCTCCCATCTGGGAGGGCACCAGAGAGCCAGCCCCTGACACCGCATGGTCAGCCTGCAGAGAAACCACTCCATAAGGTCACCCCTTGCTGGACATCAGTCGGGCTCCTCTGAGGTTGAACCCCACGCTCTGAGGGTGCGAAGCAGCCCAACTGGAGCTCCTGAGGACTGTGTGCCCTCAGCATGGACTCTGTGGGACAGGGCCCCCTCAGCAGCACCCCAGAAAATCGAATATGCATTGACGGAGTTAACATCAGTGAC
The DNA here is from genome assembly GCF_964194105.1 of Spermophilus citellus. Taxonomy (NCBI): domain Eukaryota; kingdom Metazoa; phylum Chordata; class Mammalia; order Rodentia; family Sciuridae; genus Spermophilus; species Spermophilus citellus. The sequence goes on along the minus strand of NC_138182.1, from coordinate 286,481,060 downwards.
GGGCTTGGAGGAGCAGGATGCAGAGGAAGAAGAGTCTTAGACAGTCCCCTCCCAGCTCTCCAGGTAGACGCCAGGCATCCTGGGTGGAACGGTGTCAGTCAGGGGACATCCTCCTGGCCACGAAGCATCCATGCCACAGGGACTCCCAAGACCACAAGACCCAGGAAGGATGCTACTTCAGAATTTGAGAACTGATTGCATATGGAATGTAACCCAATGCAACCCCTGCTTCAGGAATAGTTAGAAAATGAACCTAGTTGTTGAGAGTTTAAAGAATTCAAATTACTTGCTGGTTGTGGTAGTGCAGGCCTGTAAACCCAGTGGCTCAGGAGGCTGAGGCAGGAGGGTCACAAGTTCAAAGCCAGCCTCAGCAAAAGTGAGGCACTAAGTAACTCAGTGAGACTCTGTCTCTAAATAAAATACAAAATAGAGCTAAACTTGTGACTCAGTGGCTGAGTGCCCCTTAGTGCAATACCCGGCACACCCCCCCCCCCCAAAAAATAGAATTCAAATTACTAGTGGTTACCAGAAAAGTTGGAAAAAGATCTCAATTTCTACTTATAAAGAGAAACCAAAGCTGTGATTCCTCACAGCTGCTGTGAGTGTGTCCAGAGGAGGCTCCTCCCAGAGTTCAGGGTCAGTAGGTGACATGTGCTAGGGAGCTGAGACCAGGAAAGTCAGTGCCTTTAAAATACTTGGGTGCGTGCAGACACGTAGGTACAGAGCCTGCGCGCACACGTGGGTCTGTCAAGAGATGCTCTGTGTTATAAAATAATCTCAAGCTACACGTTTTTCAGTGAAAATTACAATCCTTTGCATTTAATTTTTTGAGAATAAAATTTTCTTGATGATACACAGCCGTAGTTTTAAGTTTTTCTGTTTCCAAAAATAATCTTTTTGCAGGTCAACAGCTTTTCAAATTGCTGGCTTGGAGGAAGGCTGGTTGGGACTCCCCAGGACCAGCAGGTGATTTTGTTGGTTACTAGAGCAGAAAGACTGGCTTCCTTCTTAGAGAAGGAGATGGAGATATAAAAACAATTGAGGTCAGAGGATCGCGAGCTCAAAGCCAGCCTCAGCAAGGCCCCAAGTAACTTGGCAAGACTCTGTCTCCAAAAAAAAAAAAAAAAAGAGGCCTAAGCACCCTGGGTTCAGTCCTCGGCACCAAAATACATAAAACAAATGAATGAACAAACAAGCGAGCACACACATGTGCGCGCGCTGCACAGAATGGGTGGGAGGGGCTGTCCACCCCCTGGACTACACCTGCTGACCCCAGAGCCTGGGCTCTCAGGAGGGAGAGACTGCCACCCTCACCACCACAAACACGTGGCTTCAAACAGGAGCAGCTTCTTGTCACTGTTCTGAGGTCAGAAGCCCACAACCACAGGACCACCCCAGGCCCATTGGGACGTCTCTCCTGGCCTCTGCCACTGAGGGCGGCTCCAACGTCCTCAGCTTGTGGGTCGTCTCAGGATCCCTGCCTCCATCCTCACAGTGCCTCTTCCCGTGTCAGTGTGAACCTCCTCGGGCAACAGGGAGAGCAGACATTGGGTTCAGGGTCTGTCCAAAGTCCAGAGCCTCATCTTATTTTGGTTATATCTGTAAAGACCCTGTGTCCCAGCAGGTCACCTGCTTAGGGTCCCAGATGGACATAGAATTGGAGGGACATGATTCAACTCTCTATCCAACATGAGGGGAATAATAGTAATAATATGATATCGTGAGGTGAGAGTCAAGGAGCAGAGAAGGAGGAGGAAGAGGGGAGAGAGAGGCAGACAAAGTTTGGGTAGCTTTTTCACTGCTGTGACCAAGACCCACCAGGACAACTTTAGACACCTGGAGATTGCGGCTCTATCTGACGTGCACGTGGTAAAGGTCTGCTCCCAAGATGTAGGCTCTCTGTCCACCTCACGGATTGGGATTGTTTCTTTGCTGAGAAGAAGCTTTTTAGTGTGAATTCATCCCATTTATTGATTTTTTATTTTAATTCTTGTGCTTTAGGAGTCTTATTGAGGAAGTTGGGGCCTAGTCCGTCATGATGGAGATGAGGGCCTACTTTTTTTCCTAATAGGCGCAGTGTCTCTGGTTCGATTCCTAGGTCTTGATCCATTTTGAGTTAAGTTTTGTATATGGTGAGAGAAAAGGCTTTACTTTCTTTTTGTTGCGTGTGGACTTCCAGGTCTCCCATCACCATTTGTTAAAGGGGCTATCTTTTCTCTAATGTACATTTTTGATGCCTTTGTCTAATATAATATGACTGTAGTTATGTGGGTTAATCTTTGTGTCCTCTATTCTGTACCATTGGTCTACCAGTCTGTTTGGGGGCCAATACCATGCTGGTTTTGTTACTATTGCTCTGTACTGTAGTTTAAGGACTGGTATAGTGATGCCACCTGCTTCACTCTTCCTACTAAGGAAATGAAAATATGAAAAATGTTCAACATCTCTAGCAATTAGAGAAATGCAAATCAAAACTACTCTAAGCTATCATCTCACTTCAGTCAGAATGGCAGCTATCAAGAAATCAAACAACAATAAGTGTTGGTGAGGATGTGGGGAAAAGGCACACTCATACACTGCTGGTGGGACTGCAAATTGGTGCAGTCAATCTGGAAAGCAGTATGGAGATTCCTTGGAAAACTTGGAATGGAGCCACCATTTGACCCAGCTATCCCTCTCCTTGGTCTATACCCAAAGGACTTAAAAGCACCATATTATAGGGACACAGCCACATCAATATTTGTAGCAGCACAATTCACAATAGTTAAACTTCTAGGTTGGAAGCAACCTAGATGCCCTTCAGTAAATGAATGGATAAAGAAACCGTGGCATATATACACAATGAAATATTATTCAGCATTAAAAGAGAATAAAATCAGGGTATTTGCAGGTAAATGAATGGAGTTGGAGAATATAATGCTAAGTGAAGTTAGCCAATCCCCCAAACCAAATGCTGAATGCTTTCTCTGATTTAAGGATGCTGATTCATAAGGGATTGGGGGTGGGGCACACGGGAGGAATGGATGAACTCTAGGTAGGGCAAAGGGGGGAGGGGAAGGGAGGGGGGATTGGCGTAGGGAAGACAGTGGAACGAGATGGACATCACTACCCTAAGAACATGTATGAAGACATGAATGGTGTGACTCTAATTAGTGTACAACCAGAGATATAAAAAATTGTGCCCCATATGTATAATATGAATTGCAATGCATTCTTCTGTCATATATTACAAATTAAAATTTAAAAAAGTAAAAAAACAAGAACAATTTTAGAGGAAGAAAAATTTATTTGAGGCCTCACGGTTTCAGAGGTCTCAGTCCATAGACAGAGGCTCCATCCCTCCGAGCTTGTGGCAGCAGAGTGTGGCAGAGGGAAGCAGCTCATGTGAAGAACCGGAAGCAGAGAGAAGTCTCCACTCCCCAGATACAGCATATGTACCCCAAAGGCTCGCCTCAGGAACCCACCTCCTCCAGCTGCATCCCACCTGCCTGACTGCCTGAACCACTCAGTCAATCCCCATCAGTGGTTAAGGCACTGATGGGTTAAGGTTCTCCTAACCCAGTCATTTCATCTTGGCAGGTTCTTGCATTGTCTCACACATGAATTTTGGGGGACACCTCACATCCAGAACCATAACAGTCAACAAAATTATTTTGCTTGTTTGTAGACATAAAAATATTTTATTTGGTCTGAGTCATTCTAAAGCTCATGACAAACACTGAACTTTTTATATTTATTAAATTAGTGATCCTGAATGTTTCTAAAATTATAAATCAACAAAATATCATAGGTCTCAGAAGATAATAACTTCATTTTGGAGTTGAAAATATATAATCAATTTTGAATACTATTTAATGTATTTTTCTGACTTCTTTCTGCTTTTAAACTACTAAACAACAATAATTAGCAGATTCTTAATAAAGATGAGATGACATCTTAGATTCATGCTTCATGTAACTCATCAGTGTTCTTCCAGATCTTTCTATTCCATCAGATATTTCCACCGTCCCGAGATCTCTGATGTCTCAAAGCAATTCTCCAAAGGCTGGCTGCCTGCCAAGGGAATTCTCTCACGTCCTTGTCTCAGCACAAGGGAGTTTTGTGGGCCCCAAGCTGGCAGTTCTGTGAGACTAGGACCACACTCGATCCTGAGAGCCTGGTGGCTTGGACGCATCTGCCCATGCATCTCTGTGTCAGTGACTTCGGACACATGTCACTCATCTGCAGCAATGTTGCCACTGTTTCACACCAGGAAGGTCTGCGCAGATGCTGGGCTGTGCTGGTCCTAGCCAGCGAGCCCTCAGGCCCTGTTCTGGAGGGCTGTCCACCATACCCAGGCAGCAGAGTGGCCGCTATGTTGTGTGACAGGATCAGGCCCCGCAGGTGAGGCGCGATGGCCTGGCCCCTGTCAGGCTCACCTCCTCCCAGAAGGGCACATGGCAGCAGCACTCACTGAGGTTAAGGCAGAGTGGTCCCAGAGGGAGGGTGCAGCAGGAAAGCCAGGCCTCTCCCCCTGGAGGTGCCTAGCTGCCTTCCTGAGTGCAGATGTGTTGGGGCTTGAACACTGCGCCTTGGTGGAGGCTGCATGGGACCTACAGTGGGGAAACGCAGCCACCTGGAGTGCTCTGGGACCACCTGCACCCACTGCGTTGGGCTTAGCACTGACAAGGCTAGCACAGATGCATAGGAAGTCGGCCACTGTCATGGGGGACCTCTCAGCCACCAAGAAGAGCCAGTTCTACCCCATCATCCAGGGCACTCCCAACAGGAACCTGTTAGATTCGGCCATCTAATGTAAAGTACTAGTGCTACTTCAGTTATGCGGTGGAACACACAAGGCTTGTCAAAGCTAGGAGTTCAAGTCACATCCACATTTCTGGTTCATTTACTAAACCCCATAAGTCTCAATATTTCAGATCACAGTGCCTTTTGGCAAGCCGGTCTTTCTTTGCAGAACTGGACTCAGCAAATGCCTGAGTCACAGGATACCAGAACTGGAGGCTGGCCCATCTCCATAGATCACATCTATGGGCCCACATCCAGTGTGCAGGAAACGGTGCCTCTCCCACTTTGCTGAGTGAGATTATCTTACAATCCTAGGTTTCTGACTGACAGGCCAAAACTTGTCCTCGGATGCTGCAGTTGATAGACCTAAGTTGGAAACTGAGGGCAAAAAATAGGTCTACTGAAGCATCTACTCAAATCAGGGAGAAGAGATGCTGATTCAAATATGCAACCTTTGGAAGCCTGCTGTCTTTAGAAGTTGATTTCCTTATCTCTAAGTATCCCTGAGATTTGCTCGGTTAAACCCTCAACTGAAGAAGTAAAAAGAGAAAAGACAAAAAGTCAGACAGGTCCCTCCTGACCAGCGCCTCTCCCTGCCTGCAACAGACCCAGGGTCCAGGTCCAGCCGGGCCACAGGCTCCTCAGAGCATGGCCCAGCCACCCTTCTTTGGGACTGGCAGGCCATTGCCATTTGGGATTATTTACTTTCCCAGGCAGGTTAATTAACACTCTCAAGGCTGTGCCTATTCAAGCTAAATAATGTAATTAAAAAGACATTTAGTTTTTCACCTGTTCATTATAGCATTTACAGTAACAAATGTTTTCCCTAAAATTACAAAATGGTTTCCATCCTTAGTCTCCTGGTTTGTGATTTTTGGCTCCCAACTCTCTGATCGATTCTTGTCAGGGTGAAAGTGAGGAGTGGTAGTTGTCCCTTTCTGTATGGACTGTGGTGTGCAGGTAATGGCTCTGGGCTGGAGGGCAGTGTGGGGCCAGTCGCAGTCCCATCTACTTGCTGGCTCCAGGCTCCATTTCTAGAAGGAAAGGACAAAATGACAAGAGAGAAAACCTACAATGACAACAGGGTCCTCATTTGTTTCCTGATTTTTAAGTTTATTATTGAGGTCAGCCAGACACTGAGTGTGCATGTGTGTTGCTGTGCGAGTGTGGTTTTATAGGTGTGCACATGTAAGATCCCGAGAACAGCAGGGGAGGGGGATTCTTTGGTGCAAGCTCTCCTCACAGCGCTGAGCATGGGTGGGCAGGTTTGCCCGTGACCCAGGGTTTGACCAGAGCGAGTCACAGCCCTTCAGGAAGAGCGCTAGGGCATTTCTCTATATATTATATTTTAAAACAAGTTCACAGGAAGTTCATAGAAAAGGTAAATTTGTCATTTCAAACTGCAACCTTAAGTAAGAGGACAATGGGCAGCCAAATGGCTGTGAGGTTACTGTAATGTTTTAAAGGGACACAATAAATTGCCAGGACGTTTTTATGGGGTTTTTTAACCTCTGGCCTTTGGAGGGGAGAAATCAATAAGATATTAAGAAAATCATGAATTAATGTTTCCTAGAGTGTAGGCATCAGTAAGAGTTTCAGGCTTCGCACAGACGCCCGGACCAGGCCCCGCGCAGGGAGGAAGCACCAGGGACCGTCCACACGGAGCCACGTCGTCACTGTGCTCACAGTGGTGGGAGATGGCGGTCCACGCCACGGGCAGAGGAGAAGACATGTCTGCCACTGAGATGCTGACAAGATCCCCAGAGGAGAGGAAGAGTCCCTTCCTACCAAGAGTCCCCTCCACTTCAATGAATACCCTTTCGAGGGACTTCCCAAGGGCGCTCCCACGGGCTCACATCAGCCTCAGCCCCTGGCTGGGAGGCAGGCCTCCTGGAGGTGGACCTGAGCCTCTGTGGCTGCCTCAAACAGGCTGCCCGCCATGGCAGCTCCTCCCCCCATCCAGGTGCTTCCTCCTTCCTTTATGGCTCCTCAGGGAAGCCACCCGGAGGCCCTGTCCCTAAAACAGCATGTCTGCCCCATCCTTCGCCCCCGGCCCTGCCTCTTCCCCCTACCTCAGGAGGGTCTAGGGCAAAGCTGCACCTCCCAGGAATGGGACCCTGAGGCCCCAGATCCTGCCTGCCCTGTGGGCCACGTGTCCCCACAGCCAGGCCAGGGCCTCAGGCCTCGGCACTCACAGACGGTCAGGAAGAACCAGCCCAGGACCAGGTCCTCCATGATGGATGGGGGGTCTGCAGGGGCCCCCTCCAGCTGTGGTTGGGAAAACAGATGCCCCTCTCCTGGCTGGAAGGTGGAGCTGGGACTCATCTGCGTGTTTGGCTGCAGATCCCGTGCCAGCCCTGTACAGAGCAGACACAGTGTCACTCTGCCCTGGGCGCTTGCGTAACATGATGCTCTCCGCTAGTGGTCATCATAACGCCAGGCACCACCAGTCTCTGTGGGATGCAGAGATCACTGAGAGTCCAGGAGGACTGTTACCCTGCAGCTGCCCCAAGTCCTCCCAGAGAGGGCAGCCCCCTGGGGTTAAGCAGGGCCTGGGGATCTCCCAAAGGCTGAGCTGGACCTGAGGTGCCACAGCCTCTGCCCGGCGGTCCTGGCCCACAGCTGGGTCCCAGCCAGGACTGAGGTGTTCCTGTGCCCTGTGCATGTGGGGAGGTGTTGGGAAGAGACAGGCCATCTCACGTTCCCAAGGAGCAGACAGAAGCACCTGATTCTGAGGGCCTGTGTAGTCAGAGCAGAGTACAGGGAGGCCCCATGTGGCCTCTCCTTGCCCACCCTGTGGGGGGTGTGTGAGGGGGGATTGCCCAGCAGCTGGTCTTCGTCAGCTGGACAGGTTTGGTCCATAGTAGGGAGGGAGCCCCTCACCTCAGCCCTCCTTTAGGCCCCTTGGAGTCCTTTCCCTTGGAACTCAGGGTCACCACAAGAGCCACCAGATCACTAAGTGAGTGACCCAGTTGTTCACGCTCAGCTGGCTGTGGAGGGGCAGGCTGCACACCCTCTGAGTGAGGGACAGGTTTGGGAAGGACCAGCCCAAGCAGAGCCTACGGCCCTCCATAGACAGAGTCACCGGCTGGCAGTTACCAGGAAGGAGAGCCCATTTGCAGAGGAAAGAGGCAGGGTCCCCCGTGCCAGGCAGTGGCACCTGCCCCAGGAACCCAGGCTGAAGGTGGTCAGCATGCCCAGACAGGAGCCCTCTTCCTGCCTCTCAGCAGAGTGGGGTGACCTGGCCCAGGCCCTGCCGTCCCCAGCGTCTGGAAAGCAGGGGTGGAGGAGGCTGTGATTCCCCCAGGGAGAGCTGTTTCAGGGGCTGTGGATCAGTTAAACCAAGTGGCAAGTGGGGGCAGCTGGGGACACTTGTTGGTGCCATTTCATTGCATAGGCACTAGTGCTCTGTGAGGAGAGTCTTTCCTTCCAGACAGGGCAACAGTTGTGACCAGCACCGGAGACACAGTGATTGGCAAAGGTGGGGTGGACTAACAGTTTGTCACCAATAGTGTCATTGGCTCTAGTAACCAGGCCCCCTACCATGCTGGGACTCTGAGGTTCCAGTGGTTCGGGAATGAGGCTTGATGTCCAGCTGGCCACCAGGGAAGAATCTAAGGTACAGGCCCAACGACCTTTCCACAAGCAATATGGAGTCAGCAATATGAGCAGAGCTGGGACTTCCTTGTCCCTCTCTAGCCTGGCCTCACCTGCAGCACGGAGCCTTCCCATCTTCTAGGGCTCCTTCTCGACGGGCATTTGCAGTGCCACCTGGGGCTTGAGTACGCTGGGAGGCGCTGCAGTGTTAGGGGCCTGGCCTTTCCTGGAGTCCAGGTCTGGTGCAGGCACATCATGGCTGACAGTGAGGAGTGCTCACAGTGAGCTAGACACGGTCCCTGGGGACAGGCACGGACTCAGGGACTATCTCATCTCATACTGGCAGCCTCTTATAAAGGAGGGCACTATGATGACTTCCAGAAGAGAAAATGAGGAAGGCTCAGAGGAATAGAGATGTCAGCAAGAGGAGGAGGTGGGGTCAGAGGTGACCGCAGGAGCCTTAAGCCAAGGCCTGCACACAGAGGCTCGGCCTGAGCACTTTCATCCAGCCCCCTCCTGCTTACGACTGCCCTGCGCAGACACAGAGAGCAAGTAGTGCTCCAGGCAGGCGACTCCTGTGGGAAGGAGGGACAGCACCAGTCCTGACAGAGACTGAGCTGTGGTGACCGTATCAGCCAGGCAGCCATCACCAGGTTGGAGGTTGGAGGCTGGGGACAGGTCTCATCTTCTTGCATCGATCAGCACCCACCTGACACCAGACATGTAGCATCACCCCCACCCTCCCACCCCCGTGACGAGAAGAGCCATGAGTCACAGTGAGAGATACAGCCCACGATTGGCAGCTACTTCCTGGCTTAGCCTTAAACAGCAGCCTCCTCAGGCCTCCCTCAGTTGCAGGGAAGAGGCTCTGTATTCAGATTTCTGGCTCTGGTGAGCTTTCCTCCTCACCTCAAAGATAGCTTTGCTTCTGCTGCCCTGCTGGGGGTCAGCCAGGGTGGGCCAGGCACATGGCACTCAACCTGCTGTGAAAGGTGCTCCTCAGTTTGATGATGCAAAAAATGGAAAATTGTCCCAAATGTCAGATTTTGAGCAAAATGACCGTGAATAATGTATACCCAGACAGCGCTGCCAGGCCATTCAGCAGCGGCTGCATTTGTAATTGTGGAACACAGGGTGCATGGGATGGCTCGTGGTGTCCCTGCACTGCCCACCTGTGTTTACCAATAGAAGCAGGGCTGCTTTGAGCCGTGGACATGAGTGGCCGCATCTGACGTGACTCGCCTGCCAGCTCTGGGAGGAAGGAGCGGGCCGTGTTAAAAATTCATCACGAACACTGCTTTCTATTTCAAGAGCAAAAGGAGCAAAAGGCTTTTCTGCAGGGCCCAGGGAAACAGAGTTCAAATACCGTGAGGTTGCAGAGGCAGATCAGAGCCCGCTCTTCTCAGCCGGAGCCTACAAGGCAAAGCTTTATAGTGTCTTGGCCCAGACAGCTCGAGGGTGACTGAGCCTAAGAAGCCAATTTGCTGAGCTTTGTTCGGCCTGTAAAATAAGTCATTTTGCCATGGAGTTGGAAGCAGGGAGGACGTGGCGGAGCCTAGCAAACAACGAGGGCTCCCCAGCTCTCCTAAACTTCCCCAACCTTCCTACCACCAGATTCCCACTGACTAATTCTCCAAAGAACCCTTTACCAAAAGTGAATCTGCAGTGTGGGGCTGGATATTGCAGAGGAGGGGAAGTGGGCACAGCACGCAGTCCATGTTCCTTGGGGAAGGAATCCTCTTCCTAGGAAATCCAAGTCTTTTAGCAGATTTCAGAGTGGAGCACCCTGCAATCCCAGCAAATAGGCAGGCTGAGCAGGAGGACACAAGTTCAAGGTCAGCCTCGGCAACTTAGCAAGACCCTGTCCCCACATAAAGTAAAAAATGGGTTGGGGTATAGCTGGGAAGTGTATCACTTGCTTAACAAGTACTAAACCCTCAATTCAACTCACAGTACTGGAGAGGGGGAGAGAGAGAGAGAGAGAGAGAGAGAGAGAGAGAGAGAGAGAGAGGGAGAGAGAATATCATGGCCACTGTTATTGGCAGAACCTGAGAGTCCCTGTGGAATGGCGTCTGCTGGTGGACTGGGCTCAGGAAACCCCACTCCAGCAGCAGCCATACTCCAGGCTGGACATGCCCAGAGGCTGTGCCCTGTCAGCACATGGTCCTTAATGTGTGGCAAAGTCACAAGGAGAGTAACATGGGAAAGAGGGGGGTTCTCCGGTGCTCTCCACTGCCTTCACCCTGCACTGCAGGAGGTCTGTGGGAGCTAGAGTGACGTGAGCGTGACACGAGTACATTTAGGGAAGAAGGAAAGGAGAACAGCTCCCAGGCAGGCCATACTGCAAAGCCTGGGTGGGAACCCGTCAGCAGGCGGAGACTGGCAGGTGTCGCTGGCTCAGATGGCGCCAGCTTTCCTCTCCTCTCCTCAGCCAGTGTGTCTCACCGTATTGGAGGTCACAGCCCACAGGTGTGTGCTCCAGAGCCTGTGTGCTGCACAGCGCCCACCACGTGCCCAGCGAGGCCCGAGGAGCAGAGCTCTCCAGCTCCAGCAGCAGACAGAAGTGTCTGAGCCACTGTCCATGAAATCAGCTGCTCCGCCGGGTCCAACCAGCTTCCAGTGGTGCCCCAAGGACCCGCCGCCGGGCTCACAGGGAAAACAGAAGATCTGTGCTTCAGCACCGTGAAGACCTTCCTCCCTAGTACCTGAAGAAGCGGTGGCCTTAATCTGGGCAGGACGATGGAAGTTGAAGGGAGTCCTGAAGAGCTTCAGCAGCACAATCAGCAGCGAGACCAGGCTGCGCACACGCCAGCCCTGCCCGGCCACGCACTCAGGTCCCCTCCCACTCCCTGCTCATCAGGGTGCAGGGGCCTGGGGTATGTGTGTGTGTGTGTGTGTGTGTGTGTGTGACCAGAGGTCTCTGGCCATACTGTTCAGGCAGGTGCTGCTGATTCCTGAGTGTCAGAGGAGGACGAGAGAGAGAATGGGAGTGGCCGTGAAGACCAGCTGTAACTGAGCCACCTGGCCGCTCTGAGTGGCCTGCCTTCCAAGGTCTGTAGTGCCAGGGACAATCCTCACCTCCAGCCCCTGAGTGAGCATGCAGGTTTCTCAGGGTTGTGTGCCTTTAAGAAAGTACCCCATGGGGTGTCCTTTCAGACTTTGAGCTCCCTGGTTCCGATTCCAAGCTGGTGGAAGTCTAGGTTCTACCTTAAGAGGTTGTTGCTGCACTAGAAGATGTGCCAGGGAGGCTCCGGTTCAGCCAATCAGAACTGCACCTGGAGAGTCCAGGAGGCCTCACCCCGGGAGCCTGGTCATCTGAATGTGACAGGGAGGCCCAGAGGCCTGTAGCCCAGGGGAGAGTACCTGGGCCGGGTGCCACTGGTGGACCAGTGGGAAGAAATCAGAGAGCTCTTGTGGTTGATTTAGGACCCACCATAGTGTGCCAGGCCCTGGTGTCCCGGTCTCTGTCCGATGGCAGGTAGCAGTACAGCTTCCGGGAGGTCTGTGAAGAGGGAGCCAGACAGAGGTGTGGAGAGGTGCCCAGGGCCAGGGGTACCCAGGGCTGTGCAGCTAGTGTCCACACGCCTTAGTTCTGGTACTGGTAAGACCCAGAGGAAAGTTGGGGTCTTTTGCAGATAATCTAATCACCTACCAAAAATATCAGCAGAATTACCAAACGATTAGAACAATTTTGAGGTGAGAATGTTGGCAGATACAGAAGTCAATAGCATCTCTGGACCATCAGTGGTCACCCAGAAAACACATATCACTCACAATGGCCACACGGCCTGCCAAGTGTGTGGAAATAACATCACCAGGAACACACATCACTTCACAGACAAGCTTTTAAGGTTAATACAGAACAGAAGTGAACTGAACCAGTGGGCAGACACTCTGTGCTTTGAGCAGGGACAGCTCAGCATTGAAGATGTATCATGCCCCCAAATTAACCTACAAAGCTAGTAGGATTCCAATCAAATTCCAGTTAGATAGAAACTTTTTTTTTTTTTTTTTTTTTTTGATACCGGGACTTTACCCAGGGACATGCAACCACAGAGCTACATCCCAGTCCTTTTATTTTATTTTATTTTTTTTTGAGACAGGGTCTTGCTCAGTAGCCTAGGGCCTCACTAACTTGTGATCCTATTGCCTCCGTCTCCTGAGCCACTAGAATAGCAGGTATGCAACACTACACCCAGAGAAACTTAAAATTTAATAGAATAATACATTTTTATGAAGATCCAAGCTCATTTTACAGAACAAAAGACAGCAGGCTGGCCCTGTAAATGTTAAGAAGCACATGACTCTGGTAGTAAGAACAGTGCAGCATTGACCCACAGACCCGCAAATGGAGCCACAGCCCGAGCAGGGCACAGAGGTCGAGCCAGGTGCATACAAGCCCCACGGCCCTGGCGTCCTCAACTTTCACATCTGTGGAGTCAGCCAGATCAGACCGAGCCAAGCTGTGCCTCTGCTGTGCACGTGCAGACCTTTGCTGTCCCATCTCCACCCAGGACAGCAGGACGGATTTTCACACAGTAGTGCCCTGTGTCAGGCCTTGCAGGTCATGTGGACATTTGAAGAAAGTGGCAGGAGGCAAACACTGAGATTGTGCACTGCACCATTTTATGTAAGGACCGCAGCAGCCCCTGTGATCCCCTAAGACGCCACGGGTGCCAGTAAGGAGCATGGGATCTTGGCAGTGCCACCATCAGCAGAGGGGTTCACAGATGGTGCTGGGGAAAGCACTCCAGGGGAGCAGGGAGCTCGTCCTGCATGCACCACTTCCACTGGGGCTTCCGGCAGGACTGGAGACCTGAATGTGGAGGGGGCCAGGAGACGGCCAATAGAAGACCCTGGAGCTGGGCCCCTGGTGAGTGCAACTCAGGAATGGGCTCTCCAAGGATAGACCCTGGGAACAGCGGCTTGTGCCAGGAACATGGTGGCAGAGACCAGTGATGGCGCTGGCAGGCCAGAGACTGGCACGTGGGACCAGGGACCGGGTAGGTGTTGGGACAGGGAGGTGCCTCGGCTTCTCTATTCCTGCGTTCAGAAGTTCTTTCGTCAAGAGCCCTCATGGGTCAACATGCCGGCGGATTGAGTGGGGAGAGCACCCTGGGGGGCCCTTCATAGGGCCATAAATTTATGAGAGACAGTGATCGTGCTGGGTCTGACCAGGCCAGCCTGGCCTTCCCGTTCACTTGGCTGAGCGTGGACCTCTCCTGTAACTGACTGGGACTGTAAGTGACAGAGGTTTAATTACTATCCAACACATGAACTACAATATGCTGAGATGATCGACTTCTCTTCTATTCATGGGAGTATATATTTTTAATTGTCTTTTAGAAATCATTAGAAAGGGACAATTGGTAACAATTAAGTTTTCTTTTAAAGATGCAATTAAACACTTGCTCTCACGTTCGATTTCAGTTTTCCTCTGCGTCACACACAGAGGCTGCATTAATAAAAGCCAGTGCTTGGGCAGCCAGCCACCTGTGTGTGGCCCCTGGGGATTTTCCCAAGGAGCATCAGCGCCCTCTGAGCTATGGGGCAAGGCCTCATCACGCCTCTCTGATCTCTCCCCTAGGCCGATGGGAGTGACGCCCGAGTTCCCCTCCACGTGTGAAGGAGAAGTCTAGAAAGCTAGTGAGTAAATTGGAAGCTCCATGGAAAGCCAACGTCTGATCTGTTGCTGGCAGGGAAACCACTGCTCATCCACTGAACACCAGGATGTGGGAAGAACTCTGCACGGCTTTGGCTCCGGGTAGCAGGTCGGGGCGCCCACCCTGGCTCAGGACTTGCTCCTGTGGACCCAGGTGACTTTCACCCTATCACCATCGCCTTCCTCTAGCTGCAGTAGATGAGGGCAGTAGACAGAGCTGGCTGTACTGATTGTATGACTTTTATTGAAAATGAAGATATCACCAAGCTATTTATGGTCCATTACAGAGGTAAGATTAACAAATATGTAGCCAGCAGAACATTAGCTGGGTGGGATTAACTGAGGAAGAGTGGCAGGAGAACTCCTCCAAGCAGACATCACTACAGAGCTCAGGAGCCGGGGTGCTCGTCCCTATTGACAGACAGGGAGACGGCCCTGTTTCTGCGGAAGTGGAGGGAGCCTGCAGTTCCGTCACCCAGTGTGTGCAGGGGTCCCTGTGGTGCTTTGCAGCCATGCCCACAGGCCAGCCTCTACTGTGGGTCCAGCAGCCTTGGGGCTGAACGGACACCTGATGTGGACCCGCAGGTTCAGCAGGTGAGCACTGGACAGCTTCCATCCATCAGGTCTGCCGATGAATGAGCAGCAATTGCAAGGGAAGCACCCTGAATCCCAGAGCTTGAGTTTTTAAATTTTAGGGTGTCAGCTGTGTGTCTCTCATCTCTGGGGAATTCATCACTGAGGCAAGACCAGCAGAGCACAGGGGCTCAGGCGTGTGGGCAGAGTGGGAAAGTGGGTCTCCCCAAAGCAGGCCACTGCTGTTCTTGATCCCTGTTGCACGCATACCTGGTGCTGGGCCTCCCTCCACACCCAAAAGTGATGTCGCCCCTGACGTCCCCACTTCTAACTGTTAGCAATGGTTCTGTTTCCTGTGTCTCCAGCTCACTCCACTGTAGGGGTAGGAATGGGGTTTCCCTAAACAGCACCTTTGGTCATTGGCTCTGGTTGATGTTGGAGATTATCTGCTAGTGTGGATATTAGACATGGACAGATCTTAGTTATAAGCTCTCCACTCCCACTATACATATCCAGAAACCCTGATGAAACGGGCTGGGAGTGTAGAAAGTGCTCTTGCATATGCTGTACCTTGTATTTTCAACACTTCATCTTGGGTTTCAACTAGGGTTTTAGGTACCTGTGTGGACATTACCTGAGGTCACTCCCACAGAGACCCCCTTCCAGGCTGTTAACATCCCCTAGTGTACTGCAGAGAGCTAGCTGGCTCTAGGCTCTGTCCCCAGGACACCTGTTGTGCTGGCCTGTGCTCTCACAATGGCTTCAGCCATGCAACGGGAGGGTTCTTATGGTTCCCTGGACTCCATGCACAGCAGGCATGGCCATGTGATGTGCTGAGGCCAATGCAGTGTTGCTGGAACTGACACATGATACTTCCAAGAGAGACTCACAAAGTAAAGTGTTACTGTCCTCCACTCCAGGTGGAGCCAGCTCCTTTGGTCCAGACCCTGGGGAAGGGCAGCAGTGGGGCAGGGCTGCATCAACCCATGGCTGGCAAGCAATGGGCAAGAGGAACAACCTGTGCATGGGCCACCACTGAGCTGCCAGGACTGCTCATTACTGCAACACACCCTCCCCAAGGCTGACAGATGCACCAGCTTATAGGCAGATACAGTGAGGGATTCTCCATCCTTTGCAATTTACCGTCTTCTTAGAAGTCATTGCTGTCTATCTTGAATGTCAAAGCTGGCCTCCGAGCACTGGCCACCAGGAAAAGGCTTTATGTTGACAGAATCCTCGCCGATGCCTGGTTTGAAGGCTTACTATGTGCTGCATGCATCAGTTCGTCTCAGCTAAACCTGTGCCAGCCCTGCTTGATTATGACCAAGACACATGGTTGTGGTGGGCCTGCAGCTGGCCAGCTGGGTGGAAGTCCACACCCTACACCAGGGCTCTGAATCCAGACTCACAGCTCTCCACTCCTTTTCCTCAGTGGTACTGTGTGTCCTGTGAGAAGCTGGGTGCAGACCAGCTGCTGGTCTTCTGCACTCCTCCTGGGCCCAGAT
This sequence comes from Spermophilus citellus, assembly GCF_964194105.1. Lineage (NCBI taxonomy): Eukaryota > Metazoa > Chordata > Mammalia > Rodentia > Sciuridae > Spermophilus > Spermophilus citellus. The sequence goes on along the minus strand of NC_138182.1, from coordinate 286,464,938 downwards.
GAAAACACGGCTATTCTGAACACGGAAGACAAGTGAAAGGACAAGGGATTTCTTAAGTCTTTTGGGTTTTGTGCTGCACTGGGAAGGTTGTGAGTCTCAGTTCTGTTCTTGTAGGAAGTGTCTCCCTCAGCTATTTTGAAAACAAGCCTTGAGGCTGGACGACAGGTTTCCACAGGACAGGCACAGCCTCCCTGTGCCACCATTAGGGTCTGGGGCCACCGGCTCCCATCTTGGGTGTGGAGGGTCCCAGCCTGCTCCTGTGCAGGCCGCATGCTATAGTTTTGGGTGTAATCAACGTTTGGAGGATAACATTAAATTCCCATGTTTTATTTAAATGCCTCAATAGGGGTCAAGTGGGAAGGGACAAAGGCTGTTGGGTTTTGTTTCAGGCACTCTTGGAGCACCAACTCTGTCTTGTGGTCGCCATGCCAAGCTGAGTGTTGGGACAGCACTTTGTCTGCTCTGGGGCTCCTGAGCCCTGGCACGCAGAGCTGCTGCCAAGGCTGTGGGCATCAGCTCTCCTCCAGCTGTGCTGCCCCGCCCTTGCTGTCCTGGTCCCTGTCTGCTCCCAGAGCCTCCTGTGCAGTTCCAGCATCTGCCAGAGCATTCTGAGCCAGTGGCTGAGACCTGTTTGGTGTCCTCTCTGGAAACCCTCAGTGTGCTCCAGGGAGGGGCATGGGCTGGGTGGGTTTCCAGGTCCCCCGGGTGCCATCTTTCCACTCAGACTGCCCATACCTGGCCTTTACTGGCGTCTCTCATGTGGCAGGCCATGTGTGAGGATGTCCACACATGACGCTGGTGATTGGACTTGTGGTTTAGCAAGCTCTCTCAGAATACTGGCTGGACAGAGTGGGGTGTCCACGGACTTCCCAGAGCCATTTCCATGGGCAGCCAAGAACTGGTGCTGAGGACCTGGAAGCCAGAACCAAGGGTTGTGTTTTCCTCTAACACTTCTGCCCTCGTCAAAACGCAGAAGAGGCAAAACAAAGGGAAGACGTTTTGTAAAAGAAGTGGCAACTGCAATAAAGCAAGGTGTCCACAGTGACTAGAAGCCAGGAGGAAAGTGCATCAGACACTGAAAACCTGGGTCAAGGCCTGGACCACGGTGCAGGTCTGACAACCACAGCCAAAGATGCCGTTAAGTGCAGAGATCTGAGATCGCAGCTGCCCGAAGAGGAGCAGCCCCAGCTCACTACCCAGCCGTGTCACGGAACAACAAGCCGCAAAGAAGGAAGTTGTCCCTGCAAGGCACTGGCACCCTCTCCAGCCTGGCCTCCTGTGGAGGGGCTGACCTCAGCGCAGAGCAGGGTGAGGACAGAGGAGGACGAAGAGTAAAGGAAGAACAAAACAAACTAAAAACAAATAACCAGATGGTTAACCCTGTTCTAGATATATGTGATTACACTAAACCTAAGTGGACTACACCACCCACTTAAATTGCAAAGATTGTTATGCTATATAAAAATATAAACTCCGACCATATGCTGCTTATAAGAGGACACATTCAATACCGAGATAATCTTGAGATTGAAAAATTCCTATAAAAATGCATAATACCAAAATCAACGAGAAGATACATAAAAATCTTATAGATCCTGTAACAATATTGAACCCAACAATAAAACCTGCCCAACAATAAAATTTCTGACACAGAGAGCCCCCGATATGAATAGTCCCAAATATTTACATAAGTAGAACCAATTTAACCCAAACTCTTTCAGAAAATAGAATCAACTCCAAAATTATTTTTGAGGTTAGCATAATCTTGAAATCAAAATCTGTCAAGGACATTATGAACAAAAAAAATTAGATTCCTTTTTTTTAGCAACAAGGAATAAAAGCCCTGGAAAAAACCCTGGTATCCCTAATCAGTTGTGTATAGAATGAATGATCTATCCTAGCCAACATTATTATTAAAACATATATTTACCTCAACCCTTGAAAATGAATCTTTGTGCTTCACCACATCAGTGGAATGAAGGAGAAAAATCACAGGCTTCGTTCTTTGTTGAGTATAAAGCAAGTGTCTGATAAAATTCATACCTGAGAAGATTTTCAGCAAAAAGGAACAAAGGAAATTATCTTTTTATGATAAAAATTAAAAAATCAAAGAAACTGTGAACTTGAACTTGATAGTGACTCCTGGTACATTTTTGTCCCTATACCTGAGAATCCTGTGACTGTCAGCTCTCACCATGGCATTTCAACCTGTGATCTGGATACAAGAAAACCCAATGAAACAAGGGTTAAAAAAAAAAAAAAGAAGTTGTAACCACTGGAAAGCAAGTATTTACCAAGTTTGTAGAACACTTAGTATACAAACTATTAAAACCAGTAATTGAATTTATTAGCCACCAAATAAAAAGTCAATATAAAGAAAGGAGTTGAAGCTGAAGAAAACACATTTATTTGGTCTTGTTGCCTTTGTTTTAAACAGGAAATGGCTGAGTTTGTTTGTGAGCCAAGGTGAAGTAGGAAGAGTGATCTCCAGCTGGCTTGGGCACAGACACGGGCCACAGAAACCAGCGAGAAGAGGTGCAAGTCAGGAGGATGGTGGTCATCGATCCTACAACATACCATACCAAGATAAACATTGAGATTGATAGATTCCTATAAAATACATCATATCAAAAGCCTGGGAGAGACTGCCTAGTGCCCAGAGTGAGGGACGGGGCTCCAGGGAGTGGCAAAGGCAGGGAGGAATGGGAGGTACGTACTGAATAAGGGCACCCTGATCAGGGTGGGAAGTGGGGAGTCTGCTCCTAGGGCTGCGTTTTCTCAAGGGGGGTGGGGGGGTAGGACGAGAGACACCGTGGGGTGAGGGAAGTGGAATGAAGCAGAGGAGAGTGGAAGGGTCCTGATGGTGGCTGCAGTGACAGTGAGCTCTCCTCTCTCCACGTGCTTGGGAAGTGTCCTCCGGGGAGGGCCCCGGGGGACTTGCTCTGACCATGGAGGCTCTCTTCCAGCAGAGGCTTGGACAGGGCCTGCGAGGGTCAGGGCTCTGCTCTGGGGTGGGTCTCCAGAGCTGTGACCGCCACTCGAGGGTGGTCTGCCTCCTGGGGGGTGAGGAGCTGTGGGGGCTGAGCAGGCTTGCTTTCTGGAACCACCAAACCTGTGGGGGCATCCGCTGCAGAGCTGGCCACAGAGCCCCGCCACGCCCCTCAGAAACGATAGCCATCACAGTCCACCTGTGTGAGCCGTGGAGGCTTTTAGCCACTTGTTACACAACAGTGACTAACTCACACAATTCACAAAGCTATGCTCACAGGAGGCCCTGAGAGAGCTTCTCTGCACAGCCTCGCGGACTGGTGTCCTTTGGTGGTGCCCTCCGGAGGAGGTGGCCTCTGGGCTCTGGGACTTCGGCCTCAGGATCTGCAACCCCCAAGCCAGCCACTTGGGCAGGAGGATTATTGAGTCCAAGCCAACAGAGAATCAATGACCTAGGGGCTTGTCTGCCCTGTGACATTCTGTAAAAGCCAGGAGGAAGTCTCCAGTTGTGAAGGTGTCCCCTGTCCCCAGCCAAGCAGCAGAGAGTAACTGCTGTCACTGGAGACAGGAGTCAGCGCGGAGACCAAACCATCCAAAATGACTTTCCTCCATTTGTCTCCTGACTTGTTTCCTGGTCACTTTCTCATGATTTGCCATTTCTTGAAGCCAAACCCTGCACTGGCGAAAATGGCATACTAGTCCCGGAGCCGAATGCTTTGCTAGGAGCCACAAGCAAATAATATGATGCATGGCACCTTCGGTTGTAAGGTGACGCCAGCTAGCCACTGAGATGATATGATTATGTTAAGATTTACATTCATATGGAAATTGGACTCCTGCTGTTCACCTTGGCCTGCTATGGGACTCATGTTACGGGACTCCTGGAGAGTTCCCATTGGTTGGGGAAGGATGGTAGGAGGGAATTCCGGGGGAGGTGGGGGGGGCCGGTTCCGGTAGATGGACGCGTGGGTGGACCGGTTTTGGCTTGCTGCGAGTCCGGAGGATTGGCGGCTTTTTCAAAAATAAAGTTTTGTTCCTGCTTGAGTGGCTCGTGATTCTGTGCCCAGCCAAGACTGCGCATGCTTCTTTGAAGTTCTCTTTCTTCTGAGAACTCTTCATGTGAAATATGAAAATGTGTATTCTTTTTTCTCCTATTAACCTGTCTTTCTTCAGTTAAACTCACAGATCCCTCGTTACAATGGATAAGAGGGTAAGAGGATAAGTATTCCCTACCCAACAGTATAATGAATATTTTCTACTTTCTTTCTCTGCATTCTAGGATTACATGAGTTTTTATAATCAACCAATTACTTTGAATATTAGAAGAAAACATCTTAAAAGCATAGGTAACAGTTTTTCCATCAAATATACAATGTCACATTATGCTACTGATGGTTAACAGTGCCTTTATTTTTCTCCTGATAGCCAGTTGTCAATTATTACTTGCATGTATTCTGATTACAGCAAATGGCAAGAGAAGGATGGATTGATAAATGAGATAGATTTTCTCCAATGACAAAATAGACGTCGATAGCCCAATTTGGTGATGGGGATGTGCTTTCTGACCAAGCGGCCTGATTCTCATTAAAACATGCAGTGATTGCAGACTGTCTTTGAAGATTTTTCTCTTTTAAAATTTGCTTCACTACCATACAGAAAATAAGATAAAATGCCTTCTTTGCTTCCCAGCATTGATGTCTCTGCTGTTTCAAATTTGAAGTTTTTTTTTCTTTTTTTTTTTTTTACTTTACAATGAAAATCAAAAAATCATTAAATGATGTTAAAGACAGCAGGAAGCATGTAAGAATCATAGAACGTCTTGCTGCAGTTTATATTATTTCATTATCTAAATCAGTGGGTAACGATTTCTTATATATCAAAGCTTATAATTATTTTTCAGGGATATGAACCATGGAGGGGAAGTGGGAGTTTGAGAATGATGTCAATGAAAGAGCCAGGGTTTCTGCAGAAAAGTGGAGGAATCTGCCCAAAGAGCAATTATGTAAATAAAATGTGCCCGGGGCTAGAATAATTTGACTGTCACCCACTGACAGCAATGGCCCCAGGCTCAGGCACACACCATTCACTTAGGGAGGTGGATGCCGTTGGGGCGGGAGAGCCAGGAAAAAACGTTTCTAATTTATTTTGCTCCTGATTATACAATGTTGAAGGCGGGTCTTTTCTGCTTCTGTGCTGATTTACAAGGAGATGCTGCAAAATACCCCTTACCCCTTTCCTCTGCTGACACTCCCCAACCAGCTCAGCCCATGCCCCAGAAAGTAGGTCTTTCCACCTTAAAGGAAAAAATACCGGCAAACCCTGAATCCGTGCCCTTGACCTTCCGATTCTCTGCTAGCTGTCTGTTTGGAAGCATAATCTCCATTTGGAGGAATCTTTGGCTAACATGATACATTACATGAAAAAATTAATCTGAGAGCCCCAATGGTATGGGACATCCTTTAATTTTGTCAACCAAAGACAGTATGGGAGTGTCCGTTATGTGACAGTTTTTCAAAAACAAAGATGGCACTGTAGCTCTGGGAATCGAGGGGAGGAGATGGTCTTCAACAACACTCAGCTGTCTGAAAAATTCATGAAGATGCCGTTGTTGAGGATTCGCCGATCGCGTGCGGCTCCAGCACGGCTAGTTCCTCGCTGCCTGCCTGTTGGGTCCTGTGTGGGTCCAGAGGGAGCCCTGCCCTCTCCACCTGGCTGCTATTCCTCTGGCACCCTCTCCACTGCCGTCCATCGAGTGGATGAGAGACCCTGCACTGCACATCTGGTCACTCAGCTCTCACACTGGCCTGCCCGGAGCCCCCATGTCTCCTGCACCCCAACCTGAGCTCTTGGAAACTGTGGAGATGTGTGTCCTGGGTGCAGCATGGAGCCCCTCTGCGCAGGTCCGTGGGCGCTTCCTGTCTATTGGGTGGATGGTCACTGGAGCTTCACCAGCTCCTTCCCCTGTCCCTGCCTTCCAGGGGAGAGGACAAGGTGGTCTAAAGCAACATTGGTCTGTGGCATGGAAGCACCCAGTTGTCTTCTCTCAAATGAGTTTTCTAGGACTTTGGACTCCATGTGAAAACTGGTTGGTGTTAATTTTCAAACTCCAATTTCAATAGGTAGCCATCTAGGCCTTACCTGGTCCTGTCCTGTCACATCCCCTGGGGGGTCCCATCCCTGCCACGTCCCTGGTGACGGCATCATCCTGACTGTGGGAGTAGAGGCCCCGCAGACCTGCACCCAAGCCATGGGCCAGCTTGTGGGAGAACCTGTGCAGTCCTGGAGCAAGGAACCTGTGGGGTCCCCTGTAGAAACCACGCAGGGTGTTCCCAGGAAGCGGAGGCTCCTCAAGCAACCTGAGGTCCCCTGGGTGAGCACAGGGTCTCCCCAGCCTGCAGCTGCAGGGGGAGCTTCCTGCCCAGGCCCCCGCATTGCAGCAAGGTGGGCCTTAGGGAGTCTGAGTTGCTGTTTGGGCTGCGGTCAAAGAACGCCACACACCTGATGGTAAACACTGATTGATTTCACTCTGTTCTGGAGGCTGCAGTTCAAGGTCAAGGTGCCCACAGGTGAGGGCTGCTTCCTGGTTGGTAGATGCACCCACTTGCTGCGTCTTCATGTGCTAGGAGGGCAGGGAGCTCTCTCTGGGGCATCTCTCATAGGGTGACTCTCCCAGTCAGAGGAGCACCCAAACAGCTTCTGAAGTTCCCGCCTCCTGACACCTTCACCTTGGACTTGGGTTTCAACACAGACCTTTTGTGGGTCACAGGCATGTAGGCCATGGCAGGCCCCCACTGGGGTCCCTGTGGGCTGTGCACTAGCGTGTGAGCAGGACTGGCCAGGCTGATGCAGGGTGGGCAGAGGAGACCTTCCTGGTGCTGGGAATCACGGGGCAGTTTCCCCACCCAGGAGCCAGGGGACATTCCCCCGTGGCTGCCTGTCCTGCAGGCTTGGGTCAGGGGCTGTGTGTAAACTCCAGGTGCAGCTCACCTGACCTGGAGTGGCCTGCAAAAGGGGACACCCAGAGCTGGAGACTTCCTGTGTTGAGGGCCGTTCTGAGCATGTCTCCAAGATGGCACTTCACCCTCACCACCCCTCCAAGAAGTGGGGCTATTGTGGTCCCCTTTTACAAACCACGAGATGGGGGTGAAGAATCTGGCCGCAGCCACAGGCCTTTTGAGGGTCAGTGCTGTGCCATGGAGAAGTGGCAGGCATGTCCTCTGGTGGGCTGGGTGCACCCTGCATGGAGATTAAGACTCTGGCTGGGGTATTCTCAAGCCCTGAGAGGGCCTCCAACCTTGGCCTGTGCCAAGACCATGTTCCGACCTCGTCCAGTGTCTTGTGTGGTTTCTGAAGTCTCTTGCCTGCTCTCTGTAGAGTCAGGGGACAATGCTTTTTCTATCTCTCACCTCCTGGAAGGGTGCCTGGGAGACACAATCCTGTCTGCGAACACAGGGAGGGGCCCATTCAGCCACCACACTTAGTCTGGTGGAATTTGTAATCCACCTAGAAAATCCCCAAACACAAATCCAGCAACTCTGTGGCTTTGGCCCTGGAACGGAGTCCTCCCCAGCAGCTCACCTGCACCTTGGGAGCCCAGGGCCCCTGGGGCTAGAAGTCCGGCTGCTCTAGGGATGCAGGGGAAATTTCAGATTACCCCTTTACCTGTCATTCTTCCAATGCTCTTTTGGACATTGGGATGCAGGAGTGAGAAGCCTGTAGCTTCCACTTTCTGGAACCTTCTGGCACGGAGGGGAGGCTGGAAATTCCAGTGCAGAGCTGTGACGCATGAGTCAGCTTCTCTCAAGGCTTTCTGAGGGGCAGTGAGTTCTCACAAGGGTCAGCTGACTTGTGAGGACACTGAGGAAGGGACATCTTTCAAGAAATTGTCACTCCTTGATTGCTGAGCACATGTGGCCAAGTCAACCCACCTCGGTTCCTGTGTTCACAGAGTTCCAACGGGCAGTTAATGAGGATGAGAATTTCCGAAAATGAGGTCTCCTGATTTACATGCAAATAACATGCTGAACAGACCACGCAGTGTGTGTGCTCAGGGGTGTAAACACATCCGCTCATTGACATACTTCACCTGCACAAGGTCCCCCCTTCCATGTGTGGGAAGGTGACCTGCAGGCCTGGCCTTGGGACACCTGGTCACAGAGTTCCACCACCGTGTGATGTGCCTGCTGCGGTCTGTCCATCAGTGGCCCCTGCAACTGCAGAAATATGGAAGCATTTTTACCTTGGATGTTCCCCAACAGCTGGAAGGGCAATGGGGAAATGCATCCTGCACAATCACCTCGTCCTGCCCTGAAATAAGCTGGCATTGTGGGGGCTGTCCCTCTGCTTGCAGAGGAGGGGCCCTTGACACTCATGGCTGTGCCGGGGTGCAAGGGTGTGCATGGGTGTGCACACACAGGAGCATCCCTGAGTCACACCCTGTCCTGGAGGCATATTCAAAGGTGGGAGGTGGTCTTGGCCCATGTGTACTCACATCCCATCATCTGGTCCATGGCCTTGAAGCTGAGCGTGTGCAGAGGAAGGGTGGTGTGAAGCTGTCTTACACCTGGACGACACTAAGAAATCACAAAGCTTCAGGAAGCCGACCCAAGGTCCCCACATTCCTGTTCCATGGACCTGCTGACTGCACCTGAGCTCCACTGTTCCCTGTGAGGGCCCCTTTGGCCGCCTGGTGATTCTAGGAGTTAGCCATGGTCATCCACATGGTGCTCACACAGACACAGAGGTTAATAAATACCGAGCTCTGCCCCTGGCGCTGGCTGGTCCAGGCCTGAGGCCCAGCCCCTAGGGTAGGAAACCCCCATTCTCCAGAGTGGACAGTCCCAGTGTCCCAGAGTAGGTGACCCAGGTCTCTAGGATTCACAGTCCTGCTCCCTGGAGAGGGCCATCCCGTCCCCTTAGTCCACAGTGCAACTCCTGCAGACTGGGCAGTGCCAGCTCTCTCGAGAGGATGCTTCCCGTTCCCTGAGCTGGTTCCCCAGAGAGGGCACCCTCGCCAATCCTCACTCTCTGGGGCAAACAATCCACATTCTCTAGTCCAGAAGGTCCTGGGTGGGGAATGGTGACTCTGTAGACAGGGAAGTGTCACCGCCAGAGTCGTCATTCCAGGGCCTCTGGCACATTTTCTGTCACCTCTGCTTTATGATCAAAATTCTTTACGATTTTAGGCCTGCTGACTGCACCACAGACTCTGGACCAATTGTGAACTTCGCATTAGTCTCACTGACAATTGAGAGTTGGAGAAACCAGGTTATTATTTATGCACCATTGAGATGCAGGGCAAGGTTGCTTTACAGAGGGTGAATCTCTGTCCCAAAGGGTGTGAACGAGGCACACTGCTGTCCACCCTTCTGAACTGAGACCAGAGGAGGCACAGGAGTGGTGGCCTCCCCTGGGGTGTTGGGTGGACTCACACACTCAGGCCCACCCTTCACGGGCCCACACTTCCCAGGTAGGCCACCTGCCTCTGCACTTACCGAGTGAGGCAAACCTCCTCCTCCACATCCTGGTAGGGCAGAGGTTGCTCCTCTGCTGACCAAAGTCATGTCACCAACACACCAAGTCAACCCTTTATGGAAGGATTTTTTTTTTCCGGACAGAGCATGAGCATTATTTAAAGATTTCCTGTTATTTTTTAACTCCCTATCAACGTGGTAATCAGGTGTCCTGTGAGTGCAAGCACATATCAGGCCCTTCTTCACAGGCTCGCCCAAGTCCCTGCACTTGGGTGTTAGGACAGAGGGTGTCTGACATCTCCACAAGCTGCCGCGCTGCCTGATTCCTGGGCCAGCTGACACCTGCTTCCCACTCTGGGAGTGTCCTTGTGCCCTCCAGGCCTTGGTTGGGTTTGAGTTTGGTCCAGTGGTGACAAAGAACCTGGGAAGGGCTCACCTCTTTCCGTCCCTCTGCAGCCTCTGGTCTTGCCTGCCATGTGAGGTCTGCTGGTCATCTGCAGCCCGTTCCTGGCTGCCTGGACATCTGGCCGTGCTGTTGCCTGCCGAGGGACGTGCAGACCCAGCCTGACTGAGACTCATGGCCAGCTGGGGCCTTGGGCCAGGTGCTCAGTCTCTTTCTCACTTGGGATTCTACTGCCCAAAGGGTCCTTCCAGCCCTGGGAGCAGAAAGCAGACCTGTGAGGGCAGCGTGGCTCATAGCTGGACAGCTGGGGGATGAGGAGCGAGCGCATAAGAAGACCGTCTCCACTTGGAACCCAGAGCTCTGAATGACACCCCAGACCACCACTTCAGAAGACCCTCCAGTGGCGTGGCCTTGGAGTCAACATGTGACGCCGGAGAATCCCACAGAGATGACGTCGGCTGAGACCAGAGTTTGGATGTCCCCTGACAGGGATCCTTGGGATCCACTCAAGTTCATATTTTTTATTATTATTATTTTATTATTCATTCTCAAAGTAACTAGATGGAGGGGACAGAGTTGGGGGTGGTCTCCTTAATAATCAAGACACCTATCTTGGCTCAGGCCTCTATTACAGAGTTCCACAGGGGGATGGTTCAACATCAGCACTGGTTGTCCGGCAGTTCTGAGGCTGGAGTCCAGGATCAAGGTGTTGGCCCGTCCTGAGGCCTCGTTCCTTGGTTTGTAGAGGCCCTGCTCTCCAGGGAACCTCATGTGGCCAATCGCCTCTTCTCGTGAGGAGCCCAGGCAAACTGGATTGGGACATTATTTTAACTGAAGCAATCCAGTCACCTTGAGGTCCTGGGGTGGGATGGCTGCATGTGGGTTTTCAGGGACTCAGTCCGGGGAAGGCCTTGCGCTCACTGTGCTCCTGTCTCCGCAGGGTCCAGGGGTCTGTCCACTAACCGGCCCTCCGCGGGTGTTCTGGTGGACTTATGAAAGATGTCTTGCTGGAACCCTGATTGTCATGGCAGTGTCTGACCTGCTTTGGAGACGATTTCCTCGGTCTTGAAGGATTTTAAAGATTTCTTTTTTAAATGCTATTCTAGAAATTATTTGAACATAAAATTCTAAGATCGATAAGTTGCCCCTGCTGTTGGCTAGCAGTTGAGGCCCGGTGATGTCCCCTGATCGAGGGACTGGCCAGCCATGCTGGTGGCAGATGCTTTCTGGAGTCCAGGGAGCGTTGGTGCGCAGGCCCCTCTCGGCTGCTCCGCTACCTTCTCTATTTCCAGCTTCTCTGCGCACAGTGGCACTAACTCATAAAATTAATTCCCATTTTGTGGGATTGTCAGAAATGAGGATTGTTCTGACCCCTGTTTGAACTCATCAGCCGAAATGAAGTTGCTCACTGAGCTGGGAAAGACAAAGCTGTGCTCCAAGAAATTAATCAACTCCACCCGAGCTCGGGAGAGGCCCCGAGTCGGCCGCGCCACGCTGACCCCGCACAGCTCCGCATCCCGCGCGCAAATGAAAGCCATCACTCCTGGCAAGGAAGATACTAAATTATTGGCTTTTAAATTTAATTTTCAGTTTACTTGTGTTTTCGATTAGCGTGCCATGTCTCATCAGGACGCGGCTACCTTTAAGAGGGAGCACCTCCCTGTGGTCGCTCGAGCTGCCCCTGCAGTCGAAAGGCAAATTGGAACCAAGGTCTGGGCCCCTTAGTGCAAGAAACACAGTGGTGGTGGGGCTTTCCTGTGACACCTTGAGCAACAATAGCAAATTATTTTCTTCATACCAAAATCAATAACAGACTTGGAAATAAAAAGTCGCCCTGGGCCTAGGGCCACAGAATTTCCTGACAGGCTCCTAAAACCATCTGCAGGCCGCCGGGGGCAGCCGGACGGTCCTCCACTGTCCTCCATGATTAGACCTGGAATGTCTCCCCGGGCCAGCAGAGCTCACAGCGGATGACAGATGGGCAGCTGGGGACCTGCGTCCTCGCCGCCACGATCTCCCAAGGGCCTCAGTCGTGCACACTGAACAGGAGCGTTCTTCTGTTCTGCAGGGCAGAAGCTGGGATGGCCACCTCTGGGAGGAGACAGGGTGGGCGCAGCCCTCTGTCCACTGCCCATTGCTCTACGTGTAGTTTTGCAGTGATGGACAAGGACCGCTCTCACAAGGAAGAGTTCACATAAAGCAGAGGGACACTCCACGCTCTGGATGGGCCTCCTGACCCACTGTAAGTCCACAGAAGTTACTGAGCACATACCTTCAGCTGCTTAGTGTCAACAAGGCATAAGGACTTGAGTGTCCCTGAGGCCTAGAACCCTCCCTCAAACATCAGCTCAACCTGAGACATCACAGGGTTCAGAGCAGGTGGGGCCACACCTCGTTCATCAAAGGGAAGCCACACAGCCATGTGGCACTTAGGTGCCTGAGGACCTGCCTGCCTGAGTCTCAGCCAGCTTTGAGGTTTGCATCTCAGTGCAGGAGTCTGGAGGGGCCCGCCTGCCTCTGCACCTCTCCCCTGAACCCTGCTCATCCCTACTCCTGCACAGAACTCCCAGCGGTGGAAGGAGGCGAAAGCAACTGTTCAGAAAGAAGATCATGGCTCTGGCCAGGTCTGAAGGTGCAGAAGCTGCATCTCCAGAGGGTCCTGGGAGGAGCTGGGGCTGCCTGCACCCCAGCTCAGAAGCATGGGCCTCCCGTTCTGGTTACGCTCCTCTGCTGGGGCTGCAGGTCCTTTAGTGCTGCCCATCCTCCTGCGGGCTCAACGTCCTTCCCCCCACGGAGGGCTCCAGGGAAGCAACTTGGTCTGTATCTGCTGGAGGCCTGAGAGCAGGGTGTGGACATGGGCTTGGAGCCCTGGGGGTGAGGCCCCTGGAGGAACCAAAGGGACTAGAGTGGCAAGAGGGCTGCGGGGAGGGAGAGGCCTGGCTTTTGCATTGAGCGTGGCTGTGACCACAGCCACAGCTTCCCGGGAACTGCCACTGGTCAAGCATGCCCCTGAGGTGCCAAATCCTCACGTCTCTCCCGATGCATGGGTGCTTTCCAAAGTTACGTGTCCAGGGACTCTTTCCCACCAAGGAGCAACAAGACGTCACATCTGTCAAGGCCCTGCTGATGCACGGACAGCTGCTTGGCTCTGGGTCTGCTGTCACAGCAGGACTTTGGGATGCAGGTTGGAGCCTCTTTCCTCGTCTTGGAGTGGTGTCTGCTTTGTGTGATCATTCAATGATGCAAGCTTAGTCCCACCCAGTTGCTGACTCAGTGGCTGGCCTGTACCCCACTCCCCTCACTTTTCTGGGCCTGGACTGGTAGCACCCTGTGACTCCTGATCTGTCCTCCAGTAGGAACCTGCACATAGGGTTGGACAGGCCGGAAGGGGCAGGTGGTACTTGTTCTCTGAAGAAGTGGAGGGGACTTCAGAGCCCTTTTGTAATAGTGATGCTGCAAGAGAACCAAACAAAACTCTCCAGGGGATCCAGTCATAGACCATGTGACCATGAGGATGCGCAGGTTCTGCCACGTCCTGTGTACACACACACACACACACACACACACACACACACACACACAGACATCCTTAGGCTCCAGAGATTGAGATCAACGTAGCTATATACATATATGTATCAGAGAGATATATACAGACTAAGCACTTCCATTCCACAAGAGAGAAAGAGGGACATAGAAAGAAGTATGGGACCAAAGCAAGACTGAAATTCACCTGGTAAACACGTCCTGTAGCTCCACATCCAGCGTCTGGGGCTCCTGGCATCAGGACGTTCTCTCCAACAGGCTTGGGCCCCTCTGGTCCTACTACCTTGCCAGCTGCAGCCCACATGGCCTCTCTCCCGGCTGGTCTCTGCTCGGGTCCTGCAGCTCTCCTGACAGACGGCTCACCATGCTGTCATCTCTTCACTCCAGGGTCTCCACTGCAGCTTCAGCTCTCTTCTCACATATTCACACACCACCCACCTTCCTGGTCACAGCCGGCAGGAATTCCAACCTTGCAACCCTTTCCCTGGCTTCTCTGGGATTTCTTTGAAATCTCGGTGGCAGCCTCTGTGACCACTGAACTCCAACATCCTCCATTCCCACAGAACTTGCAGCATATGGGTGATGCCAAGGCCTGCTGCCATCTTGAGCAGTAGCCAGCCTCCTGAGACCAAGGCTGTAGAAGCGTCTGCGTGTCTGTGTATGGAACACAGGGAGACAACTTGTTAAGTCCCCTGGTCTCTTCTCAGAGAAATTTCACTTTTATACCTTTGAGCCTGGGGCAGGGAGTGGGATCTTGCCAATTTCTGAAATACCCTTATGCCATCATTTCTATTGCTTTTTAGATAAGTACTTAGCATCTCTTTAGTGGTTATAATCTCTTTAACAGCTACACCTACCTTAACCTCAATTTTACTTTCACTTTTCTGGCCAAACTGTGAGTTTTTCAAAATTCTTTGCTTTATTTCTGCTTTCGATTATTGTAGTAAATTTGGATAAAAGTTATCAGTAATACCCACACAACTACCTGAAGGCTATGCTTTTTTGAAATTTACTGTACCAGATTAATTTGCTTATCATCTTTAAATTGAGGCTCACAGAAATTCTCAGGACATGGGGAAAATGTAGAGAATTTCTTGGCTATGAATGGCTTTTAGTCCGATTTCCAATAGAGTCCTCCTCCTCTTAAACCTCAAGAACCCAGTCTTTACCACTATAGGCCTATCTGTGTTACGGTCTTCTGAGCTCCCACCAGAATTGCCCATCAAACCCCACTTACAACATTTCCCAACTTATTTATCTAAATATCTTAAAAATTCCTCCCACAAACACAAAAAATCTCCAAAAGCTTCTGATGCACATGGTCAGGTTAGTCACAGCAACAAGCCTACTTCTCAGTACCAATTTCTGTGTCGCTCAGCTTTTATGTCACTGTGACCAAAATCCCTGGAGAGAACAACTTAGAGGGGGAAGAGTTGATCTTGGCTCAGTTTCACAGGTTCAGGCCGTGGTTGACCCCTCCACAGATTCGGGACCAAGGTGAGCCAGAGCTCCACGGTGGAGGGTGTGGTGAAGGGTGTGGTGGGGGGTGTGGTGGGGAAAGCAGCGAGGGACCCCAGAGCCAGGAAGCAGAGCAGGAGCTCCGCTCACCAAGGACAAAATGTTTCCCCAAGGACCTACTTGCTCCAGCCACAGGCTGCCTGCCTAAAGCCTTGCCTAGCTGATCTGTATCAGTGGATTAATCCACCAGTTAGGTCCACCTCTCCCAGTCCAACTCTAGGCATTCAGGCCTGGTTTCACACTCGAGCTTTGGGGCGCACCTCAGCCATGACAGCCTACTTTACTGGAATGGAGCAAGTGCTAGTGAAGGGCACCCCCACTGTCTTCTCCAGCTCTGTGAAGCCCACCTTCCTATTGGAACTTTGTATGAAAAGTGAGAAATTACAAAGAAAATATTTTCCCATAACAGAACCCAAAACATATCAGATAAATTGATTTATGCATTTATTATATTCGTATAATTTATATCACATCATATAATGATAGGTAATTAAATATGTTTTATCATGAAATCAAATGTATGATATTTAAAAATAAGATTGAATGTTGATAGATTATCATAAAGTGGGTACATCAGCATTTATAGTGTATCTAGTTAAAACACTGTGATTACCCACACGCACCTCTCTACCCTGCTCTGCTGTAGCACACGGATGGCCGCCGCCTGCGGCTTCTCCTGTCTCCTCAGTGCTCCCAGGGCCCTCCCGCCTGGTGGCCTCGAGTGGGAGCTCACGCTCAGCTGAAGGGGTTCAGGCCTCTCCTCCCCGGTCTCCAGCCTCTGCCACCCCAGCTTCTCTCTCTACCCCTGTGATCCTTTTCTGAATTGGGATGAACCTGTTCCCCCTCCTTGACTAGGACCTCTGGGAAAAGGTCCTAGCTCACCTGGACAGCCCTGTCCCCACTGCCTGCAGGATCCAAGGCCACCACACTGTTGTCAGAGACACTGGAGGCCAGCTCAGGGGGAGGATCATTGTCCACGCCCTGGAGCGGGTTTTTGCGAGCCTGTGAAGGGAGGTGGTTCATGAATGTTCCCCAGTGAATGAAGGAATGAGGCGGCACCAGCAGGTGGGTCAGGAAACTGCAGCCGTGCTGCTGACCTGCCCAGTCCCAGGAGGCCAGGCTGGGCCAGAGGGCTCTTCAGGCCTCCTGCTGCGTCGGCGCCTCTGCTGTGACACACTGGGACATCATAGCGCCCAGAGGTCCAGTGTAAACTGAGACCCTGGAGAGCCCAGTGCTGGCCCCTCTCTACCTCTGTGGAGAACATGCAGCGTCCTCCTGCAACGGGGCTCACTGTTCCCCAGCAGCAGGAGTCCCCAGAGATCCCCCTGGGGTAGCGGGTGAGAGCAGGAGGCGGGAGGCAGGTGCGGGGGTAGAGAGGAAGGTGTATCCAGAGCAGCCCATCGTGAAGGTGAACAGGGAGGGCCCAGCCACTTAGGGGTGTGGGGGCTGAGCAGACGGGTGAGGGTCGAGTGTCACAGCCGCCCTGGTTGGCTGGGGTGATAGGGTGTTAGCACCTATCACCCATGGACTCCACTGTCCTGGGGGAAGGCTGGGCCACCCCACACCTGCTCCTAGCTGCCCCCTTTTAGGTGCACTTTGCTCGCCCCACCTGCTCCTTAATGCAGCACCTGATTGTCCTTGGGATCCCCCTCGCCTTAGCACACTGCAGGGTCAGGGCCCCGAGCCGGAGCGTGGGTGCAGGGCTGACCTGGGGCAGGCTCATTGCTCCGCCAGGCCCAGCTGGCTGGCTGCTCTGTGCACACCGCAAGGTCAGGTGACGGCCAGTCTGCTCAGGGCACTGGCAAATCGGAGGGACCAAAATAGCATTGAAGAAAGTAGCCTGTGGTTCAATCATTTTTAAGCATATTTATACAGTCCTAAAAAATCAAGGCTGTGGAGGCTCTTCTCATTTCACAGCCTCTGGGGAGGCTGAGACTGACCAAAGCCCTGCTGTGGTGTGTCCCAGTGCACTAGAAGAGGGCTCAGGTGCCCTCAGTGCACTAGGGTAGGTGTGCCAGGCTAGCTCATGTCCTGTTTCCTCGTGAAACTGGCCTTTGTGCAGATTTGTGATGGCAAGGGACCCTCTTCCAACAGGAGGACGGAGCATCCTGACTCAGCATGCTGTGCCAGAGAGGGGCTCATCCACATCCCGGGGACGTGTGTTGCACAACAGAAGCCTGAGCTGACCACTTCCTCTGGCCTGGGACCATCTTTCCCATAAGAAGCTCAGCATCCAGGTCCGGCCGGGGACATTGGGGGCTCCCCTAAGTGAGTGTGGGAGGTAAACACAGAGAGACGGCGGGTCCCCAGTGGAAGGGGGTGGCTTTGGGAAGTAAGAGAAGGGGCTGCCCAGCAGAGGGTGGGCGCAGTCAGAGCTGATTTCTGCCAGTCTTAGACGTTATGGGCTGAGTGGGTCCACTCCTCATCCCCAGCTCCAGGCGCACTCCAAAACCCCAGTCCTCAGAGCATGGGGTCCTTGGAGATGGTGCCTTTAAAGAGAATGAAGTTAGGAAGAGGTTGTTGGCATGGACTGACCCAGTTCATCTGATGTTCTTATAAGAGGGGAGATTGGGTCACCGGTGTGGCTCAGGGTATATGTGTGTCCGGCATCCATGAGGCCCTGGGTCCCTCCCCGTGCCCCAAATAAAACAACAAACAAAGACACACAGGAGGACCATGTGGGGCAGAGACGGCATCTGCAAGGCCCCAAAGAGGCCCTGGGCAGATCCTACTGGCCTCAGCTTGGAGGTACCCTCTGGAACATGTCTGCCATCTCTGCTGAGGGAGGGGGTGTGCGACAGCCCAGCTGACTGACACCAGCCTCCCATTGCAGAACTCTCCCATCAACCTAGCTTGGCCTAGCTCTGGGCTTGTGGTGGGTGGGCAGTTGGCCACCATGTGCCCCCAGCATGGTCAACACTGACCCTTCAGACATCTCTTCCCACTAACAAGGTGAAAAACCTGTGCCCCACTGCACACTGCAGCAGGGGTCCACTCTGACCCTCTGAATCAATGACCACCGGTTTTAATGAGTGGGAACATGGTTATTGCATGTGTTTAATCAGCTCTAGTGAGGACTGCCTCAGACTGTTTCTGGGGCCGTCCCTTTCCCCCCTGTCCAGCTCTGTCTGCTGAGGGGCTGGCTGCTGTGTGGCACTTTGTTCTCCCCAGACAGGCATGCTTCCAAAGCTCTATTTGTCTATTTTGGCAAAAAAAAAAAAAAAAAATGCCAGAGTCTATTTCCACGTTGCTTTTGTTTCTCGGAAAGTTATAATCCCAACAGCCAGAGTATCAGCACAGAACAGAGACCCACCAATAAAGGCTCAGTTTCCAGGACCTGAGAGGGCAGAGTCCCGCAATCTGCCCTGTGGCCAGGCTCCCGCGGGCACCTGAAACAGGCCCTGTGCTGCCCACTACAAAGGCCAGTTCCTGGGGAGTCTCCAAGCAGGTTTGAGTCGGAATCTTCCAGTGGGTGCTACAGCTGCGGGGGTCGCCTGTCCTTGCCTGCCTGCCCTGCAGGAGGAAGTGCCTTCTCAGCCAGGTCAGTGAGGACGCCGAGAGTCTGCGGGCAGCGGCGGCCGTAACTCCTATCCCAGCCCCAGGGCTCCCGGGATGGTGTCACGGCTGGAGCCGCCACCATCAGAGACACCTGGTGCTTCTTACCCCAGGGACCTGCAGCCATCAAGCCCACAGGAGCAGCAAGGGGGACGGGTGTTCTCAGGCAGGGGAGTGGGAAACGGGGAGGCGGCCATCTAGGAGTATGGCATCCAGCTGAGCCAGATGAATGACATCTGCTGCACAAACTGTACCTACAGTCGACACCATTTAAAAATTGTTTAGAAGGTAGATTTTACTTTAAGTGTTCAATGTATAAGAGAGTACATCAAAATGGTTTAAAATTCAAAAAAGTCAAAGCAGGCCAGGTCTCCAGGAGCTGGTACAGACTGGCCTTTCTGTACAGACTGGTACAGCTGGTACAGACTGACAAGACAGGTACAGACTGGCCCTTCCCAACCCCAGGCCCCCGGACTCTGCATGGCAGGAAGCCCCCTCTGCTCTCTCAGTGTGGGAAAACCTCCCAGGAGGAGGCCCCAGGAAGACCGTCTGAGTCAGGACGGTGGGAATGGCACCCTATGCAGAGAGCAGGGCCTGTGTCCCCAGTGGGCTCAGGAGAAGGGACGGGACGCAGCCACCTCCCTGCCTGGGCAGGTGGAGTGGTGAGGTTGGGCAGGAGCATGGGTCCCAGCCCAACACCAAGGCTTCCGTCAGCGCCACCCACAGCATCCACTGTCCCTTCAGCTCTAGTCTCCACTCCAAGTGCCAAGCACAAGTGTGACACCCGTTGATGATATGGGTCAGGTGGCAATCTGTTGACGGGTCAAGGCTAAGCAGTCACCAGGTAAGAGCCTGGCCTACTTCTGACTCCCAATAGCTTCTCTATTAATTTATGATTTTATGATCAAAGATGGTGGCCCTTCATGGCCGAGTCTCCTTGACTTAAGCAAGGACCCAGGGCTCAGGCACGGTCTTCCAGGTTTCCTTTCCAGCCGATGACATCTCTGAGCTCTTGGCTTTTAGTGACAACTTCAACTTAAACTTGTGATGTCGGTGACAGTCTCATCAGTTCCCTGTCAGAGAACCATGACAAGTTCTAGGGTCAGAGTGTTTGCCAGCGTCGAAAGTTGGCTACAGCACCGTGCCTACGGAAGACGGATTTGGAAAACAGTAAATAATTACAGGTAAGGTCAGGAGAACCTTCAGGTGAATGCACAATCTAGAACAATGTTCTGCCTTCTCCATCTCCGAGTGACCTTGGTAAACAAACACAGGGACACAGGAAAAGAGCAGCCCTGGACACTGCAGAATATCCCACGGACTTGTGGAGGCCACTGCCCATTGGCTGTGACAGACACACTAATTCTGTTTTTTTTTTTTTTTTTTCCTTCTTCAAGTGTTGGAAGAGCCTTTTCACACTGTTCTCTCTTCTTCCACTTTTTCGCAAGGGACCGTCACCCTGGTGTTATTAGACCTGCAGGTCCACCAGCAGGTCCCCTCCCTCTGCAGTGTGCCCACAGAGTCCATCTGCAATCGGGCCGGCTCAGTGGCACCTGGCCAGGAGATGATCAGCCTTCTGTACTCAGGGACAACCGAGGCCTAAGAACCAGAGTTGGGACCTGGAGCCAGAGAGCACATCCTGTCCATGTTTCTGTGTCTCAGGTCCTCTGGGTGAATGGACGGATGGCAGAGTGAACCCGTGTGCTCCAGACACTGCTGCTAAGGAAACCCCTGGGAACCAGAGGCAGAAACCACTGCATTACGCGGGCAGATCTCAGGAGAATGGCTGGAGCAGAGGGCCACGCTCAGTGCTCCAGGATGTCCAGGGGCCAGCCTGGGGCAACCCAAGGGCTGGGGCTGGAAACACCTTTGACCACAGGCCTGGATCTGGGTTGGGTAGACCCAAAGGCCAGCTCCTGGGCCCCTGGGACAACGCAAGAGGGGACAGTGTATTCACGCACTGAGGGCACATGGTGTGTAAAGCCGAGCAGCAGTTGCTCTTCCTCTAATCACCGTCATGCCGCAGTTCTACCCGCCTCCCCGCCCCAGCATCTACGTGTGAGTTCCACACAATTTGGCAATCGTCGTTGAGGTTTAAGGATCCTGGATGTGAGCGGGCATCTGTCTCCTCTAGGTGGTCAGCATTACTACAAACACAGCAGCTTAAGCACCCCGGCAGTGGGCACTGTCTGCAAGTTCTCGGGTCCCCTGCTCTTGGTCACATGAGCTAGCGCTGCGGTGTCAGGTGGGCTGCACCCTCATCCTGAGGCTCTCCGGGGGAACCTCCTCACACTCCTCGGTCACAGAGGCCCTCGCTCCTGGCTCCTGGGGGGCTGTAGACGCGAGTCCCACTGTCTTGTTGCTTTGGGTCTGAGACTCCTCTCAGGGCCCACAGGCTGCCGGAGGGGGGTCTGGCTTCTCTCTCAACAAACCCTTCTCGACCTTTAGAGCACGTGACTCCTCTCCTGCTGCTAACCCGAGAAAACTCCACTTTTAAAGTGTGCTCAGGGTGGGCCCACCTGGTACCCTCCCCATCTTACTGTCACTGTGCCGGGACACCCCTCAGCGCAGGAGAAAAATCCCAGTGACTAGCCGGGGGCACACACGGTGGGTTAGCAGGAAGACTTGAGGGCCAACCTCCGGAACTGTGCCTTCCACAGTCCACTGCCCGGCACCCAGCCATTCACACCTCGCCCTGGGTTAGTCTTGATTTCGTCACTAGACAGGATACGTGAGGACAGCAACTGAGAAGAGGAAAAGTTAATTCTGGCTTGTGGTTTCAGTCCAGGGTTGTTGGCCCTGTTGCGCTGGGCCTGAAGTAAGGCAGGACATCATGGCAGAAGGCGCTCGGCCCATGGAAACCAGGAAGCAGAGCTCAGAGAGGGGCCAGGAGTAAGGGACGCTCCCCAGTGGGCTGCTTCTCCACGATGCCCCACTGCCTGGGTGTCTCCCGCCCTCCAGGGCAGCATCCATCTCTTATTATCCAAACACTTCCCGAAGCCCTACCTCTGCATTGGGAACCTCCCAGATCCAACCACAACAGCTCAGAGTCAAAGTCACTCACCCAGCCAGGATTCCCAGTGGTCCTGTCTCCTCGTAGCCCCACTCAAAGTTTAAAACCTCTAGACCACGAGAATCGGGCTCTTATAGAAAACCCCTGGGCACAGGGCCTGCCCAGTTGTGGAGCTGGGAAACTGAGCAAGAAGCACAGCTACCTGTGCAGCAATCAGCTAGCATGGTGGGCAGGCGAAGGAGGGCAGGGAGGGTGTTCCATCTAAGGAGAAGAGTGGAGGCTCGGCCAGGCATCACCAGCACAAGGAGCCCCAGACTCCGCTGGAGAGCGTCCACCGAAACTCCCAGAACTCATTATCTCTTCTCCTATAACAAGTACTTCACTTCACACGGCAGTTAATTTGGAAAACTCCACGGTAGACGACTGGTCACTGATACAAGCGACTCTGTCACACGTTTGTTCCTGGAGTAAGTTTGTAACAGCCCAGAACTACCCAGACGGCCAGTCCAGCTTCCAAGAACACGGTTTTGTGAAGCCGTTTCTGTATCATGGTGACTGAAGACAAAGATGGAAGAGAATGACTTTGAGTGACTTTGGTCCTGCCATTCCAGGTCACCACGGGGAGGTTTTGTTAGTTGATAAAACTGGTGATTAAACAGGCCTTGGTGGCACTCCTGTGATCCCAGCCACTCTGGATGCTGATGCTGGAGATTGAGTCCAGGAGTTCAAGGCCAGAATGGGAACAGAGTGAAGGAAAAGGAAAAAAATATAAACAAACAGGGAAAACGGAAAGGCTGGGTGACTCTGGGCGTCCGGGGAGACTGCTGTTTCCCAAGGCAGTCGCCTCTCAGCCCCGGGTGCGGGGGGCTCCAACACACCCGCTCCGTCTCCTCCGGCTCCCCTCCTTCCACAACCCTCCTCCCCACGACCCCTCCTGTGCTGTGCAGCCTGGCCTCTGAGGACCCTCTGGTCTTTTATTCAGCTCTGGTGAGTGAAGAGACTGTGTCCTCCTCCAGGAGGTGCAGGGGACCTGCCCAGCCCCCAGCCCCGCTTCACCACCCCGCCCTGTGCTGCTCCCCAGCAGGAAGGTGGACGGAGGGGGCTTTCCTCTCCCTTCTCTCTCCGCCCTGCTGACCTTGCACTCTGCTGGCTGCACTGAGAACCTACTCCCTCCACTGCCCACTTGTGGAGGACCCTGGTTTTGTCTGCGCACAGCCCTACACCTGCCCTTGTGCTGCCTCAGTGTCCCACCGTGAGGCTGGTTGCAGTGTCTCACTGAAGTCCCCTGAGACAAGACAATCCCTGCACTCAGAACCCATCCTGGCTCCTCCTGGCTCCCGTGTTTCTCCAGGAGAAACACAATTGTCCGCGTGACGCAGTGCGGTGCTTCTCTTCTGGGCTGCACAGGCCGTGGGTCCTTCTCCCACTCTGGCCAAGTGCTGGCCTTTCCAGCTGGACGTTGCTGGGTACGTCTGTCTGGAAAGGTGTTTGCTTGGCCATTAACACACCACCATAGTCTTGTATCTCAGAGTAAGGTCTGTGTCCATCTTGGGCCTGTCTTTTGTGAACCCTGGAACTTCAGTGACCTGGAGACATTGGGCCTCCCGTGCTGTGGCTCTCAAACCCATTGCAGGCTGTCACTCCACAATTAGAAGTGGATATGGTCTCCAGGATGCCCAGGGAAATGCCTACTGCATGTTGGGTGCTTGGAAAGACTTGTGACGCGAGGAGGGAAAGGAAGCTGCGGTTAAGCAGAGTCCGTCTGTGGAGCCAGGAAAGCTTTTAAGAAATAAATTGCCAGCTCGTCTAGAGGCGAGGCTCGTGGAGACCAGGCCACCCCACCAATGGCTCCTCTGTCAGCGAGGCTTTCACAGTCTTTTCTGAAACGTTCCAGTGTCGGGCTTCCTGTCAGTTTGCCCACCCTCAGATCAGGTTGCTCCACTTTGCGTGTCTGATTTACATTGCAAATGAGTGCTAATTGAATGGTGAGCATGCTGCAGCCTGGTCTTGAGCCCTGGTCCCCACGCTGCTGGGCCCATTCTGAACTCGACACACTTGACATGTATGCAGCGCCCTCCTTTCAATTCAGACGAAGATGCTGCAGAAGACTTAGACTCCAGACAGGTTTCCGTCACTTTCCTTGGTGGTAGGTAACAGAGTACAGAAACGATTTTTTAAAGATTTTATTTTAATTAGTCTCCCTTCTGCATGTCAGAACAGGGTAGATTATTAGATAAAAAGGAAAGTCTTTTAATGACCGAGAACAGGAATGGAACCTCAAGTTTTAGCCTGCAACAGGATATTATAGGTTAATTGGCCTGAGAATACGAAAGAACTACCTACTTAGGACTGTTTTCAACAATCCAGTTGTTGTATTCAAAATAGTTTCAGGAAATTAAGCTGTATTGAAATAAGAATAAATTAATGCATAAGAACATTTTATGAGTCTGCTTTAGAAAACTTAATAAACAACAACCTGATGATAAACTAGTTGTATACTCTGATTTCTAAGGAAAAAAAATGAGGAAGACAAGGCCAGGCAAGTTCCTGGCTAAATGTACCACTTACCAGCCGTCTCCAGGGAGGCCAGGGGACAGGGTGTACCCAGTCCCAGCCACAGGTGCATGCTGTGGGGACAGCTGGAGGAGCTCTGTGGCCTTCAGTTTGGAGGAGGTGCCTCTTTTCTCTGAATCTCCGGGGTGGAGGATCTCAGGCCCTGGAATCTTGTTACCTTGACCTGGGTGAGTGGATGTGGGGTGAGGCAGAGCACATGGTATGGAAACATTTCAAGAACCAACAAAACTAGTTGGTCCTCAGTGTGGAACTTAGCTCCCTCACCTGTCTCTGCACCTGGCTCTCAGCAATGGATGAGAAATCTTCAGATGGCTGAATTTACAGTGGGAAGACCACTCCCCATCCAGCACCAGATGAGGCAGTGAGGCCTTGGGATAAGCATCTCTAATCCCGCCCCCAAGACTCTGGCCCAGACACGTGTAGCCTCTGTGTTTGCCTCTGCGGGCACCCCCATCTACCTGACCAGGGCACCTGTTTCTGCCCCAAAAGTTAGAAAAACTCCCAGAGACCCAGAGACTGTACACGGCATGCCAATACACAGCCAGTATGGAAAACATCACCCAAGTAAACAGGAGATGCATGAAAGTCTGATCAACGTGGAGCGGAGAGTGGGCTTCCCAGGAGCTACTGGTATATTTCATTGACCATTTTCCCCAAAACACCTGGGATTTGGGTTCTTGGATCCTCCCACCTGTGGTCTCACTGTGTCTTATTGAGTCCACAAAAATGTCCATCTTTCCAATCATTTTCAAAATTTAATAGAATCTGCAGTGAGGAGGGAGCTGAATTCTGTCTTGCCTAACACTTCCCAAAGTGGGTTCCGTGGAACTCTAGCCTGGCATGAGGGTCCCTTTAAATGTCTTTCTGTTCCCCATGCTAGTGTCCCCCTCACTCACACAGTGCATGTGTGATATTTTCATAGACTTTACACACATCAACACTCTTATGCATAACATACAAAGCTGTGCATACCGATTCATTTCTGTACCTGTATAGACATGCATATATAATTTATTGTTTTAATCAATAATTTAATTCAAGGAGAAAAAAGTAAAAAATAAAAATGCCCAGTGAAGTTTCCCATCCACTTTACTGCATCAGCTAGAGATATTAACTTCCAGACGTTGTACACAAGTAGAAGAAAATATCAATGCCTCCCCCAACCCGCAGTAGAAATCGACTGTAGGGAAATGGTGTTCTGCATCTCACATCTCCCTCTCGTTAGCATGTCTTCCCTCACTTTCCACATTAATATACAATAGCATTCTTGCTCATTCACCCAGCTGCATAGTTGCTGTGGTTTAGACAGGAGGAGTCCCCCAGAGGCTCATGTGTTAGACAATGCAAGAAAGTTCTGAGATGAAATGCTTGGGCTACGAGAGAGGTGGCCCAGTTGTCAGTGGATCAACCCATTGATATGAAGTACCTGAGAGGTAACCACAGGCAGGCCATGTAACCTGTAGCCATGGTTGGCTGTCTCCACAGTTTGGGACCCACAGTGATAATGGCAGAAGGGTGTGGCCGAGGAGAGCAGCTCAGCTCACGGCAACGAGGAAACGCAGAGAAGCCTCCACTCACTAGGAATACTATATAAACCCCAAAGGCACCCCGTGACCTACTTCCCCCAGTCACACCCTACTTGCTCACAGTTCCACTCAGTAAATCCATATCTGTGGGCTAGTCCACTGATTTGATCACACTCCTCTTAGTCTAAACATACCACCTCTGAAATTTTTGCATTCTCTCACACATGAGCTTTAGGGGATTTCTCATATCTAAACCATCAATCTCCTGGCCCCCCGGAGCTCATACTCATCTCATGATGCAAAATACACTTAATTCATTTCCAAGAATTTTAACAGTTTCCCAAAAGTACAAGTCTAAAGTCTCATCTGAGAGACTCAAGGCAAACTCTTAACTGTGAGGATAAAGATCAAAAGCAACTTATGTATATCCAATATATAATGGCACAGAGTAAGTATTTCTATTCCAAAGGGAGAGAGAAGGGCATAGAAAGAAGGGATAGGGCCAAAGGAAGACCAAAATCCAGCTGGGCAAACAAGTCCTGTAGCTCCATGTCCAACCTCTGGGAAATGTAGTGTTGTGTTATCTCCAGAGGGCTTGCGTTTATGGTTGCAGATCACATGGCCTCTCTCGTCTTTGCTTGATTCCTGCAGCTATCCTTAGCAGATATTGCACCATGTCTCTTAACATCAGGGGTCTCCTCTGCAGCATCGTCTTCCTTCTCATATATTCATGTATCCTTTTAGGGAAAGCCTGCATGGATTCCAGTTCTGCTACATTTTCCTGACCTCCCTCATCCTCCTTACAAATTTAGGTGGAAGCCCCATGATCCCCTAACTCCAACATTCTGCATTTTGCAGAACTATCACCACATGGCTGATGCCAAGGTTTACCACCATCTTGAGCAGTACCAAGATTTCTGGGGCCACAGCTGCAGCAGTCTCTGAGTGCCTGGGTGATTGAGCACAGTGAAACAACATCCTGCATCCCCCTGTGCAAGAAGGGTACCCCCTTCTTGTGAGCTTTCCAATCCTCAAGCCATCATTCCTAGTGTTTCTGAATAAAGTACTTAGCATCTCTCTAGTATCTATAATCTCTTTAACAACCACATTTTTCTTAATCCCAGTTTTATTTGCATATTTCTGGCCAAACTGCAAGATTTTTATATCTTTCTGCTTTGCTTTTGGATTTTGTTTATCATAGTAATTTTAGCTAAAATCCACTAGCAATACCCTTGGCACCACCTGAATGCTGTGCTACCTTGAAATTTCCTTCACCAGATTAATTATGTCATCACCTTTAAATTGAGCTTTACAGAAACTCCCATGACATGAGCAATATGTATACAACTTCTTTGCCAGAATATAAAGAATGTAAAATGACCTCTAGTCCAATTTCCATCAGAATTCTCCATCTCCTTTGAAACTACATCAGCTCAGTCCTTACTGTCCACAGTCCTATTGGTACTCTGTCTTTTGAACTCCTCCTGGAATTGCCCAGTAAGCTCTGCTTACAATATTATGAAGCTTTTCCAGTTTGCATCTCTAAACCACAAATGAGCTGCAAATGCTTCTGAACCACATGGTCAGATTAGACACAGCAACAGTCACACTTCATGATACCAATTGCTGTTGCAGTAAGCTTTTTCACTGTTTGACTAAACGACCTGACAAGATCAACTAGAGGCAGGAAAGTTCATTTTGACTCAATTTCAGAGGTTCAGTCAATGGTCCGATGACGTCATAACTCTGGGTCTGAGAAAGGCAGAGCATCATGGTGGAAAGGTGTGGCAGAAGAAAGCAGCTCAGGGCACGATCACTAGGAAAGACAAAGAAAGCATCACCTACCAGGGACAAAATATTTATCCCAAAGGCACACCCCCAGCAACCTATTTCCTTCTGCTGCATAATGCCTGTCTATGGATTTAATGCCCTATCATTGGATTTATCAACTGATCAGGTTACACCTCTCATAATCAAATCATTTCATCTTTGAAAATTCTCACTGTCTCACGCATGAGTTTTGGGGGGTACCTTGTACCTAAACTGTGACAGAATGGAAATGGAGTTGGGGATTTTGCTTCATAGGAGTAGCATAGTCTGGATGCTGAATGCCCCCACAGGCCCATATATTAAGGTCTTGGACTCCAGCTTGGTGTTAGTTGGACCTTTACTGGCAGTTCCTTAGGTCTGTGGGGATGTGCCCTCAAACAGGATATGGGACTCCTTCCCCTTTCTCTTTCTCTCTCTTCCTTTCTGGACATGAGGTGAGGGTTTTTCCACCAGCACAAACTCACACTATGATGTGCTCCCTGGCCACAAAGAAACTGGGCCAACTGCTCCTGCACTGAAATCTCCACAGCCACAAACCCAAGTCGACCTGTTCCTGCTGTGGTCTTACCGTCTGAGTGTTCATGGTGGTGACAGCTGACTATCCTGTGGGTTAGGAAGGGTCTGGCTACACGTTGAGGGGACATCACGACTGACGTCTCTGTCAATTCCCATTGCTCAGTTATTACCAGCTGTGACTATTCCTTTTGAATTGACAGGAGTTCTTACCTGTTGGGAAGGTGAACTCTTCAGACGTAACCTGAGTGAAAAACACTTTTTAATTTGCTGATTTCTTTCCATGAAGCTTTCTTTTCTATTTTTGTATAGTCAAGTTTATCAATTTTTTTTCTGGCTTTTGGGTTTGGGTCATAAAGAATTGCTTTTTCCTTTTTTCCTTTTTCCATTTTTTGTAATCATTAATAATAAATCTTCCATTTACCTAAATTTTATCCTCTTTGTGAGGCAAACTCTGAGCCAGGTTATTTTTCATTTCAAATACTAACCACACGGCTAGCAGCTAGGATTCTCCACCATATCTTCACTGATCTGAGATGTTCTCATCGACTTTTTCTTCTCCTCATATTTACTGGATCTCTTGATGGACCTTCTGTGTTGTTTGTTTTTCTCTCAGTTCTCTTTTGAGTCTCTATATTGTATTTTTTTGGGGGGAAGAGGATACGAGGGATTGAACTCAGGGCACTTGACCACTGATCCACATCCCCAGTCCTATTTTGCATTGTTTTTTTTTTTTTTTTTTTTTTTTTTTTTTTTTAGAGACAGGGTCTCACTGAGTTGCTTAGTGCCTGGCTTTTTCTGAGGCTGGATTTGAACTTGTGATCCTCCTGCCTCAGCCTCCCAAGCTGCTGGGATTACAGGCATGTGCCACCATGCGTGGCTATACTGTATCTTAATGCCTGGCCAGGGACGTTCTCCTCCTTGCTTTGAGACATGTCATGAATAGCTCTTCCTTCTCCATTTACTGCTGAACTATGACACTTCTTCTGGGAGCTCCACTATTTGTTGTGCACTTAGAGGTCCCATTGTCCCTTCCTCCTCCCATCACCCCAGTTGTGTTCTCACAGGGTTACCCTCCATCCTTGGAGCCAGGAGCTCCAGCTCAGTGGGCTGGAGTCTGTGTGAGCAGACACTGTCCCAGGCTGAGCCCCAGAGCTCTCTGCTGGAGGAGAGTGTCCAGGAGGCCGGTGGGATCTCCACTGTGCACCTGCAGAAACGGAGATGGAGCATTACCAGCCCTTGACCTGGGGCTACCGCTGGACAGGTCAGGACTGGAAATCACAAGCTGACAGTTTGCCCAAAACCGCCCTGAAGGCTCATCCCCCACGGCTTCTGGGGGTGGTAGGTGCCCTTGAGCACATGCAATACACAGCACACACACATACACATACACACAGGCTTCACACTCAGTACACATCCTACACACACATCATCAGACCTTCCACATTGCAAATCCACGCCACACCACACCATAGGCACATACACCACACGGTGTCTACATCAAACACACTTATCCCATGTCCCCCCACCCGACACAAATGCCTCTCACACAGCACACACACACAACATATCACATAAATAAGGAACCACAGACACTCTTGTATCATTAAACCACATGCAAACAGCACGCACATAAAAGTAGAGAAAATCAAAAGTATCTATTTTTTTTTTTTTTTG
This sequence comes from Spermophilus citellus, assembly GCF_964194105.1. NCBI lineage: Eukaryota > Metazoa > Chordata > Mammalia > Rodentia > Sciuridae > Spermophilus > Spermophilus citellus. Next base: position 286,435,325 of record NC_138182.1, on the reverse strand, counting down.
CTGGGTTTGATGAATTTTGATAGAGTCCGTTTCATTCCAATTTGTTCCTTTTAATTTATTCTAATATATCAAAAGCAGCTGATCCCCACCCACTGGTCAAGTCCTGTACACTGTGCAGGTCCTGCCACCGGGAGACCCCGCCCCAGCCCACCTCCTGCCTCGCTGCCTACAGGCTCCTGGGCTGGGCTGGATTCCAGAGACCCAGCGTCATCTCACTCCACAGGACAAGAAGTCACAGCACATGTTTGCCCCAAGGTCTGAGTTGGGGTAGCTCAAAGTCCTTGCAAACAACACTGGACTTTCTCACCTGGCCATGCCCTCTTCCTCCCAGCCATCACCCCAGGAGCTCTGTGTCCACAGCGTGTGTCCAGTGACGTGTTTTCTCGGGAAGCTGGCCCCTGCTGCCAGTGGGGGACGGCTGCTGTGGATTCTAGATGGGATGTGGGTTGGAGTAAAGGCACATGGAAACCGCACCGCAGGAGTGTTCCTGCTTCCCAAATCAGGTGCCTGGGCCAGAGACGGATCCCTCCCGGGGCAAGAACTCTGAGGAGCACAAGGAAGAGGGGCTGGCTTCTCAAGCTCAGCCCTTTGCAGTGTCCACTTCGAGGGTCTGGCTCTCCTTTCTCTCAGTAGGTGGGGGAAAGACCTTTCTAAGGTTTACAGAATGTTTTTCAGGGCCAATAGCAGTGTCTTTGGGGGAAACTGCCTTTTAATTGTTGTGTCTGGTCCTGGATGTGTGGCCGTCAGATGTTTCCGTTAGGAGGCATGCGCTGAAGTCAGCCTGCACTTCAGAGGCGAGGAGTAGGTGGCCCTGAGAGAACCCGACTTGATCTGAATGTTGATGATCTCACTCTCAGTCTCTCTGGGGCTGGGGTGTGAGGTGTTGATCATTGCTTCTTACTGATAAGCAAAATATTTCCAGAGCGTGAAGACTCGCACCGTGTGTGAAGAGGATAACTATAATCTGCATCCGCACGCCAGCCACTCGCTGCCATTTGCATTGACAAGCAGCCTGAGTTATGCTAAGCTCTCTATTAGAGCCACCGCAAAGGTCTCTCTCATTTGAATAAGGCCTCTTCTGCATGTGAAAAAGCCGTGGAGAGGGGCGCTCCTGTAATTAGGGTGGCATTTGGAAGCACAGGCCTTAAATGTTCACTTTTTGTGATGCTAAACTGTCGAGTATTTTCAAATGTATTGTAATTGTCACTTTCATTAAACATTTTTGCTGTTATTTATTTTTAAAAGAGCAATGGGAAGGGACGAGGAGTGTGGGGGAGTCGATTGCTATGGCTCTCCACATTACTGCAAATTTAAATCAGACTGTTGGATGCAATGTAGAAATATGTTTAAATATAGGATTAGACTTATAATGTAGAAAGCAGTCGGAGATCAAAAGAGCCGGCTCAAGAAGTCATGCCGGAGAGGAGCGGGCTGCTGGGGTCCACGGCTAAATGATTAAAGAAAGGCGGCTTTCAGCCTATCCCGGCCCGACTTCAAGATGAAAGCCTGCACCGGCGACAGGGCCTCGTGGTGGTCACCACTGTCCCTCAGCCCTGCCTGCACCATGCAGGAAATGGTCACTTGGCTTGGAAGAGTGCCCTGGAGGACCCCTGAACTGACCAGGGGGGGCGAGGACCTGAGCGGCTGAGGGACAAGGGTGTGGGTCCTTAAACCATGTTCGATTCCTCCTGCGCTCTCTTTCTTCTTCTTTTCTAACAAAGACAGGTTAAACCTGCTAGATCCCAATGAGCTTGGGGAGATGGATGTGAGTTTTCAGAACATAGTTCAGCCACGACACACAAGTCATGAGGTCCACACTGGGCACTCAGACAAGACCTGTCGGAGAAGCCTCAGCAGGTAGGCCAGTCCCAGCCCCTGCCCCACCCTCACCCTCCTGGGCACCTGGCCCCCCTCACCCTCTAGACTCCTGGCCCCACCCTTTCCCTTGGGGCACCTGCTCTCACCCCCACCCCTCTTGGGCACCTGGTCCTGCCCTGGTAGTCTTGGGCGACACCTGGTCCCACACTCCCGTCCCAGCTCCGGTCCTGCCCTTCACTGGTTGACTCTGAATAAGATCACTTTAGTATTTTGCACATGTTTGTCTGTGGTCGAATACCTCCTCTTGTGTAGTAACTGAGTTACAAAAAGTCAGATGATTCAACATCAATCGGTGATGGATTCAGAATTAGGAAACATTCAATATCTTTCCTACACTAATCAACCAGACTTTCATGTTATATCTGTTGGTTCCTAGATTGTTTCTTTCTTTCTGTTTCTCTTTCATTTATTTTAACATTTTATCAAAAAAAAAAAAAAGATTCTACAAGTTGTATATTCGAATCAAGAAGTGCCATTTGTCACCATTAACATCAATTCTAGACTCCTTCCCATGGTGACTGTGTCAGCAGCCCCTTCCCAGGAACAGGCAGACCTCCTCCGTGGCACATTTTCTCCCAGACACGGGGATTGCCTTTGGACTCTGCAGCAGTTTTGCAAAGTGTCTTGCCACAGTATCCACCTCACTTCATCCTGCTAAATGTAATTTAACTAAAATGCCTATGAGTCTCTCTCTTTGCTTCTGTTTGAGAGTTTTTTAGACATCTTTTGAAAATCCAGAACATGCAGCTGTCATTTCCTTGCAGCAGCCATGAGAAGAAGCTGTCTGCAGGCAGGAGCCTGGGCGCCATTGACCGGGGTGGCATGTGCAGAGCCCGCAATCCTCAGGATGCTCCTGGCCACGCTCCCTGCAGTCGTTTCCCTACAGACAGCCTGAGAGCACCTTCCTAAAACCCGCTGTTTCCCTTCAAGTTTGCTGATGGTGGCAGAGAGGACTTCTTCACTTGCATTTCTATTACTTCTGAGGGATATAGATGCACAATAAAAATCATTAAAATTTGCTTAATTTCCTGTTGATATTAACAACCCCAACACTGTGCCTCACGCTCCTGTCTTGAGAGGCAGGTGAGCCCTGCTGCTGAGAATGGGGTCAGGACAGACACAGGCCCTGCCCCAGGATGGCCTCCCTTCCCTTGGTGGCTCCCACTGGAGGACAGGAGGGTGCCCAAGACCATGCTGTCTGCTGTGTCCCGAGTCTGAGCGAGACTGGAAGACGTTCATATGTGATGATTTTAAATGCAACTTGAAAGGCCTACCCACAAAGGCTTTGATTTTGACATTTAGTAATCCCCTGGGTGGTGGAATGTGCAGGTGGGCCTAAGATGAATACAGGTCATCCTGCTGTCCTTCCTCCTGACCCCTCAAATGCCAGCTGGGTTCCAGATGCCCCTCTCTTGAAAGGGCTGCCATTCCTATTTCTTACCAGGCCAGCTGCAGGGTGCAATGTGAGTGCCCAGTCCCTCCTCAGGATGGACACAGTTGTCTACCATCCACAGAGTCCAGAGCCACAGAGCCCCCCAGCTATGTGCAGAGAGAGGGGATGCCGTGCTGGCCGTTTTTAGGGCGGAGCTGACAGCTTACAGAAGGACAACTTCATACCAATAACCTCAAGCAGATGGGGATGAAGAGCAGGCCACGCTCCCTCCCAGGGCTTCGCTCCACCCACAGGCCCTGAAAGTCTATTGTTCTGAGTGGACATTTGCTTGACTCTCCTGCAGACGTATGGGTGCCCGTCACGGCCTCCTGTGATGGTGCTCCTCTTCCACCTTTGTCTCCCGGTTGGTGGTGTCTCTTGTACTTGGAGCTGCGTTCCCAGTGCAGGTAGAGATGCTTGTGAGCTTGACACTTTGGCACCGGGGCTAGGGGTGTGGGTGGCCTCTCCGCCCAGTGCTGTGCACAGTCTTATCCGCATTTCCCTCCCCTCGCATCTCATTGTACGGTGTGTGCATGTAGCTCATCTGCACCGGCCCTATGGCTGGTCTCCGTGGCTGGTCCCTGTGGCTGGTACATAGCAGTGCAGACACTGGCAGCCCTCAGCTTCCTGGAACCCACTGCAGTTTCTATAAGTGTCCCTTAGCCACATAAGGTGTGCAGAACAGTGCTGGACAAAGCCGGTGACGGTGCCACCTGGGGACTGAAGGCACTTGGAGGTTGATGTCAGTCTCCACCTGGCCAGTGCGGCCAGCCACTGGCAGTATGGATGTCCCTGCTGTCAGTCCAGTGGCCCCTCCAGGGAAAGCCTGCCACATTCTGGCAGAGCATCACAGAAGCTGAGTGAGCGAGGGGTCCGAGTCCCTGTGTCCCAGGGTGCAAGGCTTCTCGCCGGCCACCTCGGCTCTGCCCCTCCAGTCCCACTGCATCTCCTGTTTCTTGTTCAGCCCGGGGAGCACCATGGCCTCCACCCTCTCCCAGAGCCTGCACCCTCCCCTGTCCTCACACCCCTCACCTCGTCCCCTGGAGAGGACACCTTCCTGGCACGCAATGGCAGCAGACCTCTGCATTAAAGGAAGAGTTCATGAGAGAAAGACAAAGAAAATTAACACCAGAAAAACAAAATGCAGAGAGAATTGTTCTAATTAGAAAAAGAGCCTGTGGCTGAAGGCACCTGCTGCCCACGGCCATGGGGAGCGGAGACGTGGGCACTGCTGGAGACCTTCAGCAGGCCCAGGTCAGGTCCAGGCCCAGGTCTGGTTCCACAGAGGGGAACCCATACACACAGGCATACACACATTCACACACACACGCACACACACATGCACACACATACACACATGCACACACACACAGGCATACACATGCACACACAAGCACTCACACACATACACACGTGCACACACATACACCATGCACACACACATGCACACACATGCACACGCACACACACAACACATAACACACATACACACACGCACACACATGCACTCACACATGCACACACACATACACACAGAGATACACACATACACACACACTTCACACACAAAGAGTTCACCTGGCAGACAATATTCTAAGGTCCCTGTCTGTATCAGCCTGCCTGTCCCTCATCTTTTTTTTTTTTTTTAATATTTATTTTTTAGTATTCGGCGGACACAACATCTTTGTTTGTATGTGGTGCTGAGGATCGAACCCGGGCCGCACGCATGCCAGACGAGCGCGCTACCGCTTGAGCCACATCCCCAGCCCCTGTCCCTCATCTTAACTCTGTGCAGTTGTTTTTATTTTCTCCTTTGAGTCAAACTCAAAAGGTTGTGTAGTTGCCAGGTATGGTGGTGCACACCTGTAATTTCTATCACTTGGGAGGCTGAGGCAGGAGAATCTCAAGTTTGAGGCCATCCTCAGCAACTCAGTGATATCCTGTCTTCAAATTAAAAAATAAAAAGGGCTGGAGATGATATACACTAACAGAGCCCCCTGCTGGGCTCTATCTCCAGAACTAAAATAAATAAGCAGATACCTACATACATAACTGAAGGCTGTGCATCCCGCCCAAGGGCCCACAGCCACAGGGACCAGGTGGCTGCCGTCCCAGGCTGGGGCTCCAGGTCTGGGTACTCAGGGCCTTACTATTCTGTGCCTCTTGGATGATGCCTCTGGAAGAGATCTGGCCAGATGAGACAAAATCCCAGTCAGAACTACAGCTGCGGGCAGGGGCTGTAGCTCAGGGCCTTACTATTCTGTGCCTCTTGGATGATGCCTCTGGAAGAGATCTGGCCAGATGAGACAAAATCCCAGTCAGAACTACAGCTGCAGGCAGGGGCTGTAGCTCAGTGGCAGAGCACTGGCCTAGCACATGGAGGCACTGGGCTCCATCCTCAGCACCACATAAAAATAAAATAAAGGCATTCTGTCCATCTACAACTACAAAAAAGATTTTTTTAAAAAAAGAACTTCAGGTGGCCTTGGAGGAAGAAGTTTCAATAATGGTAAAAAAAAAAATTCTCTTTCTAGGACTTCAAATGGATTCAGCTCCCTGCCTACTTATCTCAGTACTGAAGGACCTGCAGCCTCAGTACCTTCGACACTAGATGCTCGGCCCACCTGTGTCACATTATGGCAAATAGCAACACTAGCGAAAGCAATCAGACAAGACGAGCCCTGAGCACCAGCAGAACACAGTGATATTTGAGAGAAAACAATTTTTAATTGATTTTAATGAAGATAATATGCTAAGAGAATTAACTTAAAATTTTTATAAATTCAAGGAGGAGTTCAATAAGAAGTGCAGTTATAGAGTAAAAGTTTAAAAGTAACCAAAATAGTGCCCAAGAATATATAAAAAAAAACTACTCACAATTGCAGCAATAAATAAATTATTACTTTATAACTATGGGAACATTTAGCTAAAAATATAACAAATGTGAATGCTAGTTGAAATCTTCCCAGAAACTTTCTTTTAATTCTTGAATTATGTTTTATAGTCTGGATGGGAGAAAGCACTAAGCTACCCTGCACTTAATGTAATCTTAACCTAATTTCAACTTCATTCTACCTTCACAAAATGATTCTAAAGTCCACATGCAGGTGCATATTTGATAATCAGGAGGAGTATTTTGAAAATGAAGACTGATGAGGGAGAATGTTCAATTGCAGATCAAAAACTGTAATATCAAATTAAAATAATTAAAATGGCATGCACTGGGCCTAGAATCGGCAGAGTTATCACTATAGAGCAAAAATTCAGAAGGAGCATATACAATTTAAGAAGTGGTAAGCTTAACATTACAAATCCATACAGACAGGAAAGGTTGTTGAAAGGTTACTATTTGAATGCCTGGTTAATTTTTAGTAAACAGATTGTTGATTCAAAAATAAACTTTTAAATGCGAACTTTAAAGGAAAATAGCCAGAAATTTTCTGAAAGGACATATAAATATGTATTTATTTTATCTTGAGATGAATACACCAAAAGCAGAAAGAATTAAGAAGTTTAATAGATTTTACCTAAAAATCATTAAAAGACTATAGAAAAATAATACTATAATCAATCTTGAAAGATAGATTTCCATTCAGCAGAGTAACAAGTAGAGCGGATAAGAGTTAATATTTAATATACAAAGGGCTAATGTAAATAATAAAAAGACCATCATGACGTAAGAAAAAGGGGCAAAGGATATGGACCCATGATGTGCAGAAGGGAAAACTTAAAAGGCTAGACATCAAGTAGACACACGGTGCCCACAAGTGAGCAAAATACCATTTGCACACAGATCACCCCAGGGATAGTGGCTTTGGACATCAGGAGTTCATGAGTCACAGTTCTGCTGGCTGGGGTCTGACAGGGGTCTCCCAGGCTAAGTCTCAATATCAACAGAGTCACATTCCCTGCCTCAAGTCCCTGGTGTCTGTGACTCCAAAGGCTGCTGCAGACCTTACTTGAGCACCTTTCTCTTTCAAGGCTATGAGAGCTGGCCCTAGTGTCCTCACACTGTGGTCGGCCTGCTCCTTGTCTGCTGACCACAACCAGGGCAGGGTCTTCATTTCTAAGAATTCACATGACTAGATTGACTCCCCCAGGTAATCTGTGATGTTCTGTCTGGAAGTCCTTCTGCAGAGCGACTTTTCCACGAAAAACAGCATCCAGTTTCTAGGCATAAGGATGCAGACACCCCTGTAGGGCCAGCAAACTATCTACTATAGACATGTAAGAAATTCTGTGTCCCCAAGTTATATGTATAGGACACTATACTATATATACAACATGGAATTTTTATAACACGGAGTGTGTTTATATACATATGAACATATAATAAAGTGATATTGAATTTCTTAGTGCATTCTTTGACATCTATTAAAATATGATATTTTTCCATAAATACTCTATTAATGTGTTGAATTGACACTGATTTTAAATTTTAACCATTTAATTCCCAGGATAAACAACTTGGCATGTAGTAGTATGAAATTGATAAGCCGTGTTTAGTCTGGTGATATTTTATTATGATTGTTGTATGTATGTGCATGATGAGAAGGACCTGCAGTTCTCTTTTTCCACACAATTTCTGTTGGTCCTGGTATCCAGGTTACACTGGTGTCATAAAGTGAATTAGAGAGGGCTGTGCACTACTGCTTCCTCCCCTCCTCCCCTCCTCCCCTCCTCTCCTCCCCTCCTCCCCTCCCCTCCTCCCCTCCTCCCCTCCTCCCCTCCCCTCCTCCCCTCCTCCCCTCCCCTCCTCCCCTCCTCCCCTCCTCCCCTCCCCTCCTCCCCTCCTCCCCTCCACTCTTTCTCCCTCCCTTCCTCCCCTCCTCCCCTCCCCTCCTCCCCTCCTCCCCTCCACTCTTCCCCCCTCCCCTCTTCCCCCCTCCCCTCCTCCCCTCCACTCCTCCCCTCCTCCCTTCCTCCCCTCCTCCCCTCCCCTCCTCCCCTCCTCCCCTCCACTCTTCCCCCCTCCCCTCTTCCCCCCTCCCCTCCTCCCCTCCACTCCTCCCCTCCTCCCCTCCTCCCCTCCCTACCTCCCCTCCTCCCCTCCTCCCCTCCCCTCCTCCCCTCCTCCCCTCCTCCCCTCCCTACCTCCCCTCCTCCCCTCCTCCCCTCCACTCTTCCCCCCTCCCTTCCTCCCCCCTCCCCTCCCTACCTCCCCTCCTCCCCTCCTCCCCTCCACTCTTCCCCCCTCCCTTCCTCCCCTCCTCCCCTCCCCTCCTCCCCTCCTCCCCTCCACTCTTCCCCCCTCCCCTCTTCCCCCCTCCCCTCCTCCCCTCCTCCCCTCCTCCCCTCCTCCCCTCCCTACCTCCCCTCCTCCCCTCCTCCCCTCTCCCCCTCCTCCCTCCCCTCCTCCCCTCCCCTCTTCCCCCCTCCCCTCCTCCCCTCCTCCCCTCCTCCCCTCCTCCCCTCCTCCCCTCCCTACCTCCCCTCCTCCCCTCCTCCCCTCCTCCCCTCCTCCCCTCCTCCCCTCCCTACCTCCCCTCCTCCCCTCCTCCCCTCCTCCCCTCTCCCCCTCCTCCCTCCCCTCCTCCCCTCCTCCCCTCTCCCCCTCCTCCCTCCCCTCCTCCCCTCCCCTCCTCCCCTCCCCTCCTCCCCCCTCCCCTCCTCCCCTCCTCCCCTCCTCTCCTCCTCCTCTCCCCTCCTCCCCTCCTCCCCTCCTTCTCCTCCTGCTTTTGCCTCTGAGATATTTCGTGTAAAATAGAAACAGTATTTTCTGGACATTTTCCCCAACCTGCTGTTTAAACCCTCATGTTAGGGCTTTCCTTTGTGGCAACATATTCACTCAGTAATTTCAGTTCTCCTCTGGGTATATGACTAACCAGCTTTATTTACTTTTGTCACTTTTAGAATTTATGTTTTTTTCAAAAATTTTCCAAGTTTTTGTACTCCTAAGATTTTATATTAAGTTAAATTAATTTACATATCTTTTATTATTTCTTTTAATAACTATATTCCTGATTTTCAAACTAATTCTTTAACCATTCAATGTTTCAGTGAAATAAAGTTAGTAAGAACATACAACTCATACAATTATCATTCAAGTTATATAACTTGATTCATGTACAAATTGTAGAACACTGTTTGTGTGTGGCTAGTGTTGTAGAAATCATTATTATTGATGCTATTCAGCTTTTAATGTTCTCTAAATTCTATAGAGAACCCCTGAGGTTTGTGTGGCCCACATGTTTGAGAGCTGTTTGTGCTCTGGTGTCACTGGAGGCCACATTTTACATATCTTTTAAATCAGTCTTAATGAGGTTGTTCAAATATTCTAATTTCTTTAAGTTTTGTAGAACTTTATTGATGTTGACCATGATTGGGTTTGGGTACTTGTATTTGAAATCAGATTAATTTTTGCCTTATGTATTTTGACCCTATGTTATTCACTTCATATGTGTTTAAGCTTCCTGTTTCTTTCTGAAGTGACCTTCTATCAACATGTGACGATCCCTTCTGTGTGAACATGCATTTTACTTAATACAATTAAAATAGCTGTTCACATTTTTATTTTTTAGGTATCTTTTTTATCCTCTTGCTTTCTACCTTCTGTATCTTTATGTTATCTCATAAAAAAACCTTTTGTGAATCTACTTTGATAGTTCAACAATTTTAACTATGGGTCATTTATTCTATTTGCAGTGATTGCATTGAACCATCTAGTTAGATTTATTCCTATTGCCTTATTTTGGGCACTTTTCTTCTCCTTTTCACTGCCTTTTCTCTTTTCTTCATTTAGGTTGACAGCATCTCTCCTCCATGTTTTTCCTTTTGGCCATTTCCTCTGTGTCTAGTGGTCGGGAGTCGTTTCTGTCATGACAGGCTCTGTTATGCGGGGGTGGCCCCAAGCAGTTTTACAGGTGACAGTCACCGCTCCTAACTGCACTCGGGCCACCGGGCACACCTGACTGTTCTGGGGACAGCACAACGTGCAGCCAAGCCAAACATCCCTCAACATTCAGTAAGAAGGCGTGTTTCTCAAGTGTGCTGTGTGCCCATGGCAGTGCCCCTGCGTCCCTCAGGGACTCATGCTTCCTGACTCTCCGAGGTGCTGGGATGTAAGAAGGAAGGGAGCATCCAGATGCCGGGAGGGAGGGAGGGTGCTTCAGCAGCAAGCGCAGCTGCACTCCCCAGAAGGAGCCCCAGAAGTCCAATCCTGGCTCAGACGTCTTTTACTGGAGGTGAGTTCATGTGAGGCTCCGTCAGTGGACCTGCTGGTGACTCTCGTGAACCTGTGGGAAGCTGGGCAGGTGCATGTGGGAGTGGAGAGTGAGGCCAGCCCGGGTGGGTGGAAACTGAGGTGCTGCTGAGACCCTGCTGAACTGTCACAGTGACGGGGAACCTGGACGGTACAGCAGCCAGTTCGCATGGGGCAGCCCAGGAACTACCCAGACACCTTCGCCACACGAGCTTCGTCCACGGCTTCGCTTTGGCTGCCTGGACTGAGTTTGCCATAGAGTCTTGTTTTAGTCAGTTTTTTTCAATATTGTGACTAAAAGACCCGGTCAGCACAATTGTGGAGATGGAAAAGTTTATCTGGGTCTCACGGTTTCAGAGGTCTCAGTCCATCGTCAGCTGGCTCCATTCCTTGGGCTCAAGGTGAGGCTGAACATCATGGCAGAAGAGTGTGAAGGAGGGAAACAGCTCACAGGATGATCAGAAAGCAGAGAGAGACTCCACTCTCCAGATACAAATATGCCCAAAGCCATGCTCCCAGTGCCCCCCCTCATCCAGCCACACCCCACCGGCCTTCAGATACCATTCAATTAATCCCCTAAGGTGGTTGATTCCCTGACTGGGTCACAGCTCTCATAATCCGATCACTTTCCCTCTTAACCTTCTTGCATTGTCTCACATGTGAGCTTTCAGGGGACAGCTCACATCCAACCCTAACATCCCTCCCCTGGCCCACCAAATCTCAAACTCATCCTACAGCCCAAAAGGCATTTAGTCCATTCCCAAGGGTCCCCAACTGTCTCAAGAGTTCCAAGATTTCTCAAAGTTCAAGTCCTAAGTCTACTCTGAGGCTCAAGGCAATATTGCATTGTGAGCTCCTGCAAAATTAAAAGCAATTTACAAGTATCCAATATGAAATGGGACAGAGTAAAGACTTGCACTCAGAAAAATAGGGACATAGGAAGAAGGGATAGACTTGGGGCTGGGGATTAGCTCAATTGGTACAGTGCTGGCTTCGCATGCACAAGGCCCTGGGTTCAACCCCCCCCCCCCCCGCAAAGAAAGGAAGGAAGAAGGGATAGGACCCAAGCAAGACTGAAGTCCAGCTGCAAACACTCCTGTAGTTTTGTGTCTGGCATCTGGGGCACATGGCATCGTGTAGCTTGGCCTCCATGGTCTTGTTGGCTGCGGCCCAAGTGGCCTTCCTGTTGGCTTCTCTCTGCCCAGTTCCTCAGCCTTCCTCAGGGCATCCCATGGTACTGGCATTTCTTAATCTTGGGGGTCTCCCTGCAGCTTTGGCTTCCCCCTCACTTCTCCATGCTTTGTCTTCTCAGGGGCAGCCCACGGGGACTCTGACTCTGCTGCCCTTTGCCTGGCCTCCCAGGCCTTCCTTTGAAATCTAGTTGGAAACCTCCAGGATGCCCAAATTCCAGCACCCTGCATTCCTGCAGAACCAGCACCCCATGCCAAGGTCTGCCACCATCTTGAGCAGTACCAAGTTTCAAGGACCGTAACTGCAGCAGCCTCTGAGTGCCTGGTGGCTGAGAAGGTTAAAAAACTTCCTAGGTCCCCTCGTGTGAGAAGTGTACTGCATTGATCTCTTCTCAAGACTATTTTTACATTTGCTTTGTCGAGTCTGAGACAGGTGTTTCCTTGGGGGCTCCTGAGATGCCCTCATGCCATCTTTCTCATTGTGTCTGGCCAAAGTCCTTAGCATTTCCTTACTGATGGCAATCTCTTTAACAACTGCCACCTCCTTAGCCCCAGTTTTACTCCTGCCTTTCAAGTCCAAGTTTTTAAATATTTCTGCTCCTGAATATCTCAATAAATTTGGCTTAAAGCCACTAGCAATACCTATGCCACTTCCTGAATGCTATACTGTCTAGACTTTTCTCCCACCAGATTAAGAAATCTGTGGCTTTTAAAATCAGCCTCACAGAAAGTCTTTGGACATGGGCAAAATACAGATCACTTCTCAGCCAGAACATAACATGAATGGTCTCTAGCCCAGTCCTCAGTATGGCCTCCTTTTCCTTTAAACCCGCTTGAGCCCTGTTTCAGTGTCCACGGTCCTATTGGCATTCTGGTCTTCTGAATGGCCAGAATCAGCCATTAAGCTCTGCTTATAGCAATCTATAGCATTTCCAGCTTTCACTGCTACATATCTCAAAACTCCTCCAACCAATTCCAAAAAGCTCCAAATGCTTATGAACCACATGGCCAGGTTAGTCACAGCCATGACCCCACTTCTTGGTGCCAATTTCTGTTTCAGTCAGCTTTCTCGTTGCTGTGACTAAGAGACCAACCAGAATAATGTAGGGGGTAAAAGTTTATTTAGGGGCTCATGGTTTAGAGGTTTCTGTCCATACACAGCAGGCTCCATTCCTCAGGTTTCAAGGTGAGGTAGGACATCACGGCCGAAGAGTGTGGTGGGGGCACACAGCTCATATGGTGATCAGGAGGCAGAGAGAGGTCTCCCCTCACCAGGTACAAGTATAGTCCCATACCCCAATTCCCACCTCCTCCAGCCACGCCCCACCACTTCAGTTACCACCCAATTAATCCCTATCGGGGGATTAATTCACTGATGGGGTGAAGACTCTTGGGACCTAATTAGTTCTCCTCTGAACTTTCTTGCAGTGTCTCACGTGAGCTGTTTGTGAACACCTCACATCTAAATCATGAAATACCTTTATTCCAGAACATGAACGGTCACAGGAGAAAGCCGTGTGACCACTCCAGCCCAGGTTGGACTCCTCAGGCTCCCCTTCCCCAGCCCTGTAAATCTCAGCACATGTATTTCAGGTAGGGACACTCAGTGTGGGCCTCAGGTCAGGACATCCACCACCAGGCCAGCATGCCCAAGCCTGAGTGCACTGGAGCAGGCTGTGTGGGCCACTGGAGGAGAGCTCTGGAGGGGGTGCGAGCTGGGTGGCCGTGCGTGCTGCCAGGTGGCCTTCAGTGTATCCCCTCAGCTCCTTCTCGCCTCAGGCCTGAAGCCTTCAGCTGACATTTCTGCCCCTCGGGCTCTGCCCTGCCTCGTCTTCTCTCACTTGTGGATGGCCTGGCCTTGGCTTCAGAGAGAGGAGAGAAGACCCAGGAGCTCAGTGGCCCCTCCTTGGCCTTCGCAGTGCCCCAGGCAGCCGTGCCTCCTGTGCTCAGACGGGGCTGGGGCTGCCCCGGTGCCCATCTTCTGGGTGACTTCTCTCCTGACCTCTGCTTCACCCCGTAGCCAGGGAGTTTGAGCCCCTCCCTGACCACTTTCATAGGAAAGTCCCGCATCCTGTGAGGTGGTGACCCCCAGAGGCCACAGGGCAGCAGCCAGGGTAGTGAGATGCACAGGGACACGGTGGAAGATTAGAGGATGGCAGCTGGGGTCATAGAGAAGTGACCTCCTCATCAACGTGTGCACATGTACACACACACACACACACACACACACACACACACACACAGCGTCTCCATGGCTTCTGGACTGAGGCTGGAACATCTCTGTCCTACACCCTCCGGGGCTGGTTGGCATCTGTCCCGGGCACCCGCCCAGTGTCCCCCTTCACCCTCAGGGCTCCCTGCTGTTCACCTGGCTGACTGTACTTTTGGTCCTGGCCTTCAGTTTCAGGAGTCTCTCTTTTAGATTCCCATCCCTCATTTTTCTGTCAAAACAGAACATCTCCATGGTGGCCATCCCCCCGCCCCCCGAGCAGGATGCCCTTCCCTCGGGATGCTCACCATCATCAAGGTGCTGCCTGCGCACTATCGACACTGTAAAATCACTGCGCACACCCGTGGAGCAGTTTTGGAGCCAGAGTCTACACGGTGGCGTTGATCTCCATTCCAGCATTAGGAGGCGCTCACTGTCCTGCGCAGCAGCTATTCCCTGCTCCTCTAGCGGGTGGTTGAAGGCTCCCCTTCCCCACGCCTTGGTGAGCCTCAGCACATGGCCAAGGCCCAAGCTGCGTCCCCTGTACAGACCTTCTGGAAGTCCACTGAGTGCAAACACCTTTATTACTGACATTGCTTTTTTCGAGAATTGTTCTCCTGACCTTTCTCTTAATGACCTTTGGGATCTTTTAAACCTCTGCCTTCATTTCACGAGTGCTTGGAGATATGATTGGTAGTAGTAGCTCTTAACAAGTATTTGCTAGTTGAATGAATACATAAATTAACCAAAATATGTCAAGAAAAAAAGTAACAGGAAAGGCCTGACTTGGAGAGGACTGTTAGTGAGCAATGAAGACGGAGAAGTGTCGGGGTGGGAGAGGTGGTACGGGTTTTTGGCTGGCCCTACTGAGAGTTGGCAGCTCCTCCTCTTCCTTCTGAATCTGGGCTTGGCCTGGTGACAGATGGGGCCCATAGGACCTGAGAAATTGTTACCCAAGTAGAGTCTTGAAACAACCTCTCTTCACTGCACATGGAAGGGCAAGGCCCTGATATCAGTGAACACCGTCCAGCTTTCTGGAAAGCCCTGAGAATCAGAACTGAGGATCCACCAAGCAGCCCCCTGACCAGGACCATTCTAGACTACCCACCCCCCACTGGCCACCTGAGATGAGACGAGCAAGAAAACTACTCACCTGATCCTGGTCCAGATTGCCAACCCACAACACTGAGAACCACTAAATTAGGGTTGTGTTCATACAGAACAAGGGCCAACTGAATGGGGCTCTGAAGTTCTCAGAACTGTCTTTTAGACTCACAGGTTTGAAATCCACTTAGTCAGCAGTCAAAAATGAGCATGTGTTATTTGCTCAGCAAATTTGTGTTAAACAAATGAAAACCATTTGAATCAGTATTGCTATTTTTCTTTAATTCTCTCACTATATTCAAATAATTCCATCTACAGCTGTGCCCCTTGAAACATAGACAGGCAAAGTGACAACAGTGAGTCCCTTCAGCAGGTGGGGTGTAGAACGAGAGTCTTCTACTCTACTGTCGCCAATCTACTAGGGGTCCCTTCTGCAGTCACTGGGGAAGCACAGTGATCCTGAGATCTGAGCCAAGTTCTCCAAGACTCAGTGGTTCATTGGGGCACACATCAAATACAACACAGTAGGAGGACAGGAAGCACCCTAACCCCATGCTAGAAGTGACATGGGAACACCCATACCTGTGGGGCCTGGAGAAGTATGGTGAAGGGTGCAGGGACACGGGAGCTCAGGAAGTCAGGTTGAGCACAGGAGGCGCAGGCTTTTGTGGGAAAGATGTGGCAACCCAGAAATCTGCCATGGCTCCCTGGAGAATGGGTCACCTCCAGTGGAGACACCTGGTGGGAGGGAGAAACTGCCCCATGGCACTGTGAGGTCTCCCCTCTAGGCTGAGTAGCACATTCTTCATTTTGTGTCCCAGGATATATACAGCCATGTACTGACAATACAAGAAGTCACTTTGGCCTGAACCGGTGGAGCGCCTTCTCTTGGTTCTTGCAGAGGTCCCAGGTGCTTTGTGTCCTGTTTGGAGACTATGTCACGGTCAACATGAGCTGCTTGACTCTCAAAGTGTCTGTCCCCAGCACTGCTGTGTCTGGAACTGTTGCAGGAGGCTCCATAGAACCCAATGCCTTCCAGTCTCTGTCCCAGGAGTTAGGACCACCTGTGTCTTTGGCTTGGATGGTTACGTTGGTCACGTGTGAGCTGGCTGCATGTGGAACCAGCGTCATGCTGCTCTGCTGTGCCTTGGGGGGAAGTCTGGGTAGAAACTTTGCTCATTCTATTCATGATATTTTATCTGAAGGTGCTTTATTTTTACTTAAGAATAAGTAAAAGCCATTCCACTTGGTTGATAGGAGGCCTCAGAAGAGGATGAAGACTGGAGCGTCAGAACAGAGCTGCGGGAGTGCAGAATCAGCAGAATCCAGGGTGGTGCCCGCGACTGTGGGCAAACGTCTTCCTCCTGGTCCTCAGTGGAACTTCAGCATCTTGACAGTGCTTGATTTGGTCATCTAGGCCAAGAAGTTTTGAACTCTGAATTTATTATTTGAGGCTGCAGACTCACACTTCTTGTGAGCCTTTGCAAAGATTGAATTTGTGAAACTTAATATTGACCCATCAAACCAATATAATGGAGAATTTGATTAAAAATTCAGTTAATGCACTCCAGTCATAGAGGCCATGGAAACGTGTACAAAGAGGATCTATTGAAAACAGTACAGAAGAGTAGCTCACCCAGGGCAGTCCCAACAGGTTTAATTGCTGATTTTTCATCAGAGTCAAGGGGAACAAAGAGCAGTGGAATTACATATTTAAAGTACTAAAAGGAAAAATAAACTATCAAGGAAGAATTATTTGTCCAGTAAGACTAGCCTTCAAAATTCAACTCAATAAAGCTAATCAGAGACTGGGTAGTCCTGTTGCTATCAAACTGCCTTATGAGAAACACTAAAGAGAGTCCTACAGTCTTCTCTTATTAATAGGCATAGATTGTCTAAAGAAATAATCGCAACACTGTATTATTGGTTTTGTTATGAAACTCATATATTATATATAGTCATATATTTTATATATGTAATTATATATGTAATTTAATATATGTATTTATATGTATAATCATATATATATATATATAATGATAATGGCAAAACGAATAAGGGGGAACTGAAGCAATATCAGAGCAAAATTTCTAGATTTTGCAAAATTGTTAGCGGGAATCTAAAGTAGAAGTGGTAATTTAAAATAAATGTTTTAGTCTCAGCAGCAAATGCCAGGAAAATAAATGTTTAGGATAGTTTTAAAATTAGTAGCTAAAAATAATATGCTATAATTATTTATTTTTTGGGTAAAAGGAAGAAAGAAACTAGAAAACATAAGATATATATAAATGAAATAACAAAAAGGCAAACATAAATCCAGCATTAAATGTGAAAGAATTAAATCCCGCTTATCAGATTGGATTAAAAACAAGGTTAAATGACATGCTGCTTAGCAGTGATTCTCTGTAAACTTAAGGACCAAATAGACGGAAAGTAAAATCATGGGACAAATACACACAATGCAACAGTAACTGACACCAGAGCCGCTAGGGTAAGACCCATGTGTTATCTACATGTGTACAAAATAAATATCTCTACACAGAACATTTCATATTGACATAAGGGCCGATTAACCAAGTAGGCTGGTATAACAAATATAATCATATATTTAACAAGAAAGCACCCCAAGATGAAACAAAAATCTGAAAGAATAGGAGGAGAAATAAGTAATCCAATAGTAACAGTTGGAAATTTCAGAATCACAGTCTCAGTAGCAAATAGATCATTTATATGGAAGAAAAAAATTCATATCAAAGTCTTGAACATGACAAATGAACTTGACCTTTGCTGTATAATTATAAAACATGCATATGTGTATAAAAATACATGACATGTGTGGAACCGTTCAGTAACAGTCAAATACAGGAACTTGACCCATGTTGTATCAGCATGACAAATGTATATGTGTGCATGAAACATATTACATGTGAAGAAACATCCATTAATAGCAGAGCAATTGAACTGGCCCCATGTTGTGTGGGCACCAGATTGTACATGTGTGCATAAAGCATGTGGCTGTTCAACAGTAGTGGAGTGCATGAACTTGCCCTGTGTTGCATATGACATATGTAGATGTGTGTATAAAATGTATTATAATTGTATAACTATTGAATAGTATCAGAACACATGAATTTGATCCATTTGCATAAGTATAACATTTATATGTGTGCATAAAATACATATGATGTGTATAAAACTGTTCAACAGTAGCAGAACACAGTTCTTAAAACATGCCTGACATAGGTCAGATACAGGGCCATAAAACAAACACCAATACATTTTTAAGGATTTTGATCATAGAAAGTTATTTTTCTGATCCTATCAGGATTGTAATTAAAAAATGAGAACATATACAAACATTAAAGAGAGGCAAAGGATGTAAAAAGAAGATTCGCAAATAAATAGTAAGCAGATTTACAAATAGATAATAAGCACATTAAGAGAACTGTCTTCATTAGTGATTGGTAAAACCCAACTGAAACCATAATGAGGAACTACTTCACTCCCAGTAAATGGATATAGTCAAAGCGTTTGACAGTATGAAATGTTTCCAAAAAAGTAAAGAAAATAAAATTTTCAGGCATTTCTCCTGGGAAAGCAAAATATAAAAACTACTTTTTCAAAGTTTGCCAGATTCTTTAAAAGTCAAGATGAATTTAACTTACAATCCAGCAAGAGTAGCTTCTTGGTCTGGATGGTTAGGTCCTTAATTTTCAGTTTCTATTTTCTTATGTGTGCACATAAGAATCTGAATTTCCCTCTAATTACAGCTTTGGCTACATTCTTTAAGAATAAACATTACCTTAAAATTTTCATTAATTTCTTTTTTGGCTCATGGGATACTTAGAAATATGTTTTACAATTTCCAAATATTTGGATATTTAAAAAATTATTTTGTGGTTTAACTCTAGCATAATCAGAGTGACAGAATACCTGATTTCAGTTCTGCAGAATACAAATGTTTTGTGTTTATCAGAAAAGCAAGTATATCTTGTTAATTAATTGGCTTCTGTATATGTATATCTTATCAAATTTGTAAACTGTCTATTGAATCTAATCATATGAATACTTATTTATACAAATATTGCCTCAAATTTTATGAATAAAATGGCAAAATATAGTGAAGAAGATTACAAATCTATAATCATAGTTAGAGATTTTAACACAACTGTCTCAGCAAGTATAAGTCAGGAATTTATGATTAAATTGCCTGTGTTATCATTGTGAAGTAGCTACTTCTTGTTATACTTCTAGTCTTAAAGCTCATTTTGCATATTTGGTTATTTACCTCAGCTTTCTTTTGCTTAGTTTTTACATGATATGTATTTTTTTTTCATTTTTTGCTTTTAAATATATATGCTTTTATATATAAAATGTGGCTTTATAAGAATGTATAGTTTTCTTTTTTAAAATTCAGTCTGATCATCTCTTTAAAAATGCTGCACTATTTGAACCATTTACATTTAAATAATTTTGTTTTTATTTCTTTCTCCTTTAATGTATATTTTGGATTAATTAAGTACTTTAAAAAAATTCCTCTTTCCTTTTTATTCTCTTGCTAATTATGTAGCCTTTATTATACTTTTTATGAAACTTAAAAAATTAATATGTATTCTTTAGTTATTAAGTCCAATAGTATAATAAGAACTCTAAATCTTTTAAAAAGCCAGAATTTTGCACAATGTAATTCTATTCAAAAACATATGCACACCCATACACACATACACACTCACCACATTTTGTGGTATGGTTCTGTATTTGAATTCTGTGTATACTTTAAATCAACAACACATACTATTGTTGTTGTAACCCTATGGTACTATCTTTAGCATGAGTCTGTCTTGAATTTTTTTTTTTTAAATTTATTTTACAATGCATTTCATCTTTATTGAAGACTGTTACTATTCTTGCTCTTGTCCTTGGCCACAGCTTGCTAGTTGGACAATGTGATCATTATTATTTCTCACATGGAAGACATCATTGCATTTTATTTTGGTGTCTATTAGTTCTATTGAAAAGCCAGCCTAATATTGTTCTTTCAAAGGAAATGGGTCGTTTCACCTAAATGGTTTAAAGACTTTCTTCCAGTATTTGACTTCTACATCGATGCTGTGATGTGTTTTGTATCTGTTTTATAATTTTTCTTGTGTAGGGTGGTTCCCCTCTTCTATGTGTCCTTCATAAATTCTTAGCATGAAGTATTTTAACACTTTTGGAAAATTACAGTTAAAATATTTTTTAAAATTTTCTGTCAATCCTCTCATACCTGTTCTCTGGACTGAATTGAGGTATCTCATACTTTTACATCATGTTTCATATTTTTAAACATTTTTTTCTGTCATTCCTTTTGTATTTTTCTATTATATTTTCCCAACCTAGCTAACTCATCTTTTCTTACTGTGTATTCATTTTACCATTGAACACACTTTTAAATTTGTAGTTTTAAAAATTATATTTTTCAACTTTATAATATTTCTTAACTCCTTTTCCCTGGATGTCTTAATTGTGATTATTTTAAACCTTATGTCTATTGATTCTATTAGCCCAATCTCTTGGGGTTACTTTTATATAGTCTGTTGTTTTTCCTGTTATTGTTGAGTCATTTAGAGTCTTTTCTAAGAAGCCTTGGGTTCCCCCCCACCCCTCTCTCTCTCTCTCTCTCTCTCTCTCTCTCTCTCTCTCTCTATATATATATATATATATATATATATATATATATATCTTTTAATACCCACCATTGAGTACAAAATACTGTAGAAGCTTCAGATCACTTAACTCTCTCCACAAAGAATTGCACTTTTCTGGTCAACTGATGGAGTTCTGCAGATCAAGTTGAACCAGTTATGATGGATCCAAGTGATGGGGCTTGCCTTCCTCTGATTGGCCTTTACTCTTGGGGAGATTCCACCAGGAGTCCCAGATAAAATTCATGACATTTCCCCCTTTTTTCCCTTTTTTAAAATCATGGCTTCTCCATATTGTTGACCTCAAACTCTAATTTTAAACTCTCCAGCACTGTTGGTTGTGGAAATGACTGATAACATGTTTTGTTTCTTTATATTTATCTGCTGAAATTCTCTCTCTCTCTCTCTCTCTCTCACTCTCTCTCTCTCTCTCTTTCTCTCTGAAAGGAATCCTTAGCTCTTGAGGGGAAATTGTGTGTGTCACCCTCAGTTCTCTGTGACCCCCCTCTTGGCTGCTGGCTGTCTTGGCACCTCTGTGTGTCCATGTTTCTCTCTGTGTTCCTGTGGGACTTCCAGCTACTCTGGGCTGGTGTGTTTGCTTTCAGACCTCATTTCAAAGTGTCAATGGCAAACATGCCCTGAGCTCACTCCCAGTGACCCAGACGCTGGTACAATCCCGGCTCTCCAGAACTAGTGCCCCACTGGAACGTACACCCTGCTTCTAAGGAGCAGAACATAGCACAGAGAGTAGGATGGAACTCTTTCTGGGAGGTCATAGTACATGGTAAAGAGTGAGGGAGGTCAATTCATGATCGTGGTTCCTCATACATGATGGTGAACTTGGCATGTCATTGACTGGCCTGAATGATGCTTAGACATCCATAGAGCTTTATTCCTGAGTGTTTCTATGACTGTTTGTGGAAGAGATTAGCATTCATATCAGTAGATGGAGTAAAGAAGATCACCCTTACCAATGTGGGTGGACATTGTCTAATTTGTTCAGGGACCAGATAGAGTGAAAAACAGGAGAAAAAGTGAATTCACCCTTTGACCTTTGACTGGAATACCCATCTTATCCTGCCCTTGGACATCAGCTTTCCTGGTTTTAAGTCTTTAAACTCAGACTGGGACTAAAACCATTAGCTTTCCTATTTCTCATGTCTTCTGACTGGGACAGGACCTATATTACCAGTTTCCTGGGTCTTTTGCAGACAGTACCTACTGGGACTTTTAGTCTCCACAATCATAAGAGCCAATCTTTTATAATAGATCTCCGTGATCTGTATATCTATCTTGTTGGTTATGTTGTTTTTGGTTTGTTTTTTATTTATTTATTTATTTTGCAAAACCCTAATACATAATTTGAGATTGTCTTAGAAGAGTTGGAAGTAAGACGGAATTCTTTCAGGATTGATGAGGTAAGCATCCGTGTAGAGGATGCCCATCAGGGAACTGCAAGTAGCCTTCAGGAAATAAGGGTGCCCTCCACCCAGAAAAGAACTGAAGGAAGACTAATTCTACTAGCAATATGAATAAACCTAGGAATGGATTCTTCCAGCCAAGCATCAAGGTGACATCATAGCTCATTGATACCTTGACTACATCCTTGTGAGACCCTGAGCAGAAAACCAAGCTAACCTGTAAGATGACGGATGTGTATTGTTGAAGCTGCTACATTATGGTAATTCATTACTCCGAAAAAGAAAACCAATGTAAACTACAAATTGGAAATATCCAGAGGGGAAATGGTGCAAGTAATTTTGGTTCCACCTCAATGTGTTCTTCTTTCCAGAACATTGGTCCTTTACATCTGGCTTAAGTTGCTATTTTCCCATTTCTTTAAACAGAGATTTTTAATTTATTTTCTTCCCCCTTTCTTCTTTCATTTCTTCTTTTTCCCTCTCTTTATTCCTTTTCTTGTACTTATTAGAAACATTGTCCTGTCTTTCTATTAGTCCTTGAGAGGAGAGTTAAACTAATGTAAGCTATCCCATAATAGCCAAATGGATGAGAAATCCTATAGAAAAAATATCATATGGATTGAATAATGTTTTTCAAGTTTCTGGATATAAGGTTAATATACAAAATAATGTTTTTATATATAAAGCATATGTAGCAGTAAGAAATATTTATTGATTATATTGATTATATGTTTATGCAAAATGAAATAAAAATGCAGACACTAGAACCTCTAGATCATTAATGAGGGAGAAACCATGTGATCTCATATCCAGATACATCTTCATAGGGCACCAATTAGCTGTGGGCATCATCACAACAGAAACAGAACCAACATATTAGAGACCAAGAATTGGGACCAGAAAGTTGGTTTATGACACAGGAGGCAGCAGAGCACTCAGGGTGATGTAATGATGGTGACATCTTTTAGCAAGTGGTGCCAGGACTGAATGTTGAAATATACAAAAATCTCTGTAGGTAGATTGGTGACAATTAACTTATAAAAAATTATAAAAGAATACTTTAATGGCCCTAGGATAAGAAAAAACATCTTTTTAAAAAAATTTGTTTAAAAAAAGTAAAAAAATGTCATTTTTAGGTTAGAATGTATTTTGGCATATCATACATACATGGAATATAACTTCCCATTTCTGTGGTTGTCATGATATGGAGTTATACTGCTCACGTATTCATGTATGAACATAAGAAAGTCATGTCTGATTCATTCTACTGTCTTTCCCATTTCCATCCCCTGTCCTTCCTCCAACTCTGCCTCACTCATCTGGTGAACCTCCCTCCCTCCTGAACCCAATCCAACCAAAGGTGTCCACATATCAGAGAGAACTTTTGGCCTTTGGTTGTTTGGGATTGGCTTATTTAATTTAGCACGGTAGACTTCAGTTCATCCATTTACCAGCAAATGACAGTTTTCATTTTTCTTTATGACTGAGTAATATTTCACGGTGTATATGTACCATATTTTTTTATCCACTCATCTGTTGAAAGGAACCTAGGTTGGCTCCATGGCTTAGGTATTGTGAATGGAGCTGCTATAAACATTGATGTGGTCATGTCACTATAGTGATGATTTTAAGTCCTCTGGCTATACACCACCGAGTGATAGCACTGGGCCAAATGGTGGCTCCATTCCAAGTAAGAAAATACATCTTAAATAATTTGCAAAATGTCCTGAGCAAAAGGAAAATAGAGGTAAATTTGCTTCATTAAACTCAAGGATCTATGCTTATAAAAATCACTATAAAGGGGGTCAGTGTTGTGGCTCGGTAGTAGAATGCTTGCCTAGCATGTGTGACACACCGGGTTTGATCCCCAGCACCACATAAAAATAGAAATCAAGTAAAATAAACTTATAAAAAATCACTATAAAGGTAGTGAGAGAAGAAGCCACCAGGTTGAGAGGGTGTTTCTCATGTCTGTAGTGGGCAAACACAAAGAGCAGAAAAGACCCTCACATGTTATTTTAAAATTAGACAACTCAGTAGGAAGAAACAGCTAAAGACTCAAAGGCTCTTCACCAGGAAACATATCTAAATGATAGGACAGAAGAGGGGAGATGAAAGAAGGAAGGAAGGAAGGAAAGACAGAGGAAGTTGTCTCGTATCTTCTGTGGTCAGAAGTGGACACTAAATCCACCATGCAGCACCGTGCCCAGCTCCTCTCGGGGTAACAGTGAAAGAAAAGAATCGCCAAGGCCAGGTGTGTAAGCTGGGAGCGACGGGAGGCTCCTTTACTGCTGCTGGGTAAGAACTGGCAGCAAATGACTTTGGGGGACTGTTCTGCGCATTTGTATAAGGGGACCCCACAACCTGTCAATGGAAAGAACTAGAGCTGTAGAACACAGAACGAATGGATCCCCACACAACGTAGATCAGAAGAAACCACAAGCAAATGCCACTCACATCATATCAGAGTTCAGAAAGCAGCGGCCATCAGTTGGCGACAGAAGTCAGGACCCTGTGCTCTGCTGGGAGGGAGGATCATGGCCTGGAGGGGAGGAGGCTTTGAGGGTCTGAGTATCCTACTTGTTCATCTGGACATTTGCTGAGTTCTACCTTGGAGTTTTGTGAAAAGGTTAAGAAGAATCACTGCTTGTTTTACAACAAACACACTTATTTCTTGCTAAGCAGAGCTCTGCAATGCTTGGCTGTACAGTTAGAGTAGAAATTAAAACAAGAACAGAGGGGAGGACATGACCCGTCTCCTGTGGAGACTAGAGAGGCTCACAGCCCCCTCCAGGGCCAGCAGTGTGGATGCTGGAAGGGACCCTGGGGACGCCCCTCTGCCGTATGGTCAGGGCCTGGCCGAGGGGGACCCTCAGCTGCAGGCCCAGGGATGCTGCCAGTTTGTGCATCGTCCTGGGTGGGGTGGCTTCTTGTGCATTGACTGTCCTGTATGGCAGATGTGGTGCAAAGCACTAGGTCCCTTTGCTTGATCCAGAGCACCAGGGGCCCAAGCGTGAGTTGCTCAGCACTGCTCGGCTGCAGGGGAGGTCCCGGCTCTGCTCAGAAGTCTCATCCAGGAGAGGGACAGCCAGCTCCAACCCAGGAAGTTCTTGCTGCACTCTGTCCCCTAGTGGACGTGCGGGTGCCAGCCAGGCACCCTGCGATGCTGTCTACTTCCCCCCAGGCCTTGTGGGAGCATTGTGACCAGTCTTTTCTGGTGGGAAAGGAGGCTTTTCTCCATCTCACACTTAAGTTAATAAATCAACCCAAATGTCAAACCCCACATATAATAAGAACCAGCTCAAGGAATGCATTCATTAAAAGGGGGGGGGACTAAAGGCCTGAGGGTTTTCTTTGAGGAGAGGTCACTGGACTGTCAACCCAGCAGCAAAAGGCAGGTGTGGACAACGAAGGCCTGAGCCCTTCCCCAAGGGTGAGCCAGCCACCAAGGGGCAGGTGCAGGCAGGTCCTTCCAGGTCCAAGGGCTCCTTGCACAGGAGGCTGCGTGAGCAATGAGAAGGGTTTAAAGACCTGATTTCATTCTTCAATGCTTCCACCTTGCAAGAGCCGGGTGTTTAAATCATTTTAATCTTAAAAAATAGTAGATGGTATTGGTGAGGCCAATATCTCCACGGCAAATGCCATTAGGAAGGTTCTGGTAGGGTCTCGTCCCAGCTCAGCACTGGACTTGAGCTCTGCGGGGCTGCAGGGGTGGGGCTCCCTCAGGAGGAGTTTGACCTTCGGGCCTGCTCCAGGTCAGGGCCATGGAGATGAGCCAGGAGGCCTGGTGAAGGTGTTCATTTGGACACATTTTAATTCAACAGACTTAAGAGAATAACCAATTGAATTTTTATCCAAAGTACAAATATGAAGACACAAACTGGTGGGAATCTACTTTGTATACAACCAGAGATATGAAAAATTGTGCTTTATAGATGTAATAAGAATTGTAATGCTGTTATATAGAAGTAAAAAAAATGCATACCAATTTAGAGCAACCCAAATAATCTGTCATTTATAAAGAAACTGGCTTCTATCCCTGTTTAGCAATTTATAAAACACAGACAATCTTCTTTCCATTTCTATGAACACCTGCTCTGAGGAGGAGCAGCCAGAGGTGACGCTCCCGCAGGGTCTCTGGAGGGCCCTCCTGACTCCTCTGTGAGTGCGTGTGCAGCCTCCTCCCATGTGGCTCTCCAAGCAGTCCCCCTCAGAGTGCACTGTGGCTCACGGCTGGAGGGTTTGGTCTCTGGGACCACATGTTAGGGACGAGGAGAACCGTGACGAGGAAGGTGCAGACTGTAGCCATGATCAATTGTACCAGAGGCAGGAAACCCCAGTTGACATACCTCACTTGGATCAACTTTTCCCCAAACTTTGACACCAGAGACAACGCTAAGCAAGTGGTTTCTGGCTGCCTCTCTTTGCAAGAGCTAGCTTTTCCTGCAAGCATCTCTGCAGGGTCCCATGTGTCTTGCCTCTGGGAGCAGCTGGGTGTCTGGGGGACGACGGTGACTCTGGAGGCTACTGCGGCACACAGGCACTTAAGAGGTGGGTGCTCACTCGATGTGATCCTCAGGTGAAAGCCCAGTCCGGGTGTTCCTTCCCCCTCCCTGTGGCTGTCGGCATGACAAACGTCCTCCCTCTTCGGCACCCCACAACTGTCCTGTGCGTGTGAACACACACTCGAGGCTCTGGAGTGGCTTTGCATCATGTGTCAGGTCACCAGTCATAAGCAGCAATCCCTTTGACGATTTAGCCTGGGTGATATTGCTCCTAGAGTGCCTACCTACTTAGTTATATGTTGGGGTCTAATACGTTGGCTTTGTAACTTTGTTTTTTGTAATTTGTTTATAATTGAAAATAATCACACCCAATAATCCTGTGTGACACAGGACAATGAGTGATGTCGTGGCCAAGGACTTCAGAATACTAGACAAACCAGACTGGAGCCCTGCCTTTGAAATATGATTTAAAACAGAATTCATAATGTCGCAGAATTACATAAAACTGTGTGAAATTGTGCAGATAATCATTTAAATCTCCCTACATGAAAAGATAATTGCCCCAGAAATTAACTGTACCTGGGGTTCATTCATTTGGTCATGGCTAGTTTCTTATGTAGTGATGATTTGATATTAGAGCTAATTAAGATCAGGTCAGAGTTGCTGAAGGTCAGACATTAATGTGCGGGATCATTGAGATGATAATTATAAACAGATTAGGAAGCCACGGTCCTTTATAAGGGGTTATTAGATAATTACTGTGAGAGTGAACGGCTCACTGTAATAATGGATTATCGGCTACTTACAGCGCTTTAAGGGTGAGAGAGTATTAGCTGCTCAAGGACTAAGGAGGGATGTTGTTGAAACTCGGTGCTCAGTAAATAAAGTGGCATGATCCGCCGCTGCAGTCCCTTCTTCCTGAGAGGAATTCCCTCCAAGGGGGAGGCCTGTCAGCTCCGTGTGTCACCTGGACGCAGGAGGGCGGGTCTTGAGAAGGGGGGGAGGAAAGGGTGGGGACCTCTGTTGGCAGAGGACAACCAGGCGCAGTGCCTCTGCCCCTTCCCGGAAAAGTGCCCCAGCACGGGGTACTGGGGTGGGTCCCAGTCCAGTGTGGTGGAGTTCGCACAGGGCGGGACAGCTCCACCTTTCCTGGGAACATTGCAACCAGGAAAAGATCCAAGAAGCCGGTGAGGCCGGGGAGGAGGTCATCCCCGTGACTGGCTGTGCAGGATGGCGTCTCCAGACCACCCCAGGCAGGGGTGCCCTGCTCCCCTGCACCCAGGGTTTCGCCCAGCGCCTACCAATGGGCAGCCAGGCCAGAGTAGCTCAGCCGCCCACTGGTGAAGTACACTGGGCCACACTCCTTTCTTCCTCAGGGAGCAAGGCAAGTCCCCATTACATGGCCACCACAGTTAGGTACAGAGAAGAATCTGGATACCTGAAGAGATCAACAGGGCGTCAAATTGCCCAGTCAGAAGGTCACTCGATGACGGCTTGTGCCCGTGAGTCAGGGGTCTGGCCTAGAGCTTGCTACCTGCAGACCACAATCTAGGTCACAAAGCGCTGCCCCAGGGGTTAGGAGGAGATGTGCAGGCCGAACATGACAGGGCCAGGGCAAGACACCCTCACTCCCAGGGCGCGGGGAACCGAGGGAGGCTGAGCTCCGGGAGGCGGTAAGGATCGTGGGGCTGCCCTCCAGCCCGTTCATCCCACTGCACATCACACCAGGGCTGGCTGCGAAAGGAAACTTCCCCTTCTGTTTTTCCATTAAAAATGCATTCTCCAGGCAGATGGGGGTCATAAGCCTGGCAGGTGTCTGGAGGTGGGACCTCACTGTCCTCTGGAAAGCTGCTCATCTCCAGTGGATCCCACATAGTACCGGAGAGTCAGGGAGGCCGTCTTTGCTTTCATATGCAGAAAAGCATTTTATAAAACTCAGGGCAAGGCACGGAGCCTCCATGTGCTCAGGACCCCAGAATGAGCCAGCAGCTGGCCTCCACGCAGACAGCACCACAGTGGAGTCAGCCGCAGAGGCTGGGCCCCGGCACCACCAGCACACTGGGACTGTGACTCTGAGACGTGCCTAGATACGGAGCCCACGGTCAGAGTAGGACTAGTCTAGTTGGCTCGCCTACAAAAGCTGATCCAGGACCCTGAGTCTTACATGAGACATTGAAACTCAGCAAGAGAAGTGCCACTCTTCAGAGTCGTTGAACTTCACTGGGCAGGGCAGCAGGAGCGCAAGGATGTGAGACCCCGGGCTGCCTCCGTGGCCTATAGATGCTGTCTCCCTGATGGCCTGAAGAGAAGGACATGGAGCATGTGTGGTCAGTTTTAGAGACACAGAGCTGACTGGAGACCCACTGGCAGGTCCAGGAGGCTCCTTCCAGGAATCCCCTCCCCGCCCCCGGCAACGAGGGCCAGGAAGGTCCCCAACCTGCCCTCTGCCAACTGGAAGCCTGGCAAAGCCCAGGGAGCCGAGCAGTCTGTGTCTGAAGGCCAGAGGCTCAGGATGCCGATGACTGGAGTCTGGCTAGAGCCTGAAGACCCGAGAACTGGAGCGTGAACATTTCAGGGCAGCAGCGGGGCACACTGGAGCCAGAGCACGGCGAGCCGGCTGCTTGTTCTTCAGTCTCCTGGTTCTATCGGCAGTCTCCTCCGGCTGCAGGAAGCCCGCCACACTGTGCGGCAAATCCTTGCTCAGTGCACTGATTCAGATGCTAGCTTCCCCTAGATGCACCCTCACAGACACAACCAGAAATCACGGATCACGGCCACCCGGCATCGCTTAGCCGTCAAGACATAAGATCAACCGTCACAGAGCACACTGGACAGAATTCAAAATGTTCGTCTACAAAATGTCAAAGCTCAACTTTTTCTAAGCACTGACATGTCATAAACTTGTGATTGCTTCACGTCCACAGATGGAGCAGGCTGCCTCCTTCCAGTTCCCCTGGGTCTGGGCTTCTAGCTTTGGGCACATCCAGTGGCCTCTTTGTCCTTTCCCCTCCTGCTGTGGACAAGTCCCTGAGCACCTGTGCTGCTCCATGAGACTCCACCGTGCCTGCAGGAGAAGACATCCCACAGCAGGTCACCACCGCGCTGGAAGGGAGTCCAGGGCATCGACGTCATGCCCTCCCTGTTGGCACCATCTGCCAAGGGGAGGGGTCTTCTTGGTGACACTCCAAAGAGAAGATGTAGGGGAGCAAATATTCCGTGTCTGCATTTCTCCTTTGTGCAAAAAAGGAGTGTTGTGACAGATCACCCTCACATAAAGAAAATGAGTTTTTAAAATAACACTAATAAAAAATGAAACTATAAAGGATCATGAGTCAAAATGTGGGTGACATAAACTATCATAATAAGTGATGGATGAAGCAACAGTGTTGGAGCATACACCCTCACTGGAGAGCTCACAGGGCTGAGGCAGTTTCCAGACAGAATCAATGGTCACTCAGTGCTTCCCTGATGCTGCTGTGTGGCTCCCCTCACCCCCGCAGTGGGAACACTCTTCTTTCCTGATTCACCTTAAAAATAATCTCCAGCGTTTTTGTTTATATGGAAATGCATGGAGTTTTATGCCCAGGACATTGAACTTTTTGCTTCATGGCGGACAGTTTGGGAATGCATGGGATTTCCAACATAGATGGCTCTTCCAGGCACCTCACAGGTTTGGCTAGGGGACCGGGATTGACCCGTGGAAAGTCGGCAGCTGGCCCACCTGTCTTCTGCCAGTTTTGGCTGCAGACCCCAGGGGACGTTTGCCGTCTCCTGGGCAGTGATGGAAGGAGTGGCGAAATAGAGCTGGGGTGCCTCGGATTCTAAGGCAGGTCCCCAACGTGGCTGGGATGATCCTTCATCATCCTTGAATTCATAGGCTCTCTGTGTCTACCTTTGGGGTTTGCACCTCACCCTGAGGGAACCAGCTCCAACCAAATAAATCACGAAATAAAATACTTTCTTTTAACTTTACACCTCTGTGCACTTCCCCCAGGGCCTGTGGAGGCAGCCAGTTCTACCTAGGGCAGATGAATGTAGAGCCTGCACCTGGGTCCTCGGCAGGAGCCCGTCTCCCTGATGGACAGGCATCTGTGGTCTGACCTTGCTGTTCTGCAGGCTGTGGAAACGGAGGCAGCCCAGGGTCTCACATCCTTGCGCTCCTGCTTCCCTGCCCAGTGAAGTTCAGCGACTCTGAAGAGTGGCACTTCCCCTGGCTTGATTTCAATGTCTCACGTGAGGCTCGGTGTCCTGGATTAGCTTTTGTAGGGAGAGTCAACTTGACTAGTCTGCTAATCTGATCATGGGCTTTGTATCTAGGCGCGTCTCTGAATCAAAATCCCAAATATGCTAAGGCCTGGGGAAAGTGACACCAGCCACCATTTGCTGGTGACAGAATGTGTCTCAGACAAGAGGACTGCGGCTCTGCATACATTATCCCAGACACAGAAGTTTGTGGGGGTCTAAGAGGCCTCCCAAAGAGAATGGGCTTTGTTTTGAGCCTGAATATTCAGACCAGAGCGTGAAGGACGCGGGAGAGCAAGTGAGCACGCAGGGGGCGAGACACGCACTGCCGCCACCCCTGCCCCCTGGTCCAGTGTGGGCCCTCGGACTCTGAAAGCTCAGCGGACACCTCAGCAGGCCATCGTCTGGCTTGGCCTGGGTCCAGGGGAGATCCTCCCGCGGCAGGAATCCCCGAGGGACCAAGGAGCATGGGTTGGTTTTCTAGATGTTTCTGCTGGAGCTTATGTCTGTCTTGCCCTAACTTCATTCATCTGAAACTACGTGACTGGCTTTTTGACAGATGGATACTGAAGTTGGCGAAACTTGGCCCCCTGGACAGTGGTGTTTGGATTCCGTCTGCAGATCCATGTGAACCCGGTCATTCCTCGGTGGCCTTCAGCAGCACTGCCCCTCTACGTGATGGCTTTACTCAACTCCCGACAAAACCTCCCAGCGCCCACTTGGCCTCTGCTGGACTGCACCTGTGGCTGGGAAGGCTGTTGTTTTCCTGGTGGTTTAAACTTGAAAGCATCTGTGTGTGCTAAGACTTCTTTCCTGTGCATGTGTTGAGGTTCCTTGTTGGTTTGTTTGTGGTCTATGTTTAATCAAGATCCAAGGTTAAAGAAGAAAAATGAAGCAAGGCCTTGAGAGGAAGCTTACTAAAGGAAATGAGTTGTGGCTACGCAGGGTGCACCTGTGGCCCAGGTGCTTGGGAGTCTGAGACAGGAGGGTCACAAGTGTGAGGCCAGTCTTGGTGACTTAGCAAGACTCTGTTTCAAAAGGGACAAAAAGAGCTGAGGTGCAGCTCAGGGAGAGAGAACTTGCCTTGCATGCACAAAGCCCTGGGCTCCATCCCCAGGCCCGCACATGCATGCACAGACACACACACACAAGGAAAAAAGAAGGAAAAGAAAGAAGAAGTAAGTTTTTATGATATTAAAGTTGACCTTTTTTTGATTTTTCTTGTTTTCTTTTGGATTTTTTGGAGTTTTAAATTAATACATTATGCTCAAAAACTGTGTTTATAGTCAGATGTGTACAAATAAATACATTGGTTGAAAAGACTAATGCAACACTGATTTTCTTCGTTCAAGGTTGTGGACCATGAGTGCATTCTATCTGATTTCCATGTGGCATCATTGCAAGGTGAACACTGATCTCCAAAGAGGCTCATCCTGGGCAGCAGAAGAGTTCCTCTGGCTTCTGTGATGTTTTCCGGCTGGCCCCTCCAGGTGCCACCAAAGAGAACAAGCATCCTGGGCAGGTGCGGCCTCAGGAATGAGGGACCTGATCACTGAGGGCCAGGTACACTGGGTGTTCAGTGACCACCGGACGGTTGGGCAACCCCTGCGTGCATTCAGTCCCTGTGGTGCACCTCGGTCTCCGAGGGCTCCTTGCTGAGTACGGGTGGCCACAGTGCAAGAGGAAATCCACCATGTTCTTCCACAGCTCGTGAGGGTTTTCTTTTCCGAGTGGAAGTGCTGGGTCTGTGGTCTGTGGTCTGCTCCTTGGTGGCTCTGCTGGTGCCCCTTGCAGGAACCCATAGGGCAGGACCCATGTTCCTCCTGAGTGCTGCTTCCTCTGCCCTCTGCATCCCACATGGTTTGGCCCGCCTGTCGAAATCCCCATCAGGATGACCCAGGCAGGATCCACAGTCGGCCAGAGGGGAGACAGAGTCAAAGTGGTGAACGGTAACTCCCTGACAGATGCCGAAACAGTTGGGAACCCATCCCTGCCCCCACCAGTCAACCGAGCAGGCAAACCGACGTGCAGCCCAGGCCCCACCCAGGGTGGAAATGCGCCTGCCCTCTCTGTTGAGAGGCTCTGGGGACACCCCCACCCGCCCGTGTCCATCACATGTGCTGATGGGCATGAATGGGGCGGAGGGGGAGTCCCTCGCCTGCCTGCACCTGTCAGCATGGCTGATGGCAAGGCCAGGTGGGGGAGGCTCTCCTCCCACCCTGTCAACCCAGCTGACAGACAAGTGTGAGTGGGCAAGGCCCCTGGCCTCCCCTAGTCAGATGGGGCGTGTTTGACTGGGGAGTGGAAGAGGGTTCCGCTTGCCTGGCCGACTGAGGGGCTGTAAGCGAGGGAGGCAGAGGGTCTATGCAGACCAGAGTGAAAGACAGGGCTGGAGTGCGTGTGCGAGAACCTTTTCCAAATGTGAGCACTTGGCTCACACCCGCACGAGGCCCCGTCACTAAGCCAGGGCCCTCGCGCTGTCGGTACTAGGCAATGGTGACCTTTGTCCAGAGCAGTGTGCGATGAGCAAGATGTTCACAAAGCCTGCGTTCAGAGGTAGGAAGGGCGTCAACCACAGCACGACGAGTTTGATCTACAAAGTCATAAAAAAAACACTTGGACAGAGTTTTCATATTTATGACCAAAACTAGTTTGCTGGTTCTTTATGTCTTAGAGAAGAATGTGGTTTCTGAATTCTTCACTCAGTGGTCACCATCTTTTCTTTCTTTGATCAGAATCTTTTAACCTTAAACAGAATTTAACTTGAGTATTTAGATACAGTCCTCATGGGCACATGGGTCTCTGATGAGATTCGGGAAGTGGGGTTTGTTGTCTCCAGGGGGGGTGTGTCGACACCTGCCTGAGCCCCAAGCCTTGGCATATTTCCATGAAGCTGAGCACTGCAGGGGCCCTTCCTGGGTGAGTCTCACTCCCAGGGTCAGGGCTGGCCTCAGTGCTAGGATTGTGCTCATTGGAAAGAGGTCAGCAAGCAGCAGCCTAGGGCACTTTAGAACTTAGTATCTGCTCAGCTCTGCATATCCTGCAAAGAAATATGCAAAATGTTTTGGTGATTCATAGGTAACTGAAAGACTTCTGTTTCACAGAAGTAGAAGATCTCCAGCCTGGAAGAAGGCAGGTAGGCACTGATTGTCCTTCCTGTTTCCACGAAGTGCACGTGATGACCATTTCCACACACCCGTGGAGTTGAGTGCCACGAACCAGGAACAAACTGTCAACAAGGTATTGCTTACATGGGACTCTTCATTGTCCTGAAGATTAATTAAGATAAAGGATATTTTTGAATTATAATCACTCTCAAAACATCCCAAATATGTTCTTCTGGAACATCCAAATAGAAATGATCACCAAGACCAGGGAACTTGGAAGTTTGCCCTGTTCCAAGCAAAATCAACCTGTCAATCTATAATGCACCTCCTTTATGCAGTGGTGCTGGGAGGTCAGCAGACATGTTGGAGCTGGTGGACAACAGCGTCTTCCCCGACCCTGGGTACCCTGGGTGCGCCTGTTGCTCTGACAATCGCAACTCTCAATCTCAACTTCCTGACTCAGTGAGAACACATCACCAAGTGGGCTTTCAGGAGACAGGGGCTTTACTGCCTCAAAGCTTCTTATCTTTTGTTCTAAGGTGCACGTGCTCTTCTTATCAGCAGAGATCCAGTTGGTCTGCACCCGCGAGCTGTGGTGATGTGGAATGCCATTTGTAGTTCTTCATCATCATTTTGGGTATTGATGGTTGACATAAATAAAATATGCCTCAACCGAGCCAGGGCAGAGAGGGCTTGGTTTGGCTTGGTTTCCTGTATTCGTGGGAAACCTGACCCTCTGATCAGTTCTGGTATGACAGATGCATATTGACGGCAACTCTGGTCTCTTTGTTTGGAGCCGTGGCTTTATACTTACTCCCAATAGTGGCCGTTCCTTCAAGTACAGACCCAGAACAAAAGAAAAGAATGAAAATCCCTGAGCGGCGTTCTGAGAATCCCTTGACTGTTTTCTTTGACTCTGTGCTGGCCATCGTAGAAGGTACAGCTGAGAGCCTGCATGCAGACAGGGACAGGCACACATGGAGAGGACAGTGTCCCAGGGAGGAACCTGTGAATGGCCGTGGCCTGGGAGAAGCGGGGGTGTTTCAGTGAGGAAACAGAAAGTTACACTCTGATCTTCTGGAAGCCTTCTCACGTGAAGGAAAGATGAGATTACAGCTTCCATCATCAGAGAATTGGACTGAGACCCACCAGTGGGCCAAGGCCGGGGTGAGCAGTTGTGACTGTTCCAGCCACAGCTTAACAGAGCTCCACAGTGACCCGAACTCAGGAGGTGCTGGAGAGCAGGGACGCTCTCGGTCCCGCCCCTGAGAATCTGAGTGAGAGCAGCTAAGTGCCTCCACAAGCCGCCCATTCAGTCACCAAGGTCCGGGTTCCTGGAGTCCAGATGAAGGGGAACCTCCCTGCTCACCACAGCTCCTGCTGCCCTTTCACACGGAACATGATGAAGCTTTGTTTGGAAGCATAATAGGATAGATTTATCACATTTTCACAGATTAAGTCACAAGCGATTGCATATTCAGTCTTGCTGGTTCTATGTCACCTTGAAGACGACCGGCTAATACCAAAGGAAAACAGAGTGAGATTTAAAATGGTGAATTTTGACTGCCTGATAAATAAATAGGCCCCCAACATTCAATAATTCATCACTTGGAGTTATTTATCTCTCTCTAAAGGTTTCTGAAATCATTCTTTACTGTTTCACTTGATTAATTCTTTGATCTCTATGACGAAGATCACTTTATCCATGGCGGACGCACAGACTAAATTATTAAAGTCGTGGTGGGGTGGTGAACAGGTGGATGCTAATCCATTAAAAGTGTAAGGAAGCAGAGCCAGTTGGCTGGGAACCACAGGCCTTCTACTTCATGATGCTGAGAGCTACGGCTGCTGCCCATTTTGCGTGGCTCGTTGACCCCCAGAGCCGCCAGGACCACCCTCCATGCACTGCCTGGAGTGTGTCTGAGTGACCTGGGCCAGGGACCTCCTCAGGTCTGCTCAGGTGACCTGCTACCTTCCTGTGACGGCCATGTGGCTTCCTGTGACAGCCCTGGGACCACACATATCTCCAGTTAATCTCTGAGTACAGAAAACCTATTTCCACTATCACAAGAGAGCACCTAATGTGCAAAGACACCCGTGAATCTTGAGACATGGTGCTCAGCAAATAAGCCACTCACAGGACAAACACACACGATCCCACTTCAATGAAGGTCTAAAGGAATCAAAGTCAGGAACGGAGGGCAGAGTGGCAGTTACCAGGACCAAAGGGAGGGAGCAGGGCATTGCTAGACCGCAGGCCTGAAGCTCGGGTTGGCCACTCGAGTCGATTCTGGAGGCAGGCTGTCCAACACTGTGGCTGCGGTTGGTACTGCTGCATGGCACTCTTAAAAACTTTGGAGGGTAGGTTGTGTGTGGCATGTTCTTGCCACAATAAAATGAAAACATTTTGAAAAGAGCTTGCATGTAGTTGCAAGGATTGAATTAAATGTCAAGAAAGTCTGGGGTTTGTTTAACATGTTATAAAAAACCTGGACATAATTTATTGTACCTTTTCCTTTTGGTCACTCTTCAGACATCCAGAATGAGGACCCCAAACTTCTCATGTGGTAGGAGGTGACATTTGGAGAAGGCAGGTCAATGCAAGCCATGACACCAGCGTGGACAAGCAAACCTGAGTCATGAGCCAGCCTGTGTTTCCGCCCAGTGGATACAGTGGGCCGAGCACACCCCGTCAGGTGGGGGAAGTGCCCACTGATACACAGCCCTGTACAGGCGTGATACCCAGCACGTGGCTGGAACCGAGGATAAAAGCCGGGTTCCCTGGTGTTGGTGCTGCTGTGTGGCTCTGTTTATTTCTCCTTGTTGTAGATCCTGGTTCTGGAAGTGGCCAGGGCCCCAGAACAGAGGAGTGAAAGGCTGAGGACCGGCCTCCTGGCTGGAGCCCCCCTAAAGGGCAAAACCATGCAAAGTTCCTGGAGTCACTTGAAATTGGGGACCCTCTCAGGGAGCTTCCTCTGCCTCCCCTCCTTTTGGCCTTCCCCATCCCTGCCTTCCTCCCACCACACCCTATGAGAGCAAAGCTCCATGAGGTGGCTCTAGCGAGAGCATCCAGCTGGGTCTGTGACAGCCCTTCCTTCACAGTAAGGTGTCTCTCTGGGAAGACAGGGCACAGGAGGGGTTCCAGGTGAACAGTCACTCTGGCCTCCCTAGATGGACTGCCACATGCCAGGCTTCCTGCACTCATTGGCCCATGAAATCCTTTCTCCATGGCCACCTATTCAGATCTCAGGGTCCAGCGCAGAATGCTCGGGCTCACACTACTAATTTGCTTACCAAACCCTTTCTCCACGGATAAGGAACCGGCAAGCACGGCCCTCGGTCGGGTCTGAATTTATAACATTCCAGATCTGCGGAGACAAATGCGGACATTCCACCCCTGCGACATTTTTCTTCTAGGGTGTGGGCTGAGAAGCAGTTGCCATGACTATCAAAGGCCAGCGTCCCCTGCTCCTGTGACACGTCTCCAGGAGAAAGGTTGCTGACCACCCAGGAACTTCAGGCACGACTTAGGAGTCTATTCACCCTCCCCAGCCCCCAGCCCATCCTGGAGAGTAGAGTAATGATAGTTCTGGAAAACATCGCAGAGATCAAATCATAATGGAAGAAGGACAAAACCCCAGTCGGAATCGACCCCGCACAGGTGTCTCTAACGCAGAACCCCACACAGTCATCATCTACGTGTTGGGCAGCTCAGGGTAACCTGCCCACCAGCTCCCAGTTTTCTGGAACACACTTTGGGAAAGGCTGGCCCACAGGGGTGAGCTGCAGACACCAAAGGAAATACTCTAGGCTTGGCCTCCCCCTGCGTTTGCTGCAGAGTGAGCTAGGCAGGAAAGGCAGGCTAGTTAGTCCTCAATATGCCCAGGACTCTATGGGAAATGCAGTCCCAGGTGGGATGCAACAGCTCTCCCTCTGCATGGAGCTGCTGCCAAGAGTTGCTTGCCCTTATGGTTTCCACAGGCGCGGAGGATGGCTCCATCTGACCCCAAGCCCCACTCACCACCAGACTGAGAGGGCCCTGGTGATGTGCGAGGATAGTGTAGGTGTATCCATTCTGTTCACAACGTTAGTGACCCTGACTCTGCCTTCCTGTAGCAAGGTCAGTGCCAGGGATGCATTCTGACTTTATTATTAGTTTTTCCAAGATCTTGATGGATTAAAACATCAGTGCAACAGATGCGAGATCAGAATGCAAGATCTTGTGACCAGTAGCCTTACCGCCAGACACGTCAGCAGACTCCACACCCGCAGACTCAGCCAACCAGGGTCCAAAAATATCTGAAAGAAATCACATCTGTATTGACTATGGTTGACTTTTCTCTTGTCACTATTTCCTGAACAATGCAGAATAATAGCTTTTTGCATAGCATCACATTGTATTAGCTCTTCTAAGTTATCTAGAGAAGATTTGAAATATACATAGGATATGCATAGGTTGCATGCACACATAACCCATTTTACACAAGGGATCAGAGGGTTGGTGAATTTGGAACTGGGGACGGGATGAGGTGGGAACCAATCCCCCATGGATACTGAGGGGTGAATGCACCAATTGTCAGAATCCCACAGCAAACCCAGAGGTCTGTTCCAGCACCAGTTAGGGTGTCAGTTCGCATCAGCAAATGCGGCCTTCCCGTGGCATTTTCCCTGAGTATGCACCTTCTTCTTCAGCTGAGACACACCCTGCTTCAAGGGACCTGCATGAGCATCATATCCACCCTCTCAGTTGTCATGGTTTGGATAAAAGGGTCCCCAATAAACTCATGCAAAATGTCCACAGGTAGATCAATTAGACTATGAGAGCTGTAACCTCTCTGCAGTGGATTGATCCATTTGATGGACTGATGATTTGAAAGGACTGCTCTTGTGGGTGGTAACTGTAGGCAGATGGGGTGTGGCAGGAGGAAGTAGGTCACCGGGGTTTGACCTTGGGGATTATATCTTCTCTCCCAGCCTCCCCCCTGCTGTTTTGCTCCCTGGGCACCTGGAGCCCAGACGTTTCATCTGCCACACTGTTCCTCATGATGAGCTTCTTCACCTCTGACTCACATCAGTGGAGTCGTCAGACTCTGGGCTGAACCTCTGAAACTGAGGTCAAGTAAACTTTTCCTCCTGTGAGTTGTTCTTGGGGAGTTTGGTCCCAGGGAGGCTAAAGAGACAGGTAAAGAGGCTTTATTCATGGCCCTCCTGTCCTCGGCCTGAAACCTGCTAGATTTTCCAGATGACCACCATCTGTCTTGTTGATCCTATTGACTAATTTAAAAAACAAGACATGCTCCTTTCTCCAGTGGAAAAGATATGGAGTGGTGACGACAAAGACAAGCACTCTGCCTCCTTCACCACCCACAGACCTGTTTCAGAGGTTCTCCCTGATGGCAGCGTGTCTTGGTGGGAGCAAATTGTGTGGACTCCCCAGAACACAGAGAGAGCCATTTTGTTCTCAGTTGGCTTTTTTTCAGAAAAGATATATCCCAATGCCATTGTAATGTCAATCCCACTACATCATGGGCATTTCTCCCAGGCCATAGCTATAGCTCACTCTTAGTAATAATTGTATAATCTTTCAGTATATGGATAGATACAATTTATTCCAGACTCAGTTGTTAATTGATATTTCTATTGATTCAGATTTTCTTTTTATCCACTACATATACCACAATGTTCTTGTCCAGGTGACCCCTGTTTTCACTTTTCATATTTCTATATTTGATGTTCCCATAAGGAAGGGATAGCTAGAACCAAAGGGTGCACCTATTATTGAAGAACTGACTTTCCCATATGCAGCAGTAATTTAAATTCATATTCCCAACTTAAGAACAGGACTATTTTCAAGCACCCTATTATTACCAGCTCTTATTGTGCTTTTAAAATTTTCCTAATTTGATGGGATCTGAAAAGGTCTCTCATCACAGACTCACATTTCTCTAACAGAGATCAACATCGTCGCTTGTGCCTATTATCACTTGGATTGTTAAATCTTGCTTGTTTCTCTTTTTCTTACCAACTTATAGGCCCCTGGTGGTGTTCCTACTTTATTTGTACGTTCTCAATTATTTTTTCTGCATGTTACTTGTCTTTGATTGTTTTGGTTATCTTTTGACATTTTTCAAAAGTGGTAAAATTGGTCTTTTATTAGCCTGTTTTCATAGGTTGTTTGCTTTTCAATAATACAAACGTGTTCCAAAGGATTCAGAATGTTTTCATTTAGTCTTAAAGATTTCTTCACAGATTTAGTTTTGTTCATGGTGTAAGCAGGGGTTTTATTTTGTTTCATTCTGGATGGGTAGATAATTATGCCAACACCATTTATCAAGCAGCCTTACCCCTCCTGAACTGAGCTCTTGTTATACATTGTTTCCATGTGCAGGTGATAGCGGTCTACATGTAGACTCCTCTGCACCCTGTCAGGCCACTGCTGTGCACCATTAATCTTCTTCTTCTTCTTTTTTTTTTTTTTGGTGGTGCTGGGGATTGAACCCAGGGTTTTGTGCATGCAAGGCTGCTGTAGTCCGGCTGGGCTGCCTAAGTCCTGCTGGGCAAAATAACCAAGAGGTGACAAGCAACTTGAAGGCTGAAGCAGGAACTACTTTATTGAGAGTGAACTCAGCAGGAACTGAGAACTCAAAGTAGCGGGCACCCAAGGTAGCAGGAGCCGCTTTGCTGTAGGACAGCAGAGGTATTTATACCTAACTCATTATACACAGCTTGTTTCAATTAACATCATCTAGATACATCAATTAGTCATTAAGGAATCCTCATCATCTTAATCATTACACACAGCTTAATTTAATTAACATCATCTAGATACAGCAGTCAGTCATTAAGGAATCTCCATCATCTTAATGGCTCACTGGCGTTACTTCTCAAGCCACTCCTCCTGGCAAAGTGCCAGGCGCCATCTTGACTTGTCTGTGGTCCTCAACACCAGGCAACGACTCTACCAACCTTCATTAATTTTAATGGCCTTATGTACATGTTAAGAGAGGGTAAGTCTGATGCCTCCTCACTATTCTATTAAAATTGTATTGTTTGAGTAATATATATTACATTTTATATATATCATATATATACATCATATGTATATATATCTATGTGAGTGTGTATGTATGTGTGTGTGTGTATATATATATATGTATATATATATATATATATCATATGTATATCACACTTTTTTTTTACCCATTCATCTGTTGAAGGGCATCTATGTTAATTCCATAGTTTAGCTATTGTGAGTTGAGCTGCTGTAAACATGGATGTGGCTGCATCATTGTAATATGGTGATAAATGGATGGAGCTAGAGAATACCTTGCTAATCAATATAAGCCAGTCCCCCAAAATGACATGCCAAATGTTTTCTCTGATATGTGGATGCCAATTTACAATAAGGGCGGGTTGTCTAGGGAGGAATATAGTTACTTTAGGTTGGATAGAGGGGAGTGAAGGGGGGGAAGAGAGGGGATATGGAGATAGGAAAGACAGTAGAATGAAACAGACATTATTGCCTTATGTACCTGTATGACTGCACCTCCAATGTGATTCTACAACATGTACAATCAGAAAAAAATTATACTCCATTTATGTATGATTTGTCAAAGTACATACATGTATCTACTCTCATGTATACTAATTAGAACAAAAAAATGAAAAACACTGTACTGTTAGCTCTGAAAAGCATACTCTCTCACATAGTTTCATCAGCTTAGGAGAGGCAAAGAAGAAAACATTGACTAAAGGCAGATGTAAGGTCTGCTCCTCCTAACTCCCACAAGGTGGGTTGGGGAAGCTCTCTTCTGATCAATTACCTGGAAACCCAGGTCCTCCAGCTTGTGCACACTATTTCAAAATTCAGTTTCTAAGCTTTTCTTTTGCCAAGACAAAGACTCTGCCTCTGACCTGTGCTCCTGCACTATTTCACTCAGTTCAAACGGAAGTTTTCTTCTGAACAGAACTGCATCACATGTGTATATTATTTGGGAAGAATTAATATCTTATGATTAAAATTTTTGTACCCTGGAGAGTATTTATAGCTGAATATCTATTTAACCTGTTTTAGGTTCTTCAGTAGTATTAGTAGTATCAAGCTTTTGTTTCTGTCATTAAGCTTTTCCTGAGTATTTTATAGTTCCTGATACTTTGGGGGGAAAAGG
Organism: Spermophilus citellus; assembly: GCF_964194105.1. Classification (NCBI taxonomy): domain Eukaryota; kingdom Metazoa; phylum Chordata; class Mammalia; order Rodentia; family Sciuridae; genus Spermophilus; species Spermophilus citellus. Next base: position 286,393,184 of record NC_138182.1, on the reverse strand, counting down.
AATATTTTGTTTCAAAGTTTATTTCTTACTAGCATAAAGGAAACTAAGGCTTTGTATACTTAGCTTGTATCCAGCCACCTTGCCATATTTTATAACAATTTGAGATTTTTTATTTTCTAATTTTTCTAGATTTACAGTAACATCATCTGCAAATGGAGTTAATTTTTTTCATATTCCCTGGTATTTTAAGCCAATTATCTTATATTTCTTATAATGTTATCTTATCCTGATCCTTTTAAATTATTTTGTGTAATAATATCAATATTCCATTAAATTTTAAAGATCTCTCCAGGGTAACAGGAGATCTTGGATTCCCCTCTACCCAGCAACCTCTTTCAAAGCCCACATATGAACAATCACAAGGTTTTGCTAATTCTATCTTCTTAATATTTCCCAATATTTCCCCTTCTTTTTTCTTCATATTGTCACAGACATAAGTCATAATATCTTCTGGTTAACATGACTATTGCATAGTTTTCTCATTATACTTTGATTCTGTAATTCTGTTTCCCTCCAGAGTTGTATTTTTATACAAAAGTCTAATAATGACCATTTTAAAAAATGTTCTAATTAGTTATATGTGATGGCAGAATGCATTTTATTTCATTGTACACAGATGGAACACAATTTTTCATTCTCTGGTTGTAGATGATGTAGAGCTGGACCATTTGTGTAGATGATTAGATAAAGAAAGTGCGGTGGGTATACATAATGGAATATTACTAAGAATTAAAAGAGAATAAAATTATGGCATTTGCAGGTGAATGGATGGAGTTGGAGAATATCATGCTAAGTGAGGTAAGCCAATCCCAAAATACCAAAGGACAAACATTCTCTCTAATAAGTGGATGCTGATCCATAAAGCGGGGAGGGGACGTGGGAAAAATTGAGGAACTTTGGATTGGGCAAAGGGGAGGGAGGAAAGGGGAACAGGCATGGGGGTAAGAAAGATGGTGGAACGAGAAGGACATCATTACCCGAGGTACATAAATGATTGCACAAATGTTGTGATACACTCATATCTTGCTGGTGGCACTGCAAATTGGTGCAACCACTCTGGAAAGCAGTGTGGAGAGTCCTTAGAAAACTTGGAATGGAACCACCACTTGACCCAGCTATCCCACTTCTCGGTCTATACCCAAAGGAGTTAAAATCAGCATACTATGGTGATGCAGCCACATCATTGTTTATAATAATGACCGCTTTTGTAAGACATTCTATGGTTTTTCAGCATGCAGGGTAAACATTAGACCTTTTAGGACTCGTTCTTCAATTGTCACCCTTCACAGTTTGGTCTTGTGATATCGCCTCAGCTACATCAGCTGGTGGTCTTTCTTCAGTTAGTGTAGCTGTCTGCCCTCCATTCAGGCATCTGTGGATAAGTACTCTTCACTAATTTTCTTCTGCAGAGATCATAACTTTACCTGAAGTCAGACTTTTAACATACTAGTACAGAAACTTCTGCTCAAGTGGCTATTGCTCTCCACTCTGAAGTTACAAATACTAGGAGTTCATAGAATGTTGATGCACCTGTTGGGCCCCTAGTGAAACTTTCATTGGAGTGATAATTCTACAAGAATAAAGAGATTGAAGTGATTAATGAACTGGAGGAGGTCAAGAAAATGGTATAAAAAGGAAATGTATTTTGTGACCAGTAGTAAACTAACCTTTTTAAACTTTTTTTAAAATTTTATGTTTAAATGAGTTAGAGATAGAATAACTCACAGCCTCGTACTTTTAAGAACACATACACACACAGTAGACTGAACTTTCACCATTTAAACATTATTCAAAAAGAAACAGTTGGAAATACCATGAGCTAAAGTTGCAGGAATTCAAATTTCAGATTCTTTCTCACATAGGTTTCAAAAGCTGTTACCCTTCCCCAGAATACGGAAGCAGAAATATTTTTCTTCAGCTCTTTCACTGCAGGAAGGAGGATGGAGGAGAGCCTGTGCCCATCTCCTGTTCTCTAGTCTCTGAATGCTCAACTGGCCCTGTGTTTTCTGAGGAAGTATTTCAATGTGGCCATGACTCATTTTTCCCACTGTTTATTGATGTATTATAGTTTTATAAATGGTGGGATTCACTGTAACATATTTGCACATTCACACAATATAACTATAATTTGGCCAATATCATTGCCCAGTATTCCCCCTCCCTTCCGATCTCCCACCCCTTGGTTCTGTTCCTCTACTGATCTCCTTTGATGTTCAAAACATCCCTCTCCAATTTTATTTTCCATTTCCTCTGTAGCTTCCACATATGGGAGTAAACATAGGACCCCTGAATTTCTGAGTTTGACTTGTTCCATTTAACCTAATGTTCTCAAGTTCCATCCATTTTTCCTGCAAATGATGAAATTTCATTTTTCTTTGTGGCTGAATAAAACTCCATTGTGTGTACATATCACATTTTATTTATCCATTCATCCATTGAAGGACACCTAGGCTGGTTTCATAGTTTGGCTCTTGTGAATTGTGCTGCTATAAATGTGAATATGCATGTATCACTGTAGTGTGAAGACTTAAAATTTTTAGGTCAAATATCAAGGAGTGGTATATCTGGGTCATACGATGGTTCTATGTCTGTTTTTTTAAGGTCTCATGCTGATTTTCATAGCATGAAAATCAACTCCACCAGCAGTGTAAAAGTGATCCTTTTTCTCATCCTCCTCTTCAGCATTTATTATTGTGTGTATTCTTGAATGGCTGCCATTCTGACTGGAGTGAGATAAAATCTCAGGGTAGTTTTAATTAGCATTTCCTTAATTGCTAATGATCCTGAACATTGTTTTTTATTATGTATTTGTTGGTAATTTCTATTTCTTATTTTGAGAAATAATGTCTGTTTAATTCATTTGCCCATTTATTAATTTTTTGGTATTAAGTTTTCTGAGTTCTTAATATATTCTAGACATTAATCCTCTGTCAAAAGAGTAAGTAGCAAAGATTTTCTCCTGTTCTGTAGGTTCTTTCTTCACATTTTTATTATTTCCTTTGCTGTGCAGATTATTTTTAATTTGATGCCATTCATTTATTAACTCTTGACATTATTTTCTGAACTTTAGGGATTTTGTTGAGAAAGGTAGTCATCTGCACCTACAGGATGAAGTGTTGAACTAGTTCTGAGAGTTGCACACTTTCTGGTCTTTTGGTGAATTTTGAGTTGTTTTTTTTTGCAAGGTGAGAGATAAGGACTAGTGTCATTCTTCTACGTATGAATGACCAGTTTTCCCAGCACCATTTGTTAAAAAGGTTGTCCTTTCTCCAGTGTGTTTTGGTACTTTTGTTAGGGTTCAGATGCCTGCAGATATGTGGGTTTGTCTCTGTGTCTTCTATTCTGTACCATTGGTCTATGTCTATTTTCATGACTGTACCATGCAGTTTTTGTTATTATATTTCTGCAGGAAAACTTGAAGTCAGGTATTGTGATACCTCCAGGGTGAGTAATTTATTTATTTATTTTTGTTTGTTTAGGCTTAGAATTACTTTGGATATTCTGGGTTTTTTATTTTTTCAGTAAATTTTAGGGCTGTTTCTCAGTTCTGTGAAGAGTGCCATTGATGTTTTGATGAGGATTGCGTTGACTCAGTATTTGCTTTTGGTAGTGTAACCATTTTAACAATATTAATTCTGCTTATTCATACACATGGGCTGTCTTTCCATCTTCTAGGTCTTCTTCAATTTCATTTTTAAATGTTTTATTGTGTTAATCATAGATGACTTTCACCTATGGTTTATATTTATTCCTAGGTATTTTTTTGATGCCATCATGAATAGTATTATTTCTTGATATCTTTCTCAGCAGACTTATTGTTGGTCTATAGGAAGTTATTGATTTTTGTATGTTGATTTTGTAACCTGTTAGTTTGCTGAATTTGCTTATTGGATCTATCAGTTTTTTTGGTGTTTTTTTTTTAAAAACTTCTAAGTATGGGATCATATCATCTAAAAACAATATTGAAAATTTGACTATTTTTCCCCTATTTTTTTTGCTTTTTATTTCCATCTCTTGCCTAATTGCTCTATCTAGACTTTCTAACTCTATATTAAATAGGATTAATGAGAATAAACGGCCTTGTCTTGTTCTAAATTTTAAAGGAAATGCTTTCAGTTTTTGCACATTCATTGTGATGTTGGCTTTGGGTTTTTGTCAGGTATTGTGATACCTCCATCAGTGTAAAAGTGATATATATATATATATATATATATATATATATATATATATATATATCATATATATATCATATATATATAAATATATATAAATACATATATATATATATATATATATATATACATATATATATTCTTTTTGAGACAGAGGGTATGTGGCTTCCAATCCTACTTCTTCAGTGTTTTTATCATAAACTGGTGTTCAATTTGTCAAAGGACTTCTCTGTATCTATTGAGGTGACTAGTGATTTTTGCCCTTAATTCTACATATCTGATGAATTACGGTTATTGATTTGCATGTGTTAAATCATCCTTGCATCCCTGAAATAAAAGTAACTTAGTCAGGATGTAGAGTCTTCTTAATATGTCATTGAAAGCAACTGCTGATATTTTATTAAAGCTTTTTGCTTCTATATTCATCAGGGATATCTTTTTGTCTGTAGTTTTTCTTTGCCTCATGTATCCTTATCTGGTTTTGGTATGAGTCTCAATACTGCCCTCATAGAATGAGTTTGGAAGCTTTCCATACCCTTTGATTTCATGAAATAAATTAAGCATTGGCATTAGTTCTTCTTTAAAGATCTTGTAGAATCCATCAGAGAATCCATCTGTTCCTGGACTTCATTGGAATATTTTTTTATTATCACTTCAATCTCATTCCTAGTTATTGGTCTGTTTATCTTTTCTATGTCCTTCTGACTCACTTATGGCAGATTGTATGTATCTAGAAATATATCCATTCCTTATAGATGTTCCAATTTTCAAAAGAGTACCTAATGATGCTCTGGGTTTCTGTGATTTTTTTTTTCATCTCATATTTTTGGGTCTCTCTCTCTCTCTCTCTCTCTCTCTCTCTCTCTCTCTCTCTCTCTCTCTCTCTCATTATCTTGCCTAAGCACTTATCAATCTTATTCATATTTTCAAAACCAAATCTTTGTTTCACTGATCCTTTGTATTGTTTTTTTATTCTCAATGTCATTAATTTCAACTCTGATCTTAATTATGTCCTTCCTTCTCCTGGTTTTGAAAATTGGAAATTGTTTATTTTTCTTTTTTTTGGGGGGGGTGTTTACCAGAGATTGAACTCAGAGGCACTAGACCACTGAGTCCTACTTTGTATTTTATTTAGAGACAGAGTCTTACCGGGTTCCTTAGCATCTCGCCATTGTTGTGGCTGGCTGTGAAGTCTCGATCCTCCTGCCTCAGCCACGTGAGCTGCTAGGATCACAGGTGTGTGCCACTGTGCCCAGCTTCTTTGTTCCTCTTTTTAAGGGCCTTGAGAATCACCATAGATTGTTTATTTGGGATTTTTTTATTTTCTTATATAGGCCCTCACAGCTATAAACATTCCTTTAGAACTGCTTTCCTAGCATTCCAGAGGTTCTGAATGTTGTATCCCTATACTCATTTGATTCTAAGAATTTTTAAATTTCTCCTCTGATTTCTTCTATCATCCATTTATTATTCAAAAGTGTGTTGCTCAATCTCCATGTGGTTATATAGTTTCTGTGGTTATATGGCTTCTTTTTTTTTCTGGTGTTTATTTCCAATTGTATTCCATTATGACCTGATAAGATGTGGGGAATTATATCTTCTTTTTTTTTATTTGCTAAGAATTGCTTTGTGGCCTAAAATATGATCTATTTTGGAGAAATTTCCCTGAGCCACAGAAAAGAAAGTGCATTTAGTTTTTGTTGAACAAACTATTCTATAGATGTCTGTTAAATCCATTTGATTTATGGCAAATTTTTAAGTCCAAAAAGTCTTTTACTGTATTTACATGCAGATGATCTATATGTTGGTGAGAGAGGTGTGTTGAAATCATCCAGTATTACACTAGTGGGATATATCTGATGCTTCAATTTCAGTAGTGTTTTTGTTATGAATTATGTTCACAAACATTTGGGGCATAAGTATTCACTATTGCTATATTTTATTGTTGGATTGTTTCCTTTACCAATGTGAAATGACCTTCTTTGTCTCTTCTGATTAATTTTGGTTTGACATCTGCTTTTTCAAATATAAGAATAGCCACTCCTGCTTGTTTTGGGGGCTCTATTTATATCATATATCAATTTTCACCCTGTCACTTTCAGTCTGTGGCTGTCTTTAGCTGTAAGATAAGCTTTTTGCAAACAACATAGGGTTGGGGTTTGTTTTCTTAATACATTCTTCCAGCCTATGTCTTTTAATTGAAAAACTGATATTATTTACATTGGATATTATTATAGAGAGATTTTGTTAATTCTTGCCATTTTGATTTATTTCTAATATTTAATTTGGTCCTCTTTCTCATTTGCTTACTTTTCAAATATTTTTTTTTCATTCATTTGTGATTTCTGGGGTTTGTTTTTTATTTCTTCTGTATGAAGTATTTCTTTAAGTAAGTTCTATAGTGCTGGTTTAGTGGTCATAAATTCTTTTAATTTCTCCTTATCTTGGAAGATTTTATTTTCTCTTTGATTTTGAAGAATAGCTTTGCTAGATATAGCAATCTTGGTTGGCAGTTATTTTCTTTTATAGCTTGACACATATCCTTCCAAGTCCTCCTGACTTTTAGAATTTTTTTATTGTACTTTTTTAAAATGTATTTTTACATGGTTCTGAGGATCAAACCCAGGGTCTCACATATGCTAGGTGAGTGCTCTACCACTGAGCCACAACCCCAGCCCCTGACTTAGAATTGGTGAGGAGAAATCAGAAATAATTCTGATTGGTTTACCTCTAAATGTCACTTGATGTTTTGCTACTGAGACTTTTTAAATTGTGTCCTTTTTCTGTATTTAGACATTTTAATTATAATGTGTAATTTTTATGTTCTAAAATAAATGATTTCTCATTTATTTTAATTTTTTAGCTGCTATTTCATCCTCTTCAATGCCTTTGGAGTCAGTTGCTGGTGAATTATGAACTTTGGAAGTATCATGTTACCTACTTATTTTTTTATTCAAATTTCTTTAATTCTTGTGTTGGCTTTTATGCATCTGTTGGGACGGATTTCTCTTCCATTTTTGTAGGTGGGACTCTTTAGAGGACAGCCTTCTCTTGCCAAAATTTCAGTGATTCAGATTGAGACCTCCTCATAGGTGTGCTATCCACAGACCTGCTGTGAAATCTCTGTTTTTGCTGTATGAGTGGATGAGCATGAGTGAGACACAAGGTCCCACCCATAGACATTCCTATGTGGGGACCGATCATTACCTTGAGTTTTTGTCTCTTCTATTCTTTGTATTAAAATATAGCTCAAATTTGAGTGTTGCTAATTTGTGTGGAGCAAGATGTGCTGTCTTTTCACTGAGTTTAGTTTAGTATCAGAGCCTATATCCTGTGAGCTTGTAGAGTCCCTGTAGATACCCAGCACCTCATAGAAAAGTGGGAGACAAACAACAGCAACAAGCAATGCAACCAATACACAGCATTAAAATAAACACATGGTGTCTACTGTGACATCTGCAACACAAATTACCACCAAAAAAAAAGGCAAATGATGGGGTTAGCACTTGCTGACAGCGAAATCGATAAGTAACTGTATCTGGCATTAAAGTAAACAACGGGTGCCAACTATGTCACCCACATAGCAATAATTGCAATACTACTTGAATGGCGGTGGTAGGAGTTAAATAAACCTAAAAGTTAGTAGAAAGAGTGTTTCTTAAGAGAAAATAAAATGTGATGGAAAGGTAGAAGACAATGTAGAATGTGCAAAAGATGAACAGAGAGCCTACATTTGGAAAACAAAATTTTGGCACATACACATCAGATAGATCTCTAATCTCCAGGATATACAAATAACTCAAAAAACTTAACACCAAAAACAACCCAAACAACCCAATCAATAAATGGGCTAAGGAGCTGAACAGACACTTCTCAGAAGAAGATATACATTTGATCAAGTAATATATGAAAAAATGTTCAACATCTCTAGTAATTAGAGAAATGCAAATCAAAGCTACTTTAAAGATTTCATCTCACCCCAATCAGAATGGCAGTTATCAATAAATGTTGATGAGGATGTGGGGGAAAAGGCACACTTATACATTACTGATGGGTCTGCAAATTGGTGCAACCAATCTGGAAAGCAGTATGGAGTTTCTTAGAAAACTTGAAATGGAACCAGCATTTGACCCAGCTATCCCACTCCTCGGTTTATACTTAAGGACTTAAAATCCACATGCTATAGTAATGCAGCCACATCAATTTCAAAGCAACTCAATTCACAATAGCTAAACTGTGGAAGCAAGCTAGATGCCTTTAAATAGATGAATTGATAAAGAAACTGTGGTATATATACACAATGGAATATTACTCAGCATTAAAAGAGAATAAAAATCAAGGCATTTGCAGGTAAATGGATGGAGTTGGAGAATATCATCCTAAATGAAGTAAGCCAATCCCCCCAAACCAAGGCTGAATGTCCTCTCTGATAAGTGGATGCTGATCCAAAATGGGGAGGGGGTAGGGAAGGAAAAATGGAGAAACTTTGATTGGGCAAAGGGGAGGGAGGGTCAGGAGGGTGCATGGGGGCAGGAAAGATGGTGGAATGAGATGGACATCATTACCCTAGGTACATGTAAGATTGCACATAGGTGTGATGCTACATCATGTACAACCAGAGAAATGAAAAGTTGTGCTGCAATTGTGTATAGTGAATCAAAATGCATTTTTCTGTCATATATACCTAATTAAAATTAATTTAAAAAAAGGTGAACAGAGAAAATTCAGAGATGTAACAAGTGATGGTTATAATGAAGGAGGAGAAAAATTGGGTGAAAAAAGTAAAGGGAAAGGGAGAGAGAGAGCGAACGAGCAAGAGAATTTGGCCATTAGTGGGAGAAGGAAAGTGAGAAAGAAAAACAAAACAAAAACCAAAATAAATAAAAGGTCTAATCCTCAAAATACAAGGCAAAGAAAATAACTGTCTTTAAATAATGCTAAAAAGGAGAAGAATCAAATATATATGAAAGTAACAAATATATAAATGTGTATATATATGCACACACACATATATATTAATGAAAGATATATATCCACAAATTAAACAACACAGAAAAGAAGGAAGCAAGAAAGAAAGAAAGAAAGAAGTAGGTATGTAGGTAGGTAGCAAAAAGATTCTTAATGAAAAATTAAAAAGTCGTTTCCACTCAGGTGGTCAACACAGTCCAGCGAGGAGGAGGGTCACTGCTAATGCCCACCTCTCCTTCCTTCTGTTCCCTCCTGAGCCGAGAGGGAGATTGGCTGTTAAGTCCCTCCCCCTCTGTGCTGTTCACCAGCTGCAGCAGGAGTGGCTGGACTCTGAAGCAGCTGGAGTAGCTCTCAGCCTCCTCTCACCATGAACAGTGGGGAGTGGGGAGCACTGTGGACTGAGGCCAGTCTGGACCACCCTCGTCCATGCTCTCCCAGGCAGCGGAGTTCCCAGAGGGGAGTTCCAGGGGTGGCAGTTGGGTCTGACCAGGCCTTTGTGCCTTGGTTGGGTGGCATCTGCTCTGAGAGGTTAGATCCACACGCCCCCTTTGACTCCCCCACTGGGGTCTGGGTCTCAGGAGCTTTCCCAAGTTCTACTTGTGGGGCAGGGCACCCGACTCCTCATGTAAGGTGGGGTGAGACCTTCCCAGCCTCGCAGGGGCTCCTGTGTCAATCCTGGCCGGTCCAGCTCACCTGGAGACAGTTCCTGGACATGATTCCCTGCCACCTGGATCTTAGACCTTCAGGCTCAGTGCTCCTGGCCTGGTGGTGCGGGGCTGATCCAGCAGGGCGTCTCACTGGGCACACACTCTAGCCTCACTTGGCCGCGGCCATGTTATCTGGTGTTGCCAATCACTGTGAAGACTTCTTCAGGGCTTACTGGGTGAGTAACTAGAGCTGTGATGTGTCTCTACATGGTCTGTGTTTACTTAAAATTGGGATATTTTGCTCATCATGGATTTTTCTGTGTTAAATATAAAACTTTGCAATAAAATATTATTTATCTCAATTACTGTATTTTGATCCCTCCTTAAATTTTTTTAATGTTTATTTTTTATTTATTTTTTTTAAATGTTTTTAAAGAGAGAGTGAGAGAGGAGAGAGAGAGAGAGAGAGAGAGAGAGAGAGAGAGAGAGAGAGAGAATTTTTAATATTTATTTTTTAGTTCTCGGCCGACACAACATCTTTGTTGGTATGTGGTGCTGAGGATCGAACCTGGGCCACACGCATGCCAGGCGAGCGCGCTACCGCTTGAGCCACATCCCCAGCCCCCTCCTTAAATTTTGTACCAAAGTTTCATGCTGTGCATTCTCTACTCTAGTCCTAACCTAACAAATAGTACTAAAAAATACTAAAGGTGCCAACTTTGTATCCAAGTAACTCCAAGCATCTTTAAGGGAAATCAACTTTTACCTTCTGTTCTGTGTTTTTATTCACAAAATTTACAATATCTTCATTTTTACATCAAAGAAAAGAGGAAGAAAGCTGAAGAGTTGCACCAGATTATTCCAAATCCATGCCTAAATACTAAGTGAGCAACAAGTTCCCTAAATATATATATATATAGTTATATAATCAGATGTGGTTGAAGATCAACAATAAAACCATGACTTAGTTTTTTAAGGCCTCAGTAAACATTTGGTTACTCGCTGCCAAGTCAGTCTAAGGGAACACTGTGGGTATGTGACCACCTTGACGTGGGGTGTCCCTGCAGCCCATTCGGGACCATCTCATTCTCAGGCACAAAAAGTATGCCCTTGGGGTCCTCCATAGCCAGATCACAGTTTGTCCTAGGAACAGATCAGCACTGGACTGTGGCTTGGACATGTGGAAGGGCCCAGTTAGCTGCACTTCTTCTCATGTGGTGAATATTTTTCTGAAAATGTACGTCGTATTCTATAGGCATTATAGAAAAATACATTTCAGGGCCACTTCACAGAGAGAGTTGTTTAACCATCTTTGTCTATTAAATCTAACATATGGGCTTCTTTGTGTGGAAGAGGTCTTTATAACGCAGTCCCAGGTAGATGGGGAAACTGGTGCTCAAAAGAGAAGGGCCGTTTCATGATGGGACCTCCTGATGTCCAGTTCAGCTTTCCTGCCTAGTCACAGCGTTGAGCCTGCAGTCCTTCCACGGGGACAGTGACTCCGCCGGCAGAAGGCGGTCAGCTCGGAGCTCAGGAAGGCTCTCCTTCCCCCTGTGACTTCTCTGCTGGGGAGTCCTGACGCTGTCTTCCTCCATGAACATGCACCTTCCTCCAGGAAGCGGGCCTTGCCTCCTTCGTCCCCTTTCACACAAGGCCACATCTCACCAGTAGGTTCATGTCCCACAACTTTCTGGATAGTCATGGATCCCATTGTGCTTCGTTTCTTTATGGAGTGTTTTCCTGGACAGAAGTATGAAGTGCCCCACCACACTACGCCTTTATAGATCTAGTTCATATCGATCGTTTAAACTTGGTCTCTGCTTTAGCAATTCAATCACAGAGTTTAAAAAATTAATGGACTTGAAGTAGGAAAAAAATCGTCATGAGGCCAGCTGGTCTGAAACCCAATGCTTCTATTACTCACTTTCCCTCAGTGCTCTTGGGAGCCATTGGTTGGTGGCCACTTTCCAATGTTCCTATTTTACATTTCTCAGGGTCATATCCCCTGGTCAGCATGAGTGTGTGTGTGTTTGGATGCACATTTACACACATGCATGCACATATAGAAAATATTCCGTGTGTGTTTTACAGGGATACCTATTAACATAAAATATTCTCACTGTGAATTATCTGAGTAGAAGTCTAAGGCTGCCGGAAGCTTTCACACCTCCCTCACATAGAAAGGCGTCAGGATGAAGACCGCAAAAGCCACAGGCCTGAAAAGCTGCACGGATTTCACTCCATGTGTTCCAACAGGACCTCGCCGCTGTCACTGTCACAGAGCACGCTCTGCAAGCCTGGGAGAGACACGGGAGTGTGGAAGGGGTGGAGCAGCCCTGCTCACATGGCCCATCCCCACTCTTTGGTGGGGTAGCATTTGCCATTTATAAATGCAGCAGTTAGATTGTAATGAAAACACTCCCTCACTCCCTGTATTGTGTTCCGTGGATTTTAAAAATACAAACTGTGTTTAATTTGCATTTAGCTAGATTTATGTTAATGAAGAGCAATAAAACATGATTGATGTAAGGGTTTATGTCTTTACGCAGTGAACACAATCAGACTTTTGCTTAAATGTTGGATATTCCATTTCTCCAAGATTTATATTTGTAAAATTAAGCATCACAGATGTAGATACTTTCTTTTTCATTTAATTACCTTTTGGAATCTGGGACACTATTGAGGGTGCTCAAGGTAGAGTACAAATTAGAAAGCAATTAATGGGAAGTGCTGTCATGGGCAGGCTGGTCACTGCCCTGGGCGTCGCTGCCCTGTGTGTGTCAGGCTCCCCAGGTCTGGCTGCTTCCCCCCAACTCTGCCTCCTGGGCCTCCTGGACTCCTCCTGCACCATGCCTCCTGCTCCACCTCCTCCCCCCACCTTCCTCTTCCCACCACATGAGAGGAGGGCAGGGAGGGTCTCTCACTTCTGGTTGCCCCATTGCCAGGGTCTCAGGCTGGACTTTGGAGGGCCGTGGTCAAAAGGCACCCTCTGCACAGCAGGGCACGCTGGGTCCAAGCAGCTGGGCCAGTAAGGAGTTGCTGGACACGTGGTTTGTGGCTCGGTACCACTGGAAAACAGTAGAGTCCTGGCGGAAACCACCAAACAGAATGCCCTGGCCTCCCTGCCTCCACCATCCTGTGCTGAAGAGACTCACAGACCCAGCCACCAAGGTAAGCGGTATTTCACTGTGCTATATCTATCAAAAGCCAGAATTACAGCCAAATAATCTGTGGAGGACTTGAGTGCTGGCCCAGGCCCTCTCCAGGTTCCTCTCGGTGTGTTCTGCAGGCGTGGCTGAGGGCCCCCAGTGTTCTCAGCAAGGGCATTTGTGCCCTTCGGGGTCTGGGTGGCTCTGTGGGATCCGCAGCTCCCCCTCCCCACACGCAGGCTGCTGTCCCAAAGGCTGCTCTGCAGAAGCCCGCACCCTGAAACCCGGCTTTCCTTGCTGGGCACCTGCAGTGACCCTGCCAGGATTTGCCCTGGGGCTCCGGAGAGCCCTGTTCTTGACGTACAAAGTTGGGGGCTTAGTCCACTAAGCCGTTCCCTCCAGCTATTTCAGGTCAGTACTAAGAGCATTAAGCAAATTACGCCCCTGGAGGAATCGGGAAAGAGAAAGATGCCGCATCAACCTTTCCTATGACTTAGGTCTTAAAAAGAAAGAGAAAAGAAATGCACGGACTAACCAGTCCTGTCTACAGAAACCTCTCCCTTCAGTCCCCAGGCCTGGCAATTGAAATTGCAAATGAGTGCGGCTCCAGCATCAAACCCACAGCCTGTGAGCAGCAGAGCCCTGCTCCATGAGCCCACGGTAGCATTTTACAAATGATTTATGACAACTGGTATTGTGTGTGACATGCCCTACGCTCCTTCCCCTTTTGGAGTCGAAACTTGTCGAATTTCCCCCTGAGCAGGGATGTCACTACCCACCTTGCGCACCCAGAAAGGATCAGTGTGGCCTGCTGCCATGTGGAGTGGTGGCCTGCTCCAGCACCTTGGGCCTCCAGGCCTACTGCGTGGAAGGCCCAGGAAGGCTCCTGAGAGCTCAGCTTCCTGCCAACCTTGCCGCCCTCCTGCAGCTGAGCCAAGGCCCCCAGCTCCAGACCAGTCTCCTCTACGGGCTCTGAGCTAGCAAATTCCATCCTAATGGGTCCTAAGGTAGCTGTCTCCTGAAAATGGCCACCTGTCCACTTTCTTCCAAGCTGCCCACCTGGCTCCTGGGGATTCTGAAGAGAAGGTGGGCTGCTCAGAGCATCAGCCTCTCTGCTCCTCTCTGCAGGGAGTGTGGATGCTCCTGCACCAGCTGCTGAGCCGGGCCTGGCTGGCAACACCTGTGAGGACGGGAGCCACAGACAGTCACGCTCACAGTTCTGAGGGTCAGGGATCCCATAGCTCGATGGGATCAGGGCCTGCTCCTTCCCAAGGCCCCAGGGCAGGACACTAATTGTCTCTTTCCACTCAGGGGTCACTAGAGAGCTTGGCTTTCTGTCTTCTCACGACCTCTCTTCTGATCTTGGTCTCATGGCTCCACACGACCTTTCTAAAAGAGTAGCTTTCATTGGGTGCAGGGCCCACCTAAATCAGCTTGACCTCATTTAATTAATTACACCTGCAGCTGCCCTACTGCCATTAGGGCCACACCCCGGGGTGGCAGATGGGGTGGATCTGGGGGCAAGCGGCCCATCTTCTACTGACGCTGCTTGGAGAGAAGACTCGGATGTTGGCAGACAAGGAAGCAGGCTCATCTCACCGTGGAGAGAGGCCCACGGGGGAGCACATATCTGGAGCACACACCTGGGCTTTCTTTCCTTCTGCAGTTTCTGTAAACCCACATTTGCACAATTAAGATTTTTTTTATTTATATATGACTGTGAGATGCATTACAATTCTTATTACACATATAGACACAATTTTTCATATCTCTGGTTGTATACAAAGTATATTCACACCAATTCATGTCTTCATACCTGTACTTTGGATAATAATATCATCACATTCCACCATCATTGATTACCCCATGTCCCCTGCCTTCTCCTCCCACCCCTCTGTCCTATCTAGAGTTCCTCTATTCCTCCAATGCCCCCCTCCCTACCCCACTATGGATCAGCCTCCTTAAATCAGAGAAAACACTTGGCATTTGCTTTTTGGGGATTGGCTAACTTCACTTAGCATTATCTTCTCTGACACAATCTATTTAATTAAGATATTTTTATGTGCAAGTATTTGCATATTTTTTTCAAAGAGAACATCTCTTTGAGGCAGACAGATTGGGAGAGAAAGAAGGAAGAGGGGCTGAGGAAGGGAGGTTGGAAGGACTTTGCTTCTCTGACCTGTTGAGGCTTCGTCCAAGTCCTCAAAGGTGAAAACAGGGTTCTACTACTCAGGAAACAGAGTGGACTTCTGGGGCTACGTTTGCCATCGGACTTGGAAGCGAGGAGGAAGAAATCAGAGGCCAGGATATAACCACCCACCTCTGCTGTCCCTGTCCAGGGCCTTCTGGAAACTTCCTGAGTTTGTGTCTTCTCAAAGGACGCATGGAGTCGGGGTGCTTCCTTCCTACACTGTCAATTCCTGGAATCATGACAGACTCCCAGTGTTCACTTGCTGTGTAAAGAGCTGAAAAGCATGGAGATGTGTCCTCAATGAAACTCCCAGAGCAAGGTAGAAAACCGACCCCTGCACGATCACGTGAACCAGGCCCTGGTGCTGGAGAAGAAGTCGCCAGCCAGCTTCCCTGACCTGTGGTGTGACCGGCTCTCCCAGAGGCCAGCTCAGGTTTTGTGGAACCCACCGTGTAGACAGTTTAGCGACCTCCCTGGGGCAGAGGGACACACAGCTGTCTGGCTTTTGTATTTGTAGGAACATGTGCACACAGCAGCACGCTGGGAGGACCTCTGGGCTTGGGGGTCCCAGGCAGGCAAGAGGCTCGTTTCATTCCTGCCAAGTGTCTTGGCTCCTGACCTTGAGAAGTGACCTTCAGCTATTCTTAATGTAGACCTGCCTCCCTCTGGATTCCCACACAGACATCTTGACCCTTAAGCCCAGCAGGGAAGCAGCCAGGTTCCCCAGCTCCATGGTCCCCGTCCTGGCACCTCATTCCCCAAGGACTTAGAGTGTAAACGTCCCGTCAGCACATCCTGAGTGATGCCTGTGGCTTTGCAGGTTAGTGTCTCTGCCTTCTAGGAAAGTGTCAGGGCACAGAGGTGGTGAGCACAGCAACCCAAACCAAGGGCAGAGGAAGAGGCCCAGGTATGGTCCCTGCAGAAGGGCGGAGCAGGGTGAAGAAGGAATGGGCGCAAGAGGGGCTCCCCGAGCATTAGGACCCGAGGCTGCCTGGAAGCACAGGAAAGGGAAAATGACAGGGACTCACCCCGCCCTAGTCCAGGAGGGAGCCAGGGTAAGGGTTCCCAGGTCCACAGAAGCAGACTGTAAGGCTGTTAGAATGTCAGGCACCAGGGACTCAGAAGAGGAGTGAGTCTTAGGAAGAGGGGACGGCAGTCTCCACCAGCCTTTGTCACACAGAGCAGAGAACATGGCACCACAGGGTTGCCCAGGACCATGACCTCTGATCATTCTGCAGCCCAGGAGCCCAGGAAACTCTGACCACTTGTGGCCATGAAGGAAGGAAGGGCACAGGAAAGAACAGAGTTGCTTCCCTGTGTCTGTCTCGCCTCCCTTCCTTCCCAGATGGCTATGGAATACACACTGGGACTCATCTCTGTTCCAATCACTTCAAACTGCCATCTTACTGGCCAGATTCACACTCTCACATATTTGATGTTCTCCCAAAAGTGAGTTCCCTTATGTTTTCTCCAAACCCCTGAAGCCTGGGACTTTGGTTGGATGGCAAATGATGTGCTGCAGAGGGAAGGGGCTACAAGGATTGATGGAGGTAGGATTCCAGGGTGGACAGCTCTTCTGATGGAGGAGGTGAGCCCACTAATGTGGACGGCTCTACTGCTGGAGGAGGTGAGCCTCCTAGAGTGGATGGCCCTTCTTCTGGGGGAGGTGAGGATCCTTGGCTGGAAGGCTCTTCTGCTGGAGGAGGTGAGGATCCTAGTGTTGAGAGCCACAGCTGAAGGGGCCCCAACAAACTTCCAGCTACCAGCAAACTTTCAGACTGCCAGCTGATGATTGGCTCACAGCGGCCCCAGCAACATCTAGCTGATTGGCTCCTCTGCGGTGATGTTCATTGGGCTGTTTCCCTGCCCTTCAGACTGCCAACTGATGATTGGTTCACAGCGGCCCCAGCAACATCTAGCTGATTGGCTCCTCCATGGAGCTGCTCATTGGGGAACTTCTTTGGCTCCGCCCACACGACACAGCCAACCAGCCTCAAGAGCAGGAGGATTGTGGGAGGTGGTGAGGTTTGTGTGGGGGTGAGAGGCTTGTAGGAAGCCGCTGGTGGCAGTTGGGCTCTAAGAGTTTTTTCCTGAGAAGCTGTTTTGTTTGGCGTTTGTGGTTCTAAAAATAAACTTCGTTTCTTTTGACAAGTGGCACCTGAATTGTGCCCAGCCAGACTGCGGCATCCTGGGGTAGATGACTCTTCTGCTGGAGGAGGTGAGGATCCTGAGGTAGATGACTCTTCTGCTGGGGGAGGTGAGGATCCTGAGGTAGATGACTCTTCTGCTGGGAGAGGTGAGGATCCAGAGGTAGATGACTCTTCTGCTGGGGGAGGTGAGAATCCTGAGGTAGATGACTCTTCTGCTGGAGGAGGTGAGAATCCTGAGGTAGACTCTTCTGCTGGAGGAGGTGAGGATCCTGAGGTAGATGACTCTTCTGCTGGAGGAGGTGAGGATCCTGAGGCAGATGACCCTTCTGCTGGGGGAGGTGAGGATCCTGAGGCAGATGACTCTTCTGCTGGAGGAGGTGAGGATCCTGAGGTAGATGACTCTTCTGCTGGAGGAGGTGAGGATCCTGGGGTAGATGACTCTTCTGCTGGAGGAGGTGAGAATCCTGAGGTAGATGACTCTTCTGCTGGGGGAGGTGAGGATCCTGAGGTAGATGACTCTTCTGCTGGGGGAGGTGAGGATCCTGAGGTAGATGACTCTTCTGCTGGAGGAGGTGAGGATCCCGGGGTAGATGACTCTTCTGCTGGAGGAGGTGAGGATCCTGGGGTAGATGACTCTTCTGCTGGAGGAGGTGAGGATCCTAGGGTAGATGACTCTTCTGATGGAGGAGGTGAGGATCCTGAGGTAGATGACTCTTCTGCTGGGGGAGGTGAGGATCCTGAGTTAGATGACTCTTCTGCTGGAGGAGGTGAGGATCCTGAGGTAGATGACTCTTCTGATGGAGGAGGTGAGGATCCTGAGGTAGATGAATCTTCTGATGGAGGAGGTGAGGATCCTGAGGTAGATGACTCTTCTGATGGAGGAGGTGAGGATCCTCTGGTAGATAACTCTTCTGCTGGAAGAGGTGAGGATCCTAGAGGAGATGAACCTTCTGATGGAGGAGGTGAGGATCCTGGGATAGATGACTCTTGTGCTGAGGGAGGTGAGGATCCTGAGGTAGATGACTCTTCTGCTGGAGGAGGTGAGGATCCTGAGGTAGATGACTCTTCTGATGGAGGAGGTGAGGATCCTGGGGTAGATGACTCTTCTGATTGAGGAGGTGACAATCCTGAAGTAGATGACTCTTCTGATGGAGGAGGTGAGCATCCTGAGGTAGATGACTCTTCTGATGGAGGAGGTGAGGATCCTCTGGTAGATAACTCTTCTACTGTTGGAGGTGAGGATCCTGGAGTAGATGACTCTTCTGATGGAGGAGGTGAGGATCCTGAGGTAGATGACTCTTCTGATGGAGGAGGTGAAGATCCTGGGGTAGATGACTCTTCTGCTGGAGAAGGTGAGGATCCTGAGGTAGATGACTCTTCTGCTGGAGGAGGTGAGGATCCTGAGGTAGATGACTCTTCTGCTGGAGGAGGTGAGGATCCTGAGGTAGATGACTCTTCTGCTGGAGGAGGTGAGGATCCTGAGGTAGATGACTCTTCTGATGGAGGAGGTGAGGATCCTGAGGTAGATGACTCTTCTGATGGAGGAGGTGAGGATCCTGGGGTAGATGACTCTTCTGCTGGAGAAGGTGAGGATCCTGAGGTAGATGACTCTTCTGCTGGAGGAGGTGAGGATCCTGAGGTAGATGACTCTTCTGTTGGAGGAGGTGAGGATCCTGAGGTAGATGACTCTTCTGTTGGAGGAGGTGAGGATCCTGAGGTAGATGACTCTTCTGCTGGAGGAGGTGAGGATCCTGGAGTAGATGACTCTTCTGATGGAGGAGGTGAGGATCCTGAGGTAGATGACTCTTCTGATGGAGGAGGTGAGGATCCTGGGGTAGATGACTCTTCTGCTGGAGAAGGTGAGGATCCTGAGGTAGATGACTCTTCTGCTGGAGGAGGTGAGGATCCTGAGGTAGATGACTCTTCTGTTGGAGGAGGTGAGGATCCTGAGGTAGATGACTCTTCTGCTGGAGGAGGTGAGGATCCTGAGGTGGATGACTCTTCTGCTGGGGGAGTTGAGGATCCTGAGGTACATGACTCTTCTGCTGGGGGAGGTGAGGATCCTGAGGTAGATGACTCTTCTGCTGGAGGAGGTTTGGATCCTGGGGTAGATGACTCTTCTGCTGGGGGAGGTGAGGATTCTGAGGTAGATGACTCTTCTGCTGGAGGAGGTGAGGTTCCTGAGGTAGATGACTCTTCTGCTGGGGGAGGTGAGGATCCTGAGGTGGATGACTCTTCTGCTGGGGGAGTTGAGGATCCTGAGGTACATGACACTTCTGCTGGGGGAGGTGAGGATCCTGAGGTAGATGACTCTTCTGCTGGAGGAGGTTTGGATCCTGGGGTAGATGACTCTTCTGCTGGAGGAGGTGAGGATTCTGGGGTAGATGACTCTTCTGCTGGGGGAGGTGAGGATCCTGAGTTAGATGAATCTTCTGCTGGAGGATGTGAGGATCCTGAGGTAGATGACTCTTCTGATGGAGGAGGTGAGGATCCTGAGGTAGATGGCTCTTCTGCTGGAGGAGGTGAGGATCCTGGGGTAGATGACTCTTCTGAAGGAGGAGGTGAGGATCCTGAGGTAGATGACTCTTCTGCTGGAGGAGGTGAGGATCCTGAGGTAGATGACACTTCTGCTGGAGGAGGTGAGGAACCTGAAGTAGATGACTCTTCTGATGGGGGAGGTGAGGATCCTGGGGTAGATGACTCTTCTGATGCAGGAGGTGAGGATCCTGAAGTAGATGACTCTTCTGCTGGAGGATGTGAGGATCCTGAGGTAGATGACTCTTCTGATGGAGGAGGTGAGGATCCTGAGGTAGATGGCTCTTCTGCTGGAGGAGGTGAGGATCCTGGGGTAGATGACTCTTCTGAAGGAGGAGGTGAGGATCCTGGGGTAGATGACTCTTCTGCTGGAGGAGGTGAGGATCCTGAGGTAGATGACACTTCTGCTGGAGGAGGTGAGGATCCTAGAAAAGATGACTCTTCTGCTGGGGGAGGTGAGGATCCTGAGGTAGATGACTATTCTTCTGAGGGAGGTGAGGATCCTGAGGTAGATGACTCTTCTGCTGCAGGAGGTGAGGATCCTGAGGTAGATGACTCTTCTGATGGAGGAGGTGAAGATCCTGGGGTAGATGACTCTTCTGCTGGAGAAGGTGAGGATCCTGAGGTAGATGACTCTTCTGCTGGAGGAGGTGAGGATCCTGAGGTAGATGACTCTTCTGCTGGAGGAGGTGAGGATCCTGAGGTAGATGACTCTTCTGCTGGGGGAGTTGAGGATCCTGAGGTAGATGACTCTTCTGATGGAGGAGGTGAGGATCCTGAGGTAGATGACTCTTCTGATGGAGGAGGTGAGGATCCTGGGGTAGATGACTCTTCTGCTGGAGAAGGTGAGGATCCTGAGGTAGATGACTCTTCTGCTGGAGGAGGTGAGGATCCTGAGGTAGATGACTCTTCTGTTGGAGGAGGTGAGGATCCTGAGGTAGATGACTCTTCTGTTGGAGGAGGTGAGGATCCTGAGGTAGATGACTCTTCTGCTGGAGGAGGTGAGGATCCTGGAGTAGATGACTCTTCTGATGGAGGAGGTGAGGATCCTGAGGTAGATGACTCTTCTGATGGAGGAGGTGAGGATCCTGGGGTAGATGACTCTTCTGCTGGAGAAGGTGAGGATCCTGAGGTAGATGACTCTTCTGCTGGAGGAGGTGAGGATCCTGAGGTAGATGACTCTTCTGTTGGAGGAGGTGAGGATCCTGAGGTAGATGACTCTTCTGCTGGAGGAGGTGAGGATCCTGAGGTGGATGACTCTTCTGCTGGGGGAGTTGAGGATCCTGAGGTAGATGACTCTTCTGCTGGGGGAGGTGAGGATCCTGAGGTAGATGACTCTTCTGCTGGAGGAGGTTTGGATCCTGGGGTAGATGACTCTTCTGCTGGGGGAGGTGAGGATTCTGAGGTAGATGACTCTTCTGCTGGAGGAGGTGAGGTTCCTGAGGTAGATGACTCTTCTGCTGGGGGAGGTGAGGATCCTGAGGTGGATGACTCTTCTGCTGGGGGAGTTGAGGATCCTGAGGTACATGACTCTTCTGCTGGGGGAGGTGAGGATCCTGAGGTAGATGACTCTTCTGCTGGAGGAGGTTTGGATCCTGGGGTAGATGACTCTTCTGCTGGAGGAGGTGAGGATTCTGGGGTAGATGACTCTTCTGCTGGGGGAGGTGAGGATCCTGAGTTAGATGAATCTTCTGCTGGAGGATGTGAGGATCCTGAGGTAGATGACTCTTCTGATGGAGGAGGTGAGGATCCTGAGGTAGATGGCTCTTCTGCTGGAGGAGGTGAGGATCCTGGGGTAGATGACTCTTCTGAAGGAGGAGGTGAGGATCCTGGGGTAGATGACTCTTCTGCTGGAGGAGGTGAGGATCCTGAGGTAGATGACACTTCTGCTGGAGGAGGTGAGGAACCTGAAGTAGATGACTCTTCTGATGGGGGAGGTGAGGATCCTGGGGTAGATGACTCTTCTGATGCAGGAGGTGAGGATCCTGAAGTAGATGACTCTTCTGCTGGAGGATGTGAGGATCCTGAGGTAGATGACTCTTCTGATGGAGGAGGTGAGGATCCTGAGGTAGATGGCTCTTCTGCTGGAGGAGGTGAGGATCCTGGGGTAGATGACTCTTCTGAAGGAGGAGGTGAGGATCCTGGGGTAGATGACTCTTCTGCTGGAGGAGGTGAGGATCCTGAGGTAGATGACACTTCTGCTGGAGGAGGTGAGGATCCTAGAAAAGATGACTCTTCTGCTGGGGGAGGTGAGGATCCTGAGGTAGATGACTATTCTTCTGAGGGAGGTGAGGATCCTGAGGTAGATGACTCTTCTGCTGCAGGAGGTGAGGATCCTGAGGTAGATGACTCTTCTGATGGAGGAGGTGAAGATCCTGGGGTAGATGACTCTTCTGCTGGAGAAGGTGAGGATCCTGAGGTAGATGACTCTTCTGCTGGAGGAGGTGAGGATCCTGAGGTAGATGACTCTTCTGCTGGAGGAGGTGAGGATCCTGAGGTAGATGACTCTTCTGCTGGAGGAGGTGAGGATCCTGAGGTAGATGACTCTTCTGATGGAGGAGGTGAGGATCCTGAGGTAGATGACTCTTCTGATGGAGGAGGTGAGGATCCTGGGGTAGATGACTCTTCTGCTGGAGAAGGTGAGGATCCTGAGGTAGATGACTCTTCTGCTGGAGGAGGTGAGGATCCTGAGGTAGATGACTCTTCTGTTGGAGGAGGTGAGGATCCTGAGGTAGATGACTCTTCTGTTGGAGGAGGTGAGGATCCTGAGGTAGATGACTCTTCTGCTGGAGGAGGTGAGGATCCTGGAGTAGATGACTCTTCTGATGGAGGAGGTGAGGATCCTGAGGTAGATGACTCTTCTGATGGAGGAGGTGAGGATCCTGGGGTAGATGACTCTTCTGCTGGAGAAGGTGAGGATCCTGAGGTAGATGACTCTTCTGCTGGAGGAGGTGAGGATCCTGAGGTAGATGACTCTTCTGTTGGAGGAGGTGAGGATCCTGAGGTAGATGACTCTTCTGCTGGAGGAGGTGAGGATCCTGAAGTGGATGACTCTTCTGCTGGGGGAGTTGAGGATCCTGAGGTACATGACTCTTCTGCTGGGGGAGGTGAGGATCCTGAGGTAGATGACTCTTCTGCTGGAGGAGGTTTGGATCCTGGGGTAGATGACTCTTCTGCTGGGGGAGGTGAGGATTCTGAGGTAGATGACTCTTCTGCTGGAGGATGTGAGGTTCCTGAGGTAGATGACTCTTCTGCTGGGGGAGGTGAGGATCCTGAGGTGGATGACTCTTCTGCTGGGGGAGTTGAGGATCCTGAGGTACATGACTCTTCTGCTGGGGGAGGTGAGGATCCTGAGGTAGATGACTCTTCTGCTGGAGGAGGTTTGGATCCTGGGGTAGATGACTCTTCTGCTGGAGGAGGTGAGGATTCTGGGGTAGATGACTCTTCTGCTGGGGGAGGTGAGGATCCTGAGGTAGATGAATCTTCTGCTGGAGGATGTGAGGATCCTGAGGTAGATGACTCTTCTGCTGGAGGAGGTGAGGATCCTGAGGTAGATGGCTCTTCTGCTGGAGGAGGTGAGGATCCTGGGGTAGATGACTCTTCTGAAGGAGGAGGTGAGGATCCTGGGGTAGATGACTCTTCTGCTGGAGGAGGTGAGGATCCTGAGGTAGATGACACTTCTGCTGGAGGAGGTGAGGAACCTGAAGTAGATGACTCTTCTGATGGGGGAGGTGAGGATCCTGGGGTAGATGACTCTTCTGATGGAGGAGGTGAGGATCCTGAAGTAGATGACTCTTCTGCTGGAGGATGTGAGGATCCTGAGGTAGATGACTCTTCTGATGGAGGAGGTGAGGATCCTGAGGTAGATGGCTCTTCTGCTGGAGGAGGTGAGGATCCTGGGGTAGATGACTCTTCTGAAGGAGGAGGTGAGGATCCTGGGGTAGATGACTCTTCTGCTGGAGGAGGTGAGGATCCTGAGGTAGATGACACTTCTGCTGGAGGAGGTGAGGATCCTAGAAAAGATGACTCTTCTGCTGGGGGAGGTGAGGATCCTGAGGTAGATGACTCTTCTGCTGGAGGAGGTGAGGATCCTGAGGTAGATGACTCTTCTGCTGGAGGAGGTGAGGATCCTGAGTTAGATGGCTCTTCTGCTGGAGGAGGTGGGGATCCTGAGGTAGATGACTCTTCTGATGGAGGAGGTGAGGATCCTGTGGTAGATGGCTCTTCTGCTGGAGGAGGTGAGGATCCTGAGGTAGATGACTCTTCTGCTGGAGGAGGTGAGGATCCTGGGGTAGATGACTCTTCTGCTGGGGGAGGTGAGGATCCTGAGGTAGATGAATCTTCTGTTGGAGGAGGTGAGGATCCTGAGGTCGATGACTCTTCTGCTGGAGGAGGTGAGGATCCTAGGGTAGATGACTCTTCTGCTGGGGGAGGTGAGGATCCTGAGGTAGATGAGTCTTCTGCTGGAGGAGGTGAGGATCCTGGGGTAGATGACTCTTCTGATGGAGGAGGTGAGGATCCTGAGGTAGATGACTCTTCTAATGGAGGAGGTGAGGATCCTGGGGTAGATGACTCTTCTGATGGAGGAGGTGAGGATTCTGAGGTAGATGACTCTTCTGCTGGAGGAGGTGAGGTTCCTGAGGTAGATGACTCTTCTGATGGAGGAGGTGAGGATCCTCTGGTAGATGACTCTTCTGCTGGAAGAGGTGAGGATCCTGAGGTAGATGGCTCTTCTGCTGGGGGAGGTGAGATTCCTGAGGTAGATGACTCTTCTGCTGGAGGAGGTGAGGATCCTGGGGTAGATGACTCTTCTGCTGGGGGAGGTGAGGATCCTGAGGTAGATAACTCTTCTGCTGGGGGAGGTGAGGATCCTGAGGTAGATGACTCTTCTGCTGGAGGATGTGAGGATCCTGAGGTAGATGACTCTTCTTCTGGGGGAGGTGAGGATCCTGGGGTAGATGACTCTTCTGCTGGGGTAGGTGAGGATCCTGAGGTAGATGAATCTTCTGCTGGAGGAGGTGAGGAACCTGGGGTAGATGGCTCTTCTGCTGGGAGAGGAGAGGATCCTGAGGTAGATGACTCTTCTGCTGGAGGAGGTGAGGATCCTGAAGTAGATGACTCTTCTGCTGGGGGAGGTGAAAATCCTGAGATAGATGACTCTTCTGCTGGAGGAGGTGAGGATCCCAGGATGGATGACTCTTCTGCTGGGGGAGGTGAGGATCCTGAGGTAGATGACTCTTCTGCTAGGGGAGGTGAGGATCCTGGGGTAGATGAATCTTCTGCTGGTGGAGTTGAGGATCCTGAGGTGGATGACTCTTCTGCTGGAGGAGGTGAGGATCCTCAGGTAGATGACTCTTTTGATGGAGGAGGTGAGGATCCTGAGGTAGATGACTCTTATGCTGGGGGAGGTGAGGATCCTGAGGTAGATGACTCTTCTGCTGGTGGAGTTGAGGATCCTGAGTTGGATGACTCTTCTGCTGGAGTAGGTGAGGATCCTGAGATAGATGACTCTTCTGCTGGGGGAGGTGAGGATCCTGAGGTAGATGACTCTTCTGCTGGAGGAGGTGAGGATCCTGAGGTAGATGACTCTTCTGCTGGGGAGGTGAGGATCCTGGGGTAGATGAATCTTCTGCTGGTGGAGTTGAGGATCCTGAGGTGGATGACTCTTCTGCTGGAGGAGGTGAGGATCCTGAGGTAGATGACTTTTCTGATGGAGGAGGTGAGGATCCTGAGGTAGATGACTCTTATGCTGGGGGAGGTGAGGATCCTGAGGTAGATGACTCTTCTGCTGGTGGAGTTGAGGATCCTGAGTTGGATGACCCTTCTGCTGGAGGAGGTGAGGATCCTGAGGTAGATGACTCTTCTGCTGGTGGAGTTGAGGATCCTGAGGTGGATGACTCTTCTGCTGGAGGAGGTTAGGATCCTGAGATAGATGACTCTTCTGCTGGGGGAGGTGAGGATCCTGAAGTATATGACTCTTCTGCTGGAGGAGGTGAGGATCCTGAGGTAGATGACTCTTCTGCTGGAGGAGGTGAGGATCCTGAGGTAGATGACACTTCTGCTGGAGGAGGTGAGGATCCTGGGGTAGATGAATCTTCTGATGGAGGAGGTGAGGATCCTGGGGTAGATGACTCTTCTGCTGGAGGAGGTGAGGATCCTCGGGTAGATGACTCTTCTGATGGAGGAGGTGAGGATCCTGAGGTGGATGACTCTTCTGCTGGGGGAGGTGAGGATCCTGAGTTAGATGACTCTTCTGCTGGAGGAGGTGAGGATCCTGAGGTAGATGACTCTTCTGCTGGAGGAGGTGAGGATCCTGAGGTAGATGACTCTTCTGCTGGAGGAGGAGAGGATCCTGAGGTAGATGACTCTTCTGCTGGAGGAGGTGAGGATCCTGGGGTAGATGAATCTTCTGCTGGTGGAGTTGAGGATCCTGTGGTGGATGACTCTTCTGCTGGGGGAGGTTAGGATCCTGAGGTAGATGACTCTTCTGCTGGAGGAGGTGAGGATCCTGAGGTAGATGACTCTTCTGCTGGGGAAGGTGAAAATCCTGAGATAGATGACTCTTCTGCTGGAGGAGGTGAGGATCCCAGGATGGATGACTCTTCTGCTGGGGGAGGTGAGGATCCTGAGGTAGATGACTCTTCTGCTGGAGGAGGTGAGGATCCTGGGGTGGATGACTCTTCTGCTGGTGGAGTTGAGGATCCTGAGGTGGATGACTCTTCTGCTGGTGGAGTTGAGGATCCTGAGATAGATGACTCTTCTGCTGGGGGAGGTGAGGATCCTGAGGTGGATGACTCTTCTTCTGAGGGAGGTGAGGATCCTGAGGTAGATGACTCTTCTGCTGCAGGAGGTGAGGATCCTAAGATAGATGACTCTTCTGCTGGGGGAGGTGAGGATCCTGAGGTGGATGACCCTTCTGCTGGAGGAGGTGAGGATCCTGAGATAGATGACTCTTCTGCGGGGGGAGGTGAGGATCCTGAGATAGATGACTCTTCTGCTGGGGGAGGTGAGGATCCTGAGGTAGATGACTCTTCTGCTGGGGGAGGTGAGGATCCTGAGGTGGATGACCCTTCTGCAGGTGGAGTTGAGGATCCTGAGGTGGATGACTCTTCTGCTGGAGTAGGTGAGGATCCTGAGATAGATGACTCTTCTGCTGGAGGAGGTGAGGATCCTGAGGTGGATGACTCTTCTGCTGGAGGATGTGAGGATCCTGAGGTAGATGACTCTTCTGCTGGGGGAGGTGAAAATCCTGTGGTAGATGACTCTTCTGCTGGGGGAGCTGAGGATCCTGAGATAGATGACTCTTCTGCTGGAGGAGGTGAGGATCCCAGAATGGATGACTCTTCTGCTGGAGGAGGTGAGGATCCTGAGGTAGATGACTCTTCTGCTGGAGGAGGTGAGGATCCTGAGGTAGATGACTCTTCTGCTGGAGGAGGTGAGGATCCTGAGGTAGATGACTCTTCTGCTGAAGGAGGTGAGGATCCTGAGGTAGATGACTCTTCTGCTGGAGGAGGTGAGGATCCTGGGGTAGATGACTCTTCTGCTGGGGGAGGTGAGGATCCTGAGATAGATGACTCTTCTGCTGGAGGAGGTGAGGATCCTGGGGTAGATGAATCTTCTGCTGGTGGAGTTGAGGATCCTGTGGTGGATGACCCTTCTGCTGGGAGAGGTTAGGATCCTGAGGTAGATGACTCTTATGCTGGGGGAGGTGAGGATCCTGAGGTAGATGACTCTTCTGCTGGTGGAGTTGAGGATCCTGAGTTGGATGACTCTTCTGCTGGAGTAGGTGAGGATCCTGAGATAGATGACTCTTCTGCTGGGGGAGGTGAGGATCCTGAGGTAGATGACTCTTCTGCTGGAGGAGGTGAGGATCCTGAGGTAGATGACTCTTCTGCTGGAGGAGGTGAGGATCCTGGGGTAGATGAATCTTCTGCTGGTGGAGTTGAGGATCCTGAGGTGGATGACTCTTCTGCTGGAGGAGGTGAGGATCCTGAGGTAGATGACTCTTCTGATGGAGGAGGTGAGGATCCTGAGGTAGATGACTCTTATGCTGGGGGAGGTGAGGATCCTGAGGTAGATGACTCTTCTGCTGGTGGAGTTGAGGATCCTGAGTTGGATGACCCTTCTGCTGGAGGAGGTGAGGATCCTGAGGTAGATGACTCTTCTGCTGGTGGAGTTGAGGATCCTGAGGTGGATGACTCTTCTGCTGGAGGAGGTGAGGATCCTGAGATAGATGACTCTTCTGCTGGGGGAGGTGAGGATCCTGAAGTATATGACTCTTCTGCTGGAGGAGGTGAGGATCCTGAGGTAGATGACTCTTCTGCTGGAGGAGGTGAGGATCCTGAGGTAGATGACACTTCTGCTGGAGGAGGTGAGGATCCTGGGGTAGATGAATCTTCTGATGGAGGAGGTGAGGATCCTGGGGTAGATGACTCTTCTGCTGGAGGAGGTGAGGATCCTCGGGTAGATGACTCTTCTGATGGAGGAGGTGAGGATCCTGAGGTGGATGACTCTTCTGCTGGGGGAGGTGAGGATCCTGAGGTAGATGACTCTTCTGCTGGAGGAGGTGAGGATCCTGAGCTAGATGACTCTTCTGCTGGAGGAGGTGAGGATCCTGAGGTAGATGACTCTTCTGCTGAAGGAGGTGAGAATCCTGAGGTAGATGACTCTTCTGCTGGAGGAGGTGAGGATCCTGGGGTAGATGACTCTTCTGCTGGGGGAGGTGAGGATCCTGAGATAGATGACTCTTCTGCTGGAGGAGGTGAGGATCCTGGGGTAGATGAAACTTCTGCTGGTGGAGTTGAGGATCCTGTGGTGGATGACTCTTCTGCTGGGGGAGGTTAGGATCCTGAGGTAGATGACTCTTCTGCTGGAGGAGGTGAGGATCCTGAGGTAGATGACTCTTCTGCTGGGGGAGGTGAAAATCCTGAGATAGATGACTCTTCTGCTGGAGGAGGTGAGGATCCCAGGATGGATGACTCTTCTGCTGGGGGAGGTGAGGATCCTGAGGTAGATGACTCTTCTGCTGGAGGAGGTGAGGATCCTGGGGTGGATGACTCTTTTGCTGGTGGAGTTGAGGATCCTGAGGTGGATGACTCTTCTGCTGGTGGAGTTGAGGATCCTGAGATAGATGACTCTTCTGCTGGGGGAGGTGAGGATCCTGAGGTGGATGACTCTTCTTCTGAGGGAGGTGAGGATCCTGAGGTAGATGACTCTTCTGCTGCAGGAGGTGAGGATCCTAAGATAGATGACTCTTCTGCTGGGGGAGGTGAGGATCCTGAGGTGGATGACCCTTCTGCTGGAGGAGGTGAGGATCCTGAGATAGATGACTCTTCTGCTGGGGGAGGTGAGGATCCTGAGATAGATGACTCTTCTGCTGGGGGAGGTGAGGATCCTGAGGTAGATGACTCTTCTGCTGGGGGAGGTGAGGATCCTGAGGTGGATGACTCTTCTGCAGGTGGAGTTGAGGATCCTGAGGTGGATGACTCTTCTGCTGGAGGAGGTGAGGATCCTGAGATAGATGACTCTTCTGCTGGAGGAGGTGAGGATCCTGAGGTGGATGACTCTTCTGCTGGTGGAGTTGAGGATCCTGAGGTAGATGACTCTTCTGCTGGAGGATGTGAGGATCCTGAGGTAGATGACTCTTCTGCTGGGGGAGGTGAAAATCCTGTGGTAGATTACTCTTCTGCTGGGGGAGCTGAGGATCCTGAGATAGATGACTCTTCTGCTAGAGGAGGTGAGGATCCCAGAATGGATGACTCTTCTGCTGGAGGAGGTGAGGATCCTGAGGTAGATGACTCTTCTGCTGGAGGAGGTGAGGATCCTGAGTTAGATGACTCTTCTGCTGGGGGAGGTGAGGATCCTGAGGTAGATGACTTTTCTGCTGGGGGAGGTGAGGATCCTGAGGTAGATGGCTCTTCTGCTGGGGGAGGTGAGGATCCTGAGGTAGATGACTCTTCTGCTGGAGGAGGTGAGGATCCTGAGTTAGATGACTCTTCTGCTGGAGGAGGTGAGGATCCAGAGGTAGATAACTCTTCTGCTGGGGGAGGTGAGGATCCTGAGGTGGATGACTCTTCTGCTGGAGGAGGTGAGGATCCTGAGGTAGATGGCTCTTCTGCTGGAGGAGGTGAGGATCCTGAGGTAGATGGCTCTTCTGCTGGAGGAGGTGAGGATTCTGAGGTAGATGGCTCTTCTGCTGGAGGAGGTGAGGATCCTGAGGTAGATGGCTCTTCTGCTGGAGGAGGTGAGGATCCTGAGGTAGATGGCTCTTCTGCTGGGGGAGGTGAGGGTCCTGAGGTAGATGAATCTTCTGCTGGAGGAGGTGAGGATCCTGAGGTAGATGACTCTTCTGATGGAGGAGGTGAGGATCCTGAGGTAGATGGCTCTTCTGCTGGGGGAGGTGAGGATCCTGAGGTAGATGACTCTTCTGCTGGAGGAGGTGAGGATCCTGAGTTAGATGACTCTTCTGCTGGAGGAGGTAAGGATCCTCAGGTAGATGACTCTACTGCTGGGGGAGGTGAGGATCCTGAGGTAGATGGCTCTTCTGCTGGAGGAGGTGAGGATCCTGTGGTAGATGGCTCTTCTGCTGGGGGAGGTGAGGATCCTGAGGTAGATGGCTCTTCTGCTGGAGGAGGTGAGGATCCTCAGGTAGATGGCTCTTCTGCTAGAGGAGGTGAGGATCCTGAGGTAGATGGCTCTTCTGATGGAGGAGGTGAGCATCCTTAGGTAGATGACTCTTCTGCTGGAGGAGGTGAGGATCCTGAGTTAGATTACTCTTCTGCTGGAGGAGGTGAGGATCCTGAGGTA
Organism: Spermophilus citellus; assembly: GCF_964194105.1. NCBI lineage: Eukaryota > Metazoa > Chordata > Mammalia > Rodentia > Sciuridae > Spermophilus > Spermophilus citellus. The sequence goes on along the minus strand of NC_138182.1, from coordinate 286,362,566 downwards.
GATGACTCTTCTGATGGAGGAGGTGAGGATCCTGAGGTAGATGACTCTTCTGCTGGGGGAGGTGAGGATCCTGGCGTAGATGACTCTTCTGCTGGGGGAGGTGAGGAACCTGAAATAGATGACTCTTCTGCTGGGGGAGATTAGGATCCTGAGGTAGATGACTCTTCTGCTGGAGGAGGTGAGGATCCTGAGGTAGATGACTCTTCTGCTGGAGGAGGTGAGGATCCTGAGGTAGATGACTCTTCTGCTGGAGGAGGTGAGGATCCTGAGGTAGATGACTCTTCTGCTGGAGGAGGTGAGGATCCTGAGTTAGATGACTCTTCTGATGGAGGAGGTGAGGATCCTGAAGTAGATGACTCTTCTGATGGAGGAGGTGAGGATCCTGGGGTAGATGACTCTTCTGCTGGAGAAGGTGAGGATCCTGAGGTAGATGACTCTTCTGCTAGGGGAGGTGAGGATCCTGAGGTAGATGACTCTTCTGCTGGGGGAGGTGAGGATCCTGAGGTAGATGACTCTTCTGATGGAGGAGTTGAGGATCCTGAGGTAGATGACTCCTCTGATGGAGGAGGTGAGGATCCTGGGGTAAATGACTCTTCTGCTGGAGAAGGTGAGGATCCTGAGGTAGATGACTCTTCTGCTGGAGGAGGTGAGGATCCTGAGGTAGATGACTCTTCTGCTGGTGGAGGTGAGGATCCTGAGGTAGATGACTCTTCTGCTGGAGGAGGTGAGGATCCTGGTGTAGATGAATCTTCTGCTGGTGGAGTTGAGGATCCTGAGGTGGATGACTCTTCTGCTGGTGGAGTTGAGGATCCTGAGGTGGATGAATCTTCTGCTGGAGGAGGTGAGGATCCTGAGATAGATGACTCTTCTGCTGGGGGAGGTGAGGATCCTGAGGTAGATGACTCTTCAGCTGGAGGAGGTGAGAATCCTGAGGTAGATGACTCTTCTGCTGGGGGAGGTGAAAATCCTGAGATAGATGACTCTTCTGCTGGAGGAGGTGAGGATCCCAGGATGGATGACTCTTCTGCTGGGGGAGGTGAGGATCCTTAGGTAGATGACTCTTCTGCTGGAGGAGGTGAGGATCCTGGGGTAGATGAATCTTCTGCTGGTGGAGTTGAGGATCCTGAGGTGGATGACTCTTCTGCTGGAGGAGGTGAGGATCCTCAGGTAGATGACTCTTCTGATGGAGGAGGTGAGGATCCTGAGGTAGATGACTCTTATGCTGGGGGAGGTGAGGATCCTGAGGTAGATGACTCTTCTGCTGGTGGAGTTTAGGATCCTGAGTTGGATGACTCTTCTGCTGGAGGAGGTGAAGATCCTGAGATAGATGACTCTTCTGCTGGGGGAGGTGAGGATCCTCAGGTAGATGACTCTTCTGCTGGAGGAGGTGAGGATCCTGAGGTAGATGACTCTTCTGCTGGAGGAGGTGAGGATCCTGGGGTAGATGAATCTTCTGATGGTGGAGTTGAGGATCCTGAGGTGGATGACTCTTCTGCTGGAGGAGGTGAGGATCCTGAGGTAGATGACTCTTCTGATGGAGGAGGTGAGGATCCTGAGGTAGATGACTCTTCTGCTGCGGGAGGTGAGGTTCCTGATGTAGATGACTATTCTGATGGAGGAGGTGAGGATCCTGAGGTAGATGGCTCTTCTGCTGGGGGAGGTGAGGATCCTGAGGTAGATGACTCTTCTGCTGGAGGAGGTCAGGATCCTGAGTTAGATGACTCTTCTGCTGGAGGAGGTGAGGATCCTGAGGTAGATGACTCTTCTGCTGGGGGAGGTGAGGATCCTGAGGTAGATGGCTCTTCTGCTGGAAGAGGTGAGGATCCTGTGGTAGATGGCTCTTCTGCTGGGGGAGGTGAGGATCCTGAGGTACATGGCTCTTCTGCTTGAGGAGGTGAGCATCCTTAGGTAGATGACTCTTCTGCTGGAGGAGGTGAGGATCCTGAGTTAGATGACTCTTCTGCTGGAGGAGGTGAGGATCCTGAGGTAGATGACTCTTCTGATGGAGGAGGTGAGGATCCTGAGGTAGATGACTCTTCTGCTGGGGGAGGTGAGGATCCTGGCGCAGATGACTCTTCTGCTGGGGGAGGTGAGGATCCTAGCGTGGATGACTCTTCTGCTGGAGGAGGTGAGGAACCTAAAGTAGATGACTCTTCTGCTGGGGGAGATGAGGATCATGAGGTAGATGACTCTTCTGATGGAGGAGGTGAGGATCCTGGGGTGGATGACTCTTCTGATGGAGGAGGTGAGGATCCTGGGGTAGATGACTCTTCTGATGGAAGAGGGGAGGATCCTGGGGTAGATGACTCTTCTGCTGGAGAAGGTGAGGATCCTGAGGTAGATGACTCTTCTGCTGGGGGAGGTGAGGATCCTGAGGTAGATGACTCTTCTGCTGGGGGAGGTGAGGATCCTGAGGTAGATGACTCTTCTGATGGAGGAGTTGAGGATCCTGAGGTAGATGACTCTTCTGATGGAGCAGGTGAGGATCCTGGGGTAGATGACTCTTCTGCTGGAGAAGGTGAGGATCCTGAGGTAGATGACTCTTCTGCTGGAGGAGGTGAGGATCCTGAGGTAGATGACTCTTCTGCTGGAGGAGGTGAGGATCCTGAGGTAGATGACTCTTCTGCTGGAGGAGGTGAGGATCCTGGGGTAGATGAATCTTCTGCTGGTGGAGTTGAGGATCCTGAGGTGGATGACTCTTCTGCTGGTGGAGTTGAGGATCCTGAGGTGGATGACTCTTCTACTGGAGGAGGTGAGGGTCCTGAGATAGATGACTCTTCTGCTGGGGGAGGTGAGGATCCTGATTAGATGACTCTTCAGCTGGAGGAGGTGAGGATCCTGAGGTAGATGACTCTTCTGCTGGGGGAGGTGAAAATCCTGAGATAGATGACTCTTCTGCTGGAGGAGGTGAGGATCCCAGGATGGATGACTCTTCTGCTGGAGGAGGTGAGGATCCTGAGGTAGATGACTCTTCTGCTAGAGGAGGTGAGGATCCTGGGGTAGATGAATCTTCTGCTGGTGGAGTTGAGGATCCTGAGGTGGATGACTCTTCTGCTGGAGGAGGTGAGGATCCTCAGGTAGATGACTCTTCTGATGGAGGAGGTGAGGATCCTGAGGTAGATGACTCTTATGCTGGGGGAGGTGTGGATCCTGAGGTAGATGACTCTTCTGCTGGTGGAGTTGAGGATCCTGAGTTGGATGACTCTTCTGCTGGAGGAGGTGAGGATCCTGAGATAGATGACTCTTCTGGGGGAGGTGAGGATCCTGAGGTAGATGACTCCTCTGCTGGAGGAGGTGAGGATCCTGAGGTAGATGACTCTTCTGCTGGAGGAGGTGAGGATCCTGGGGTAGATGAATCTTCTGCTGGTGGAGTTGAGGATCCTGAGGTGGATGACTCTTCTGCTGGAGGAGGTGAGGATCCTGAGGTAGATGACTATTCAGATGGAGGTGGTGAGGATCCTGAGGTAGATGACTCTTCTGCTGGGGGAGGTGAGGATCCTGAGGTAGATGACTCTTCTGCTGGTGGAGTTGAGGATCCTGAGGTGGATGACTCTTCTGCTGGAGGAGGTGAGGATCCTGAGGTAGATGACTCTTCTGCTGGAGGAGGTGAGGATCCTGAGGTAGATGACTCTTCTGCTGGAGGAGGTGAGGATCCTGAGGTAGATGACACTTCTGCTGGGGGAGGTGAGGATCCTGAGGTAGATGACTCTTCTGCTGGTGGAGTTGAGGATCCTGAGGTGGATGACTCTTCTGCTGGAGGAGGTGAGGATCCTGAGGTAGATGACTCTTCTGCTGGAGGAGGTGAGGATCCTGAGGTAGATGACTCTTCTGCTGGAGGAGGTGAGGATCCTGAGGTAGATGACACTTCTGCTGGAGGAGGTGAGGATCCTGGGGTAGATGACTCTTCTGCTGGGGGAGGTGAGGATCCTGAGATAGATGACTCTTCTGCTGGAGGAGGTGAGGATCCTGGGTTAGATGAATCTTCTGCTAGTGGAGTTGAGGATCCTGTGGTGGATGACTCTTCTGCTGGGGGAGGTGAGGATCCTGAGGTAGATGACTCTTCTGCTCGAGGAGGTGAGGATCCTGAGGTAGATGACTCTTCAGCTGGGGGAGGTGAAAATCCTGAGATAGATGACTCTTCTGCTGGAGGAGGTGAGGATCCCAGGATGGATGAATCTTCTGCTGGGGGAGGTGAGGATCCTGAGGTGGATGACTCTTCTGCTGGTGGAGTTGAGGATCCTGAGATAGATGACTCTTCTGCTGGGGGAGGTGAGGATCCTGAGGTGGATGACTCTTCTGCTGAGGGAGGTGAGGATCCTGAGGTAGATAACACTTCTGCTGCAGGAGGTGAGGATCCTGAGATAGATGAATCTTCTGCTGGGGGAGGTGAGGATCCTGAGGTGGATGACTCTTCTGCTGGAGGAGGTGAGGATCCTGAGATAGATGACTCTTCTGCTGGGGGAGGTGAGGATCCTGAGATAGATGACTCTTCTGCTGGGGGAGGTGAGGATCCTGAGGTAGATGACTCTTCTGCTGGGGGAGGTGAGGATCCTGAGGTGGATGACTCTTCTGCTGGTGGAGTTGAGGATCCTGAGGTGGATGACTCTTCTGCTGGAGGAGGTGAGGATCCTGAGATAGATGACTCTTCTGCTGGAGGAGGTGAGGATCCTGAGGTGGATGACTCTTCTGCTGGTGGAGTTGAGGATCCTGAGGTAGATGACTCTTCTGCTGGAGGAGGTGAGGATCCTGAGGTAGATGACTCTTCTGCTGGGGGAGGTGAAAATCCTGGGGTAGATGACTCTTCTGCTGGGAGAGGTGAGGATCCTGAGATAGATGACTCTTCTGCTGGAGGAGGTGAGGATCCCAGGATGGATGACTCTTCTGCTGGAGGAGGTGAGGATCCTGGGGTAGATGAATCTTCTGCTGGGGGAGGTGAGGATCCTGAGATAGATGACTCTTCTGCTGGAGGAGGTGAGGATCCCAGGATGGATGACTCTTCTGCTGGAGGAGGTGAGGATCCTGGGGTAGATGAATCTTCTGCTGGTGGAGTTGAGGATCTTGAGGTGGATTACTCTTCTGCTGGAGGAGGTGAGGATCCTCAGGTAGATGACTCTTCTGATGGAGGAGGTGAGGATCCTGAGGTAGATGACTCTTATGCTGGGGGAGGTGAGGATCCTGAGGTAGATGACTCTTCTGCTGGTGGAGTTGAGGATCCTGAGTTGGATGACTCTTCTGCTACAGGAGGTGAGGATCCTGAGATAGATGACTCTTCTGCTGGGGGAGGTGAGGATCCTGAGGTAGATGACTCTTCTGCTGGAGGAGGTGAGGATCCTGAGGTAGATGACTCTTCTGCTGGAGGAGGTGAGGATCCTGGGGTAGATGAATCTTCTGCTGGTGGAGTTGAGGATCCTGAGTTGGATGACTCTTCTGCTGGAGGAGGTGAGGATCCTGAGGTAGATGACTCTTCTGATGGAGGAGGTGAGGATCCTGAGGTAGATGACTCTTCTGCTGGGGGAGGTGAGGATCCTGAGGTAGATGACTCTTCTGATGGAGGAGGTGAGGATCCTGAGGTAGATGGCACTTCTGCTGGGGGAGGTGAGGATCCTGAGGTAGATGACTCTTCTGCTGGAGGAGGTGAGGATCCTGAGTTAGATGACTCTTCTGCTGGAGGAGGTGAGGATCCTGAGGTAGATGACTCTTCTGCTGGGGGAGGTGAGGATCCTGAGGTAGATGGCTCTTCTGCTGGAGGAAGTGAGGATCCTGTGGTAGATGGCTCTTCTGCTGTGGGAGGTGAGGACCCTGAGGTAGATGGCTCTTCTGCTGGAGGAGGTGAGGATCCTCAGGTAGATGGCTCTTCTGCTGGAGGAGGTGAGGATCCTGAGGTAGATGGCTTTTCTGATGGAGGAGGTGAGCATCCTTAGGTAGATGACTCTTCTGCTGGAGGAGGTGAGGATCCTGAGTTAGATGACTCTTCTGCTGGAGGAGGTGAGGATCCTGAGGTAGATGACTCTTCTGCTGGGGGAGGTGAGGATCCTGGCGTAGATGACTCTTCTGCTGGGGGAGGTGAGGATCCTAGCGTGGATGACTCTTCTGCTGGAGGAGGTGAGGAACCTGAAGTAGATGACTCTTCTGCTGGGGGAGATGAGGATCCTCAGGTAGATGACTCTTCTGATGGAGGAGGTGAGGATCCTGTGGTAGATGACTCTTCTGCTGGAGGAGGTGAGGATCCTGAGGTAGATGACTCTTCTGATGGAGGAGGTGAGGATCCTGAGGTAGATGACTCTTCTGATGGAGGAGGTGAGGATCTTGAGGTAGATGACTCTTCTGATGGAAGAGGTGAGGATCCTGGGGTAGATGACTCTTCTGCTGGAGAAGGTGAGGATCCTGAGGTAGATGACTCTTCTGCTGGGGGAGGTGAGGATCCTGAGGTACATGACTCTTCTGCTGGGGGAGGTGAGGATCCTGAGGTAGATGACTCTTCTGATGGAGGAGTTGAGGATCCTGAGGTAGATGATTCTTCTGATGGAGGAGGTGAGGATCCTGGGGTAGATGACTCTTCTGCTGGAGAAGGTGAGGATCCTGAGGTAGATGACTCTTCTGCTGGAGGAGGTGAGGATCCTGGCGTAGATGACTCTTCTGCTGGGGGAGGTGAGGATCCTAGCGTGGATGACTCTTCTGCTGGAGGAGGTGAGGATCCTAGGGAAGATGACTCTTCTGCTGGGGGAGATGAGGATCCTCAGCTAGATGACTCTTCTGATGGAGGAGGTGAGGATCCTGTGGTAGATGACTCTTCTGATGGAGGAGGTGAGGATCCTGAGGTAGATGACTCTTCTGCTGGAGGAGGTGAGGATCCTGAGGTAGATGACCCTTCTGATGGAGGAGGTGAGGATCCTGAGGTAGATGACTCTTCTGATGGAGGAGGTGAGGATCTTGAGGTAGATGACTCTTCTGATGGAAGAGGTGAGGATCCTGGGGTAGATGACTCTTCTGCTGGAGAAGGTGAGGATCCTGAGGTAGATGACTCTTCTGCTGGGGGAGGTGAGGATCCTGAGGTACATGACTCTTCTGCTTGGGGAGGTGAGGATCCTGAGGTAGATGACTCTTCTGATGGAGGAGTTGAGGATCCTGAGGTAGATGATTCTTCTGATGGAGGAGGTGAGGATCCTGGGGTAGATGACTCTTCTGCTGGAGAAGGTGAGGATCCTGAGGTAGATGACTCTTCTGCTGGAGGAGGTGAGGATCCTGAGGTAGATGACTCTTCTGCTGGAGGAGGTGAGGATCCTGAGGTAGATGACTCTTCTGCTGGAGGAGGTGAGGATCCTGGGGTAGATGAATCTTCTCCTGGTGGAGTTGAGGATCCTGAGGTGGATGACTCTTCTGCTGGTGGAGTTGAGGATCCTGAGGTGGATGACTCTTCTGCTGGAGGAGGTGAGGATCCTGAGATAGATGACTCTTCTGCTGGGGGAGGTGAGGATCCTGAGGTAGATGACTCTTCAGCTGGAGGAGGTGAGGATCCTGAGGTAGATGACTCTTCTGCTGGGGGAGGTGAAAATCCTGAGATAGATGACTCTTCTGCTGGAGGAGGTGAGGATCCCAGGATGGATGACTCTTCTGCTGGGGGAGGTGAGGATCCTGAGGTAGATGACTCTTCTGCTAGGGGAGGTGAGGATCCTGGGGTAGATGAATCTTCTGCTGGTGGAGTTGAGGATCCTAGGTGGATGACTCTTCTGCTGGAGGAGGTGAGGATCCTGAGGTGGATGACTCTTCTGCTGGGGGAGGTGAGGATCCTGAGGTAGATGACTCTTCTGCTGGAGGAGGTGAGGATCCTGAGGTAGATGACTCTTCTGCTGGAGGAGGTGAGGATCCTGAGGTAGATGACTCTTCTGCTGGAGGAGGTGAGGATCCTGGGGTAGATGAATCTTCTGAGGGAGGAGGTGAGGATCCTGGGGTAGATGACTCTTCTGCTGGAGGAGGTGAGGATCCTCGGGTAGATGACTCTTCTGATGGAGGAGGTGAGGATCCTGAGGTGGATGACTCTTCTGCTGGGGGAGGTGAGGATCCTGAGGTAGATGACTCTTCTGCTGGAGGAGGTGAGGATCCTGAGGTAGATGACTCTTCTGCTGGAGGAGGTGAGGATCCTGAGGTAGATGGCTCTTCTGCTGGAGGAGGTGAGGATCCTGAGGTAGATGACTCTTCTGCTGGAGGAGGTGAGGATCCTGGGGTAGATGACTCTTCTGCTGGGGGAGGTGAGGATCCTGAGATAGATGACTCTTCTGCTGGAGGAGGTGAGGATCCTGGGGTAGATGAATCTTCTGCTGGTGGAGTTGAGGATCCTGTGGTGGATGACTCTTCTGCTGGGGGAGGTGAGGATCCTGAGGTAGATGACTCTTCTGCTGGAGGAGGTGAGGATCTTGAGGTAGATGACTCTTCACCTGGGGGAGGTGAAAATCCTGAGATAGATGACTCTTCTGCTGGAGGAGGTGAGGATCCCAGGATGGATGACTCTTCTGCTGGGGGAGGTGAGGATCCTGAGGTAGATGACTCTTCTGCTGGAGGAGGTGAGGATCCTGGGGTGGATGACTCTTCTGCTGGTGGAGTTGAGGATCCTAAGGTGGATGACTCTTCTGCTGGAGGAGGTGAGGATCCTGAGGTGGATGACTCTTCTGCTGGTGGAGTTGAGGATCCTGAGGTGGATGACTCTTCTGCTGGAGGAGGTGAGGATCCTGAGATAGATGACTCTTCTGCTGGGGGAGGTGAGGATCCTGAGGTAGATGACTCTTCTGCTGGGGGAGGTGAGGATCCTGAGGTAGATGACTCTTCTGCTGGAGGAGGTGAGGATCCTGAGATAGATGACTCTTCTGCTGGTGGAGTTGAGGATCCTGAGGTGGATGACTCTTCTGCTGGTGGAGTTGAGGATCCTGAGATAGATGACTCTTCTGCTGGGGGAGGTGAGGATCCTGAGGTGGATGACTCTTCTGCTGAGGGAGGTGAGGATCCTGAGGTAGATGACTCTTCTGCTGCAGGAGGTGAGGATCCTGAGATAGATGACTCTTCTGCTGGGGGAGGTGAGGATCCTGAGGTAGATGACTCCTCTGCTGGAGGAGGTGAGGATCCTGAGGTAGATGACTCTTCTGCTGGAGGAGGTGAGGATCCTGGGGTAGATGAATCTTCTGCTGGTGGAGTTGAGGATCCTGAGGTGGATGACTCTTCTGCTGGAGGAGGTGAGGATCCTGAGGTAGATGACTCTTCTGATGGAGGAGGTGAGGATCCTGAGGTAGATGACTCTTCTGCTGGGGGAGGTGAGGATCCTGAGGTAGATGACTCTTCTGCTGGTGGAGTTGAGGATCCTGAGGTGGATGACTCTTCTGCTGGAGGAGGTGAGGATCCTGAGATAGATGACTCTTCTGCTGGGGGAGGTGAGGATCCTGAGGTAGATGACTCTTCTGCTGGAGGAGGTGAGGATCCTGAGGTAGATGACTCTTCTGCTGGAGGAGGTGAGGATCCTGAGGTAGATTACTCTTCTGCTGGAGGAGGTGAGGATCCTGAGGTAGATGACTCTTCTGCTGGAGGAGGTGAGGATCCTGGGGTAGATGAATCTTCTGATGGAGGAGGTGAGGATCCTGGGGTAGATGAATCTTCTGATGGAGGAGGTGAGGATCCTCGGGTAGATGACTCTTCTGATGGAGGAGGTGAGGATCCTGAGGTGGATGACTCTTCTGCTGGGGGAGGTGAGGATCCTGAGGTAGATGACTCTTCTGCTGGAGGAGGTGAGGATCCTGAGGTAGATGACTCTTCTGCTGGAGGAGGTGAGGTTCCTGAGGTAGATGACTCTTCTGCTGGAGGAGGTGAGGATCCTGAGGTAGATGACTCTTCTGCTGGAGGAGGTGAGGATCCTGGGGTAGATGACTCTTCTGCTGGGGGAGGTGAGGATCCTGAGATAGATGACTCTTCTGCTGGAGGAGGTGAGGATCCTGGGGTAGATGAATCTTCTGCTAGTGGAGTTGTGGATCCTGTGGTGGATGACTCTTCTGCTGGGGGAGGTGAGGATCCTGAGGTAGATGACTCTTCTGCTGGAGGAGGTGAGGATCCTGAGGTAGATGACTCTTCAGCTGGTGGAGGTGAAAATCCTGAGATAGATGACTCTTCTGCTGGAGGAGGTGAGGATCCCAGGATGGATGACTCTTCTGCTGGGGGAGGTGAGGATCCTTAGTTGGATGACTCTTCTGCTGGTGGAGTTGAGGATCCTGAGATAGATGACTCTTCTGCTGGGGGAGGTGAGGATCCTGAGGTGGATGACTCTTCTGCTGAGGGAGGTGAGGATCCTGAGGTAGATAACACTTCTGCTGCAGGAGGTGAGGATCCTGAGATAGATGACTCTTCTGCTGGGGGAGGTGAGGATCCTGAGATAGATGACTCTTTTGCTGGGGGAGGTGAGGATCCTGAGATAGATGACTCTTCTGCTGGGGGAGGTGAGGATCCTGAGGTAGATGACTCTTCTGCTGGGGGAGGTGAGATTCCTGAGGTGGATGACTCTTCTGCTGGTGGAGTTGAGGATCCTGAGGTGGATGACTCTTCTGCTGGGAGAGGTGAGGATCCTGAGATAGATGACTCTTCTGCTGGAGGAGGTGAGGATCCCAGGATGGATGACTCTTCTGCTGGAGGAGGTGAGGATCCTGGGGTAGATGAATCTTCTGCTGGTGGAGTTGAGGATCTTGAGGTGGATTACTCTTCTGCTGGAGGAGGTGAGGATCCTCAGGTAGATGACTCTTCTGATGGAGGAGGTGAGGATCCTGAGGTAGATGACTCTTCTGCTGGGGGAGGTGAGGATCCTGAGATAGATGACTCTTCTGCTGGGGGAGGTGAGGATCCTGAGGTAGATGACTCTTCTGCTGGGGGAGGTGAGGATCCTGAGGTGGATGACACTTCTGCTGGTGGAGTTGAGGATCCTTAGGTGGATAACTCTTCTGCTGGAGGAGGTGAGGATCCTGAGATAGATGACTCTTCTGCTGGAGCAGGTGAGGATCCTGAGGTGGATGACTCTTCTGCTGGTGGAGTTGAGGATCCTGAGGTAGATGACTCTTCTGCTGGAGGAGGTGAGGATCCTGAGGTAGATGACTCTTCTGCTGGGGGAGGTGAAAATCCTGGGGTAGATGACTCTTCTGCTGGGGGAGGTGAGGATCCTGAGATAGATGACTCTTCTGCTGGAGGAGGTGAGGATCCCAGGATGGATGACTCTTCTGCTGGAGGAGGTGAGGATCCTGGGGTAGATGAATCTTCTGCTGGTGGAGTTGAGGATCCTGAGTTGGATGACTCTTCTGCTGGAGGAGGTGAGGATCCTGAGGTAGATGACTCTTCTGATGGAGGAGGTGAGGATCCTGAGGTAGATGACTCTTCTGCTGGGGGAGGTGAGGATCCTGAGGTAGATGACTCTTCTGATGGAGGAGGTGAGGATCCTGAGGTAGATGGCTCTTCTGCTGGGGGAGGTGAGGATCCTGAGGTAGATGACTCTTCTGCTGGAGGAGGTGAGGATCCTGAGTTAGATGACTCTTCTGCTGGAGGAGGTGAGGATCCTGAGGTAGATGACACTTCTGCTGGGGGAGGTGAGGATCCTGAGGTAGATGGCTCTTCTGCTGGAGGAAGTGAGGATCCTGTGGTAGATGGCTCTTCTGCTGTGGGAGGTGAGGATCCTGAGGTAGATGGCTCTTCTGCTGGAGGAGGTGAGGATCCTCAGGTAGATGGCTCTTCTGCTGGAGGAGGTGAGGATCCTGAGGTAGATGGCTTTTCTGATGGAGGAGGTGAGCATCCTTAGGTAGATGACTCTTCTGCTGGAGGAGGTGAGGATCCTGAGTTAGATGACTCTTCTGCTGGAGGAGGTGAGGATCCTGAGGTAGATGACTCTTCTGCTGGGGGAGGTGAGGATCCTGGCGTAGATGACTCTTCTGCTGGGGGAGGTGAGGATCCTAGCGTGGATGACTCTTCTGCTGGAGGAGGTGAAAAACCTGAAGTAGATGACTCTTCTGCTGGGGGAGATGAGGATCCTCAGGGAGGTGACTCTGCTGATGGAGGAGGTGAGGATCCTGAGGTAGATGACTCTTCTGATGGAGGAGGTGAGGATCCTGAGGTAGATGACTCTTCTGCTGGAGGAGGTGAGGATCCTGAGGTAGATGACTCTTCTGATGGAGGAGGTGAGGATCCTGAGGTAGATGACTCTTCTGATGGAGGAGGTGAGGATCTTGAGGTAGATGACTCTTCTGATGGAAGAGGTGAGGATCCTGGGGTAGATGACTCTTCTGCTGGAGAAGGTGAGGATCCTGAGGTAGATGACTCTTCTGCTGGGGGAGGTGAGGATCCTGAGGTAGATGACTCTTCTGATGGAGGAGTTGAGGATCCTGAGGTAGATGATTCTTCTGATGGAGGAGGTGAGGATCCTGGGGTAGATGACTCTTCTGCTGGAGAAGGTGAGGATCCTGAGGTAGATGACTCTTCTGATGGAGGAGGTGAGGATCCTGAGGTAGATGACTCTTCTGCTGGAGGAGGTGAGGATCCTGAGGTAGATGACTCTTCTGCTGGAGGAGGTGAGGATCCTGGGGTAGATGAATCTTCTCCTGGTGGAGTTGAGGATCCTGAGGTGGATGACACTTCTGCTGGTGGAGTTGAGGATCCTGAGGTGGATGACTCTTCTGCTGGAGGAGGTGAGGATCCTGAGGTAGATGACTCTTCTGATGGAGGAGTTGAGGATCCTGAGGTAGATGATTCTTCTGATGGAGGAGGTGAGGATCCTGGGCTAGATGAGTCTTCTGCTGGAGAAGGTGAGGATCCTGAGGTAGATGACTCTTCTGCTGGAGGAGGTGAGGATCCTGAGGTAGATGACTCTTCTGCTGGAGGAGGTGAGGATCCTGAGGTAGATGACTCTTCTGCTGGAGGAGGTGAGGATCCTGGGGTAGATGAATCTTCTCCTGGTGGAGTTGAGGATCCTGAGGTGGATGACTCTTCTGCTGGTGGAGTTGAGGATCCTGAGGTGGATGACTCTTCTGCTGGAGGAGGTGAGGATCCTGAGATAGATGACTCTTCTGCTGGGGGAGGTGAGGATCCTGAGGTAGATGACTTTTCAGCTGGAGGAGGTGAGGATCCTGAGGTAGATGACTCTTCTGCTGGGGGAGGTGAAAATCCTGAGATAGATGACTCTTCTGCTGGAGGAGGTGAGGATCCCAGGATGGATGACTCTTCTGCTGGGGGAGGTGAGGATCCTGAGGTAGATGACTCTTCTGCTAGGGGAGGTGAGGATCCTGGGGTAGATGAATCTTCTGCTGGTGGAGTTGAGGATCCTGAGGTGGATGACTCTTCTGCTGGAGGAGGTGAGGATCCTGAGGTGGATGACTCTTCTGCTGGGTGAGGTAAGGATCCTGAGGTAGATGACTCTTCTGCTGGAGGAGGTGAGGATCCTGAGGTAGATGACTCTTCTGCTGGAGGAGGTGAGGATCCTGAGGTAGATGACTCTTCTGCTGGAGGAGGTGAGGATCCTGGGGTAGATGAATCTTCTGATGGAGGAGGTGAGGATCCTGGGGTAGATGACTCTTCTGCTGGAGGAAGTGAGGATCCTCGGGTAGATGACTCTTCTGATGGAGGAGGTGAGGATCCTGAGGTGGATGACTCTTCTGCTGGGGGAGGTGAGGATCCTGAGGTAGATGACTCTTCTGCTGGAGGAGGTGAGGATCCTGAGGTAGATGACTCTTCTGCTGGAGGAGGTGAGGATCCTGAGGTAGATGGCTCTTCTGCTGGAGGAGGTGAGGATCCTGAGGTAGATGACTCTTCTGCTGGAGGAGGTGAGGATCCTGGGGTAGATGACTCTTCTGCTGGGGGAGGTGAGGATCCTGAGATAGATGACTCTTCTGCTGGAGGAGGTGAGGATCCTGGGGTAGATGAATCTTCTGCTGGTGGAGTTGAGGATCCTGTGGTGGATGACTCTTCTGCTGGGGGAGGTGAGGATCCTGAGGTAGATGACTCTTCTGCTGGAGGAGGTGAGGATCTTGAGGTAGATGACTCTTCACCTGGGGGAGGTGAAAATCCTGAGATAGATGACTCTTCTGCTGGAGGAGGTGAGGATCCCAGGATGGATGACTCTTCTGCTGGGGGAGGTGAGGATCCTGAGGTAGATGACTCTTCTGCTGGAGGAGGTGAGGATCCTGGGGTGGATGACTCTTCTGCTGGTGGAGTTGAGGATCCTAAGGTGGATGACTCTTCTGCTGGAGGAGGTGAGGATCCTGAGGTGGATGACTCTTCTGCTGGTGGAGTTGAGGATCCTGAGGTGGATGACTCTTCTGCTGGAGGAGGTGAGGATCCTGAGATAGATGACTCTTCTGCTGGGGGAGGTGAGGATCCTGAGGTAGATGACTCTTCTGCTGGGGGAGGTGAGGATCCTGAGGTAGATGACTCTTCTGCTGGAGGAGGTGAGGTTCCTGAGATAGATGACTCTTCTGCTGGTGGAGTTGAGGATCCTGAGGTGGATGACTCTTCTGCTGGTGGAGTTGAGGATCCTGAGATAGATGACTCTTCTGCTGGGGGAGGTGAGGATCCTGAGGTGGATGACTCTTCTGCTGAGGGAGGTGAGGATCCTGAGGTAGATGACTCTTCTGCTGCAGGAGGTGAGGATCCTGAGATAGATGACTCTTCTGCTGGGGGAGGTGAGGATCCTGAGGTGGATGACTCTTCTGCTGGAGGAGGTGAGGATCCTGAGATAGATGACTCTTCTGTTGGGGGAGGTGAGGATCCTGAGATAGATGACTCTTCTGCTGGGGGAGGTGAGGATCCTGAGGTAGATGACTCTTCTGCTGGAGGAGGTGAGGATCCTGGGGTAGATGAATCTTCTGCTGGTGGAGTTGAGGATCCTGAGGTGGATGACTCTTATGCTGGAGGAGGTGAGGATCCCAGGATGGATGACTCTTCTGCTGGGGGAGGTGAGGATCCTGAGGTAGATGACTCTTCTGCTGGAGGAGGTGAGGATCCTGAGGTAGATGACTCTTATGCTGGGGGAGGTGAGGATCCTGAGGTAGATGACTCATCTGCTGGTGGAGTTGAGGATCCTGGGGTAGATGAATCTTCTGCTGGTGGAGTTGAGGATCCTGAGATAGATGACTCTTCTGTTGGGGGAGGTGAGGATCCTGAGATAGATGACTCTTCTGCTGGAGGAGGTGAGGATCCTGAGGTAGATGACTCTTCTGCTGGGGGAGGTGAAAATCCTGGGGTAGATGACTCTTCTGCTGCAGGAGGTGAGGATCCTGAGATAGATGACTCTTCTGCTGGGGGAGGTGAGGATCCTGAGGTGGATGACTCTTCTGCTGGAGGAGGTGAGGATCCTGAGATAGATGACTCTTCTGTTGGGGGAGGTGAGGATCCTGAGATAGATGACTCTTCTGCTGGAGGAGGTGAGGATCCTGAGGTTGATGACTCTTCTGCTGGAGGAGGTGAGGATCCTGGGGTAGATGAATCTTCTGCTGGTGGAGTTGAGGATCCTGAGGTGGATGACTCTTCTGCTGGAGGAGGTGAGGATCCTGAGGTAGATGACTCTTCTGATGGAGGAGTTGAGGATCCTGAGGTGGATGACTCTTCTGCTGGAGGAGGTGAGGATCCTGAGATAGATGACTCTTCTGCTGGGGGAGGTGAGGATCCTAGCGTGGATGACTCTTCTGCTGGAGGAGGTGAGAAACCTGAAGTAGATGACTCTTCTGCTGGGGGAGATGAGGATCCTGAGGTAGATGACTCTTCTGCTGGAGGAGGTGAGGATCCTGTGGTAGATGACACTTCTGATGGAGGAGGTGAGGATCCTGAGGTAGATGACTCTTCTGCTGGGAAAGGTGAGGATCCTGAGGTAGATGACTCTTCTACTGGTGGAGTTGAGGATCCTGAGGTGGATGACTCTTATGCTGGAGGAGGTGAGGATCCCAGGATGGATGACTCTTCTGCTGGGGGAGGTGAGGATCCTGAGGTAGATGACTCTTCTGCTGGAGGAGGTGAGGATCCTGAGGTAGATGACTCTTCTGCTGGAGGAGGTGAGGATCCTGAGTTAGATGAGTCTTCTGATGGAGGAGGTGAGGATCCTGAGGTAGATGACTCTTCTGATGGAGGAGGTGAGGATCCTGAGTTAGATGACTCTTCTGATGGAGGAGGTGAGGATCCTGGGGTAGATGACTCTTCTGCTGGAGAAGGTGAGGATCCTGAGGTAGATGACTCTTCTGCTGGGGGAGGTGAGGATCCTGAGGTAGATGACTCTTCTGCTGAGGGAGGTGTGGATCCTGAGGTAGATGACTCTTCTGATGGAGGAGTTGAGGATCCTGAGGTAGATGACTCTTCTGATGGAGGAGGAGAGGATCCTGGGGTAGATGACTCTTCTGCTATAGAAGGTGAGGATCCTGAGGTACATGACTCTTCTGCTGGAGGAGGTGAGGATCCTGAGGTAGATGACTCTTCTGCTGGAGGAGGTGAGGATCCTGAGGTAGATGACTCTTCTGCTGGAGGAGGTGAGGATCCTGGGGTAGATGAATCTTCTGCTGGTGGAGTTGAGGATCCTGAGGTGGATGACTCTTCTGCTGGTGGAGTTGAGGATCCTGAGGTGGATGACTCTTCTGCTGGAGGAGGTGAGAATCCTGAGATAGATGACTCTTCTGCTGGGGGAGGTGAGGATCCTGAGGTAGATGACTCTTCAGCTGGAGGAGGTGAGGATCCTGAGGTAGATGACTCTTCTGCTGCGGGAGGTGAAAATCCTGAGATAGATGACTCTTCTGCTGGAGGAGGTGAGGATCCCAGGATGGATGACTCTTCTGCTGGGGGAGGTGAGGATCCTGAGGTAGATGACTCTTCTGTTGGAGGAGGTGTGGATCCTGGGGTAGATGAATCTTCTGCTGGTGGAGTTGAGGATCCTGAGGTGGATGACTCTTCTGCTGGGGGAGTTGAGGATCCTGAGGTAGATGACTCTTCTGCTGGTGGAGTTGAGGATCCTGAGTTGGATGACTCTTCTGCTGCAGGAGGTGAGGATCCTGAGATAGATGACTCTTCTGCTGGGGGAGGTGAGGATCCTGAGGTAGATGACTCTTCTGCTGGAGGAGGTGAGGATCCTGAGGTAGATGACTCTTCTGCTGGAGGAGGTGAGGATCCTGGGGTAGATGAATCTTCTGCTGGTGGAGTTGAGGATCCTGAGGTGGATGACTCTTCTGCTGGAGGAGGTGAGGATCCTGAGGTAGATGACTCTTCTGATGGAGGAGGTGAGGATCCTGAGGTAGATGACTCTTCTGCTGGGGGAGGTGAGGATCCTGAGGTAGATGGCTCTTCTGCTGGAGGAAGTGAGGATCCTGTGGTAGATGGCTCTTCTGCTGGGGGAGGTGAGGATCCTGAGGTAGATGGCTCTTCTGCTGGAGGAGGTGAGGATCCTCAGGTAGATGGCTCTTCTGCTGGAGGAGGTGAGGATCCTGAGGTAGATGGCTCTTCTGATGGAGGAGGTGAGCATCCTTAGATAGATGACTCTTCTGCTGGAGGAGGTGAGGATCCTGAGTTAGATGACTCTTCTGCTGGAGGAGGTGAGGATCCTGAGGTAGATGACTCTTCTGCTGGGGGAGGTGAGGATCCTGGCGTAGATGACTCTTCTGCTGGGGGAGGTGAGGATCCTAGCGTGGATGACTCTTCTGCTGGAGGAGGTGAGGAACCTGAAGTAGATGACTCTTCTGCTGGGGGAGATGAGGATCCTCAGGTAGATGACTCTTCTGATGCAGGAGGTGAGGATCCTGTGGTAGATGACTCTTCTGATGGAGGAGGTGAGGATCCTGAGGTAGATGACTCTTCTGCCTGAGGAGGTGAGGATCCTGAGGTAGATGACTCTTCTGATGGAGGAGGTGAGGATCCTGAGGTAGATGACTCTTCTGATGGAGGAGGTGAGGATCCTGAGGTAGATGACTCTTCTGATGGAAGAGGTGAGGATCCTGGGGTAGATGACTCTTCTGCTGGAGAAGGTGAGGATCCTGAGGTAGATGACTCTTCTGCTGGGGGAGGTGAGGATCCTGAGGTAGATGACTCTTCTGCTGGGGGAGGTGAGGATCCTGAGGTAGATGACTCTTCTGCTGGAGGAGGTGAGGATCCTGAGATAGATGACTCTTCTGCTGGTGGAGTTGAGGATCCTGAGGTGGATGACTCTTCTGCTGGTGGAGTTGAGGATCCTGAGATAGATGACTCTTCTGCTGGGGGAGGTGAGGATCCTGAGGTGGATGACTCTTCTGCTGAGGGAGGTGAGGATCCTGAGGTAGATGACTCTTCTGCTGCAGGAGGTGAGGATCCTGAGATAGATGACTCTTCTGCTGGGGGAGGTGAGGATCCTCAGGTGGATGACTCTTCTGCTGGAGGAGGTGAGGATCCTGAGATAGATGACTCTTCTGCTGGGGGAGGTGAGGATCCTGAGATAGATGACTCTTCTGCTGGGGGAGGTGAGGATCCTGAGGTAGATGACTCTTCTGCTGGAGGAGGTGAGGATCCTGGGGTAGATGAATCTTCTGCTGGTGGAGTTGAGGATCCTGAGGTGTATGACTCTTATCCTGGAGGAGGTGAGGATCCCAGGATGGATGACTCTTCTGCTGGGGGAGGTGAGGATCCTGAGGTAGATGACTCTTCTGCTGGAGGAGGTGAGGATCCTGAGGTAGATGACTCTTATGCTGGGGGAGGTGAGGATCCTGAGGTAGATGACTCTTCTGCTGGTGGAGTTGAGGATCCTGAGTTGGATGACTCTTCTGCTGGAGGAGGTGAGGATCCTGAGATAGATGACTCTTCTGCTGGAGGAGGTGAGGATCCTGGGGTAGATGAATCTTCTGCTGGTGGAGTTGAGGATCCTGAGGTGGATGACTCTTATGCTGGAGGAGGTGAGGATCCCAGGATGGATGACTCTTCTGCTGGGGGAGGTGAGGATCCTGAGGTAGATGACTCTTCTGCTGGAGGAGGTGAGGATCCTGAGGTAGATGACTCTTATGCTGGGGGAGGTGAGGATCCTGAGGTAGATGACTCTTCTGCTGGAGGAGTTGAGGATCCTGAGTTGGATGACTCTTCTGCAGGAGGAGGTGAGGATCCTGAGATAGATGACTCTTCTGCTGGGGGAGGTGAGGATCCTGAGGTGGATGACTCTTCTGCTGGAGGAGGTGAGGATCCTGAGGTAGATGACTCTTCTGCTGGAGGAGGTGAGGATCCTGGGGTAGATGAATCTTCTGCTGGTGGAGTTGAGGATCCTGAGGTGGATGACTCTTCTGCTGGAGGAGGTGAGGATCCTGAGGTTGATGACTCTTCTGATGGAGGAGTTGAGGATCCTGAGGTGGATGACTCTTCTGCTGGAGGAGGTGAGGATCCTGAGATAGATGACTCTTCTGCTGGGGGAGGTGAGGATCCTAGCGTGGATGACTCTTCTGCTGGAGGAGGTGAGAAACCTGAAGTAGATGACTCTTCTGCTGGGGGAGATGAGGATCCTGATGTAGATGACTCTTCTGCTGGAGGAGATGAGGATCCTGTGGTAGATGACACTTCTGATGGAGGAGGTGAGGATCCTGAGGTAGATGACTCTTCTGCTGGAGGAGGTGAGGATCCTGAGGTAGATGACTCTTCTGCTGGAGGAGGTGAGGATCCTGAGTTAGATGACTCTTCTGATGGAGGAGGTGAGGATCCTGAGGTTGATGACTCTTCTGATGGAGGAGGTGAGGATCCTGAGGTAGATGACTCTTCTGATGGAGGAGGTGAGGATCCTGGGGTAGATGACTCTTCTGCTGGAGAAGGTGAGGATCCTGAGGTAGATGACTCTTCTGCTGGGGGAGGTGAGGATCCTGAGGTAGATGACTCTTCTGCTGGGGGAGGTGAGGATCCTGAGGTAGATGACTTTTCTGATGGAGGAGTTGAGGATCCTGAGGTAGATGACTCTTCTGATGGAGGAGGAGAGGATCCTGGGGTAGATGACTCTTCTGCTATAGAAGGTGAGGATCCTGAGGTAGATGACTCTTCTGCTGGAGGAGGTGAGGATCCTGAGGTAGATGACTCTTCTGCTGGAGGAGGTGAGGATCCTGAGGTAGATGACTCTTCTGCTGGAGGAGGTGAGGATCCTGGGGTAGATGAATCTTCTGCTGGTGGAGTTGAGGATCCTGAGGTGGATGACTCTTCTGCTGGTGGAGTTGAGGATCCTGAGGTGGATGACTCTTCTGCTGGAGGAGGTGAGGATCCTGAGATAGATGACTCTTCTGCTGGGGGAGGTGAGGATCCTGAGGTAGATGACTCTTCAGCTGGAGGAGGTGAGGATCCTGAGGTAGATGACTCTTCTGCTGGGGGAGGTGAAAATCCTGAGATAGATGACTCTTCTGCTGGAGGAGGTGAGGATCCCAGGATGAATGACTCTTCTGCTGGGGGAGGTGAGGATCCTGAGGTAGATGACTCTTCTGCTGGAGGAGGTCAGGATCCTGGGG
The DNA here is from genome assembly GCF_964194105.1 of Spermophilus citellus. Taxonomy (NCBI): domain Eukaryota; kingdom Metazoa; phylum Chordata; class Mammalia; order Rodentia; family Sciuridae; genus Spermophilus; species Spermophilus citellus. The sequence continues at coordinate 286,342,098 of NC_138182.1, read as the reverse complement.
TAGATGAATCTTCTGCTGGTGGAGTTGAGGATCCTGAGGTGAATGACTCTTCTGCTGGGGGAGTTGAGGATCCTGAGGTAGATGACTCTTCTGCTGGTGGAGTTGAGGATCCTGAGTTGGATGACTCTTCTGCTGCAGGAGGTGAGGATCCTGAGATAGATGACTCTTCTGCTGGGGGAGGTGAGGATCCTGAGGTAGATGACTCTTCTGCTGGAGGAGGTGAGGATCCTGAGGTAGATGACTCTTCTGCTGGAGGAGGTGAGGATCCTGGGGTAGATGAATCTTCTGCTGGTGGAGTTGAGGATCCTGAGGTGGATGACTCTTCTGCTGGAGGAGGTGAGGATCCTGAGGTAGATGACTCTTCTGATGGAGGAGGTGAGGATCCTGAGGTAGATGACTCTTCTGCTGGGGGAGGTGAGGATCCTGAGGTAGATGGCTCTTCTGCTGGAGGAAGTGAGGATCCTGTGGTAGATGGCTCTTCTGCTGGGGGAGGTGAGGATCCTGAGGTAGATGGCTCTTCTGCTGGAGGAGGTGAGGATCCTCAGGTAGATGGCTCTTCTGCTGGAGGAGGTGAGGATCCTGAGGTAGATGGCTCTTCTGATGGAGGAGGTGAGCATCCTTAGATAGATGACTCTTCTGCTGGAGGAGGTGAGGATCCTGAGTTAGATGACTCTTCTGCTGGAGGAGGTGAGGATCCTGAGGTAGATGACTCTTCTGCTGGGGGAGGTGAGGATCCTGGCGTAGATGACTCTTCTGCTGGGGGAGGTGAGGATCCTAGCGTGGATGACTCTTCTGCTGGAGGAGGTGAGGAACCTGAAGTAGATGACTCTTCTGCTGGGGGAGATGAGGATCCTCAGGTAGATGACTCTTCTGATGCAGGAGGTGAGGATCCTGTGGTAGATGACTCTTCTGATGGAGGAGGTGAGGATCCTGAGGTAGATGACTCTTCTGCCTGAGGAGGTGAGGATCCTGAGGTAGATGACTCTTCTGATGGAGGAGGTGAGGATCCTGAGGTAGATGACTCTTCTGATGGAGGAGGTGAGGATCCTGAGGTAGATGACTCTTCTGATGGAAGAGGTGAGGATCCTGGGGTAGATGACTCTTCTGCTGGAGAAGGTGAGGATCCTGAGGTAGATGACTCTTCTGCTGGGGGAGGTGAGGATCCTGAGGTAGATGACTCTTCTGCTGGGGGAGGTGAGGATCCTGAGGTAGATGACTCTTCTGCTGGAGGAGGTGAGGATCCTGAGATAGATGACTCTTCTGCTGGTGGAGTTGAGGATCCTGAGGTGGATGACTCTTCTGCTGGTGGAGTTGAGGATCCTGAGATAGATGACTCTTCTGCTGGGGGAGGTGAGGATCCTGAGGTGGATGACTCTTCTGCTGAGGGAGGTGAGGATCCTGAGGTAGATGACTCTTCTGCTGCAGGAGGTGAGGATCCTGAGATAGATGACTCTTCTGCTGGGGGAGGTGAGGATCCTGAGGTGGATGACTCTTCTGCTGGAGGAGGTGAGGATCCTGAGATAGATGACTCTTCTGCTGGGGGAGGTGAGGATCCTGAGATAGATGACTCTTCTGCTGGGGGAGGTGAGGATCCTGAGGTAGATGACTCTTCTGCTGGAGGAGGTGAGGATCCTGGGGTAGATGAATCTTCTGCTGGTGGAGTTGAGGATCCTGAGGTGTATGACTCTTATCCTGGAGGAGGTGAGGATCCCAGGATGGATGACTCTTCTGCTGGGGGAGGTGAGGATCCTGAGGTAGATGACTCTTCTGCTGGAGGAGGTGAGGATCCTGAGGTAGATGACTCTTATGCTGGGGGAGGTGAGGATCCTGAGGTAGATGACTCTTCTGCTGGTGGAGTTGAGGATCCTGAGTTGGATGACTCTTCTGCTGGAGGAGGTGAGGATCCTGAGATAGATGACTCTTCTGCTGGAGGAGGTGAGGATCCTGGGGTAGATGAATCTTCTGCTGGTGGAGTTGAGGATCCTGAGGTGGATGACTCTTATGCTGGAGGAGGTGAGGATCCCAGGATGGATGACTCTTCTGCTGGGGGAGGTGAGGATCCTGAGGTAGATGACTCTTCTGCTGGAGGAGGTGAGGATCCTGAGGTAGATGACTCTTATGCTGGGGGAGGTGAGGATCCTGAGGTAGATGACTCTTCTGCTGGAGGAGTTGAGGATCCTGAGTTGGATGACTCTTCTGCAGGAGGAGGTGAGGATCCTGAGATAGATGACTCTTCTGCTGGGGGAGGTGAGGATCCTGAGGTGGATGACTCTTCTGCTGGAGGAGGTGAGGATCCTGAGGTAGATGACTCTTCTGCTGGAGGAGGTGAGGATCCTGGGGTAGATGAATCTTCTGCTGGTGGAGTTGAGGATCCTGAGGTGGATGACTCTTCTGCTGGAGGAGGTGAGGATCCTGAGGTTGATGACTCTTCTGATGGAGGAGTTGAGGATCCTGAGGTGGATGACTCTTCTGCTGGAGGAGGTGAGGATCCTGAGATAGATGACTCTTCTGCTGGGGGAGGTGAGGATCCTAGCGTGGATGACTCTTCTGCTGGAGGAGGTGAGAAACCTGAAGTAGATGACTCTTCTGCTGGGGGAGATGAGGATCCTGATGTAGATGACTCTTCTGCTGGAGGAGATGAGGATCCTGTGGTAGATGACACTTCTGATGGAGGAGGTGAGGATCCTGAGGTAGATGACTCTTCTGCTGGAGGAGGTGAGGATCCTGAGGTAGATGACTCTTCTGCTGGAGGAGGTGAGGATCCTGAGTTAGATGACTCTTCTGATGGAGGAGGTGAGGATCCTGAGGTTGATGACTCTTCTGATGGAGGAGGTGAGGATCCTGAGGTAGATGACTCTTCTGATGGAGGAGGTGAGGATCCTGGGGTAGATGACTCTTCTGCTGGAGAAGGTGAGGATCCTGAGGTAGATGACTCTTCTGCTGGGGGAGGTGAGGATCCTGAGGTAGATGACTCTTCTGCTGGGGGAGGTGAGGATCCTGAGGTAGATGACTTTTCTGATGGAGGAGTTGAGGATCCTGAGGTAGATGACTCTTCTGATGGAGGAGGAGAGGATCCTGGGGTAGATGACTCTTCTGCTATAGAAGGTGAGGATCCTGAGGTAGATGACTCTTCTGCTGGAGGAGGTGAGGATCCTGAGGTAGATGACTCTTCTGCTGGAGGAGGTGAGGATCCTGAGGTAGATGACTCTTCTGCTGGAGGAGGTGAGGATCCTGGGGTAGATGAATCTTCTGCTGGTGGAGTTGAGGATCCTGAGGTGGATGACTCTTCTGCTGGTGGAGTTGAGGATCCTGAGGTGGATGACTCTTCTGCTGGAGGAGGTGAGGATCCTGAGATAGATGACTCTTCTGCTGGGGGAGGTGAGGATCCTGAGGTAGATGACTCTTCAGCTGGAGGAGGTGAGGATCCTGAGGTAGATGACTCTTCTGCTGGGGGAGGTGAAAATCCTGAGATAGATGACTCTTCTGCTGGAGGAGGTGAGGATCCCAGGATGAATGACTCTTCTGCTGGGGGAGGTGAGGATCCTGAGGTAGATGACTCTTCTGCTGGAGGAGGTCAGGATCCTGGGGTAGATGAATCTTCTGCTGGTGGAGTTGAGGATCCTGAGGTGAATGACTCTTCTGCTGGGGGAGTTGAGGATCCTGAGGTAGATGACTCTTCTGCTGGTGGAGTTGAGGATCCTGAGTTGGATGACTCTTCTGCTGCAGGAGGTGAGGATCCTGAGATAGATGACTCTTCTGCTGGGGGAGGTGAGGATCCTGAGGTAGATGACTCTTCTGCTGGAGGAGGTGAGGATCCTGAGGTAGATGACTCTTCTGCTGGAGGAGGTGAGGATCCTGGGGTAGATGAATCTTCTGCTGGTGGAGTTGAGGATCCTGAGGTGGATGACTCTTCTGCTGGAGGAGGTGAGGATCCTGAGGTAGATGACTCTTCTGATGGAGGAGGTGAGGATCCTGAGGTAGATGACTCTTCTGCTGGGGGAGGTGAGGATCCTGAGGTAGATGGCTCTTCTGCTGGAGGAAGTGAGGATCCTGTGGTAGATGGCTCTTCTGCTGGGGGAGGTGAGGATCCTGAGGTTGATGGCTCTTCTGCTGGAGGAGGTGAGTATCCTCAGGTAGATGGCTCTTCTGCTGGAGGAGGTGAGGATCCTGAGGTAGATGGCTCTTCTGATGGAGGAGGTGAGCATCCTTAGATAGATGACTCTTCTGCTGGAGGAGGTGAGGATCCTGAGTTAGATGACTCTTCTGCTGGAGGAGGTGAGGATCCTGAGGTAGATGACTCTTCTGCTGGGGGAGGTGAGGATCCTGGCGTAGATGACTCTTCTGCTGGGGGAGGTGAGGATCCTAGCGTGGATGACTCTTCTGCTGGAGGAGGTGAGGAACCTGAAGTAGATGACTCTTCTGCTGGGGGAGATGAGGATCCTCAGGTAGATGACTCTTCTGATGCAGGAGGTGAGGATCCTGTGGTAGATGACTCTTCTGATGGAGGAGGTGAGGATCCTGAGGTAGATGACTCTTCTGCTGGAGGAGGTGAGGATCCTGAGGTAGATGACTCTTCTGATGGAGGAGGTGAGGATCCTGAGGTAGATGACCCTTCTGATGGAGGAGGTGAGGATCCTGAGGTAGATGACTCTTCTGATGGAAGAGGTGAGGATCCTGGGGTAGATGACTCTTCTGCTGGAGAAGGTGAGGATCCTGAGGTAGATGACTCTTCTGCTGGGGGAGGTGAGGATCCTGAGGTAGATGACTCTTCTGCTGGGGGAGGTGAGGATCCTGAGGTAGATGACTCTTCTGATGGAGGAGTTGAGGATCCTGAGGTAGATGACTCTTCTGATGGAGGAGGTGAGGATCCTGGGGTAGATGACTCTTCTGCTGGGGAAGGTGAGGATACTGAGGTAGATGACTCTTCTGCTGGAGGAGGTGAGGATCCTGAGGTAGATGACTCTTCTGCTGGAGGAGGTGAGGATCCTGAGGTAGATGACTCTTCTCCTGGAGGAGGTGAGGATCCTGGGGTAGATGAATCTTCTGCTGGTGGAGTTGAGGATCCTGAGGTGGATGACTCTTCTGCTGGTGGAGTTGAGGATCCTGAGGTGGATGACTCTTCTGCTGGAGGAGGTGAGGATCCTGAGATAGATGACTCTTCTGCTGGGGGAGGTGAGGATCCTGAGGTAGATGACTCTTCAGCTGGAGGAGGTGAGGATCCTGAGGTAGATGACTCTTTTGCTGGGGGAGGTGAAAATCCTGAGATAGATGACTCTTCTGCTGGAGGAGGTGAGGATCCCAGGATGGATGACTCTTCTGCTGGGGGAGGTGAGGATCCTGAGGTAGATGACTCTTCTGCTAGAGGAGGTGAGGATCCTGGGGTAGATGAATCTTCTGCTGGTGGAGTTGAGGATCCTGAGGTGGATGACTCTTCTGCTGGAGGAGGTGAGGATCCTCAGGTAGATGACTCTTCTGATGGAGGAGGTGAGGATCCTGAGGAAGATGACTCTTCTGCTGGGGGAGGTGAGGATCCTGAGGTAGATGACTCTTCTGATGGAGGAGGTGAGGATCCTGTGGTAGATGACTCTTCTGATGGAGGAGGTGAGGATCCTGAGATAGATGACTCTTCTGCTGGGGGAGGTGAGGATCCTGAGGTAGATGACTCTTCTGCTGGAGGAGGTGAGGATCCTGAGGTAGATGACTCTTCTGCTGGAGGAGGTGAGGATCCTGAGGTAGATGACTCTTCTGCTGGAGGAGGTGAGGATCCTGGGGTAGATGAATCTTCTGATGGAGGAGGTGAGGATCCTGGGGTAGATGACTCTTCTGCTGGAGGAGGTGAGGATCCTCGGGTAGATGACTCTTCTGATGGAGGAGGTGAGGATCCTGAGGTGGATGACTCTTCTGCTGGGGGAGGTGAGGATCCTGAGGTAGATGACTCTTCTGCTGGAGGAGGTGAGGATCCTGAGGTAGATGACTCTTCTGCTGGAGGAGGTGAGGATCCTGAGGTAGATGACTCTTCTGCTGGGGTAGGTGAGGATCCTGAGATAGATGACTCTTCTGCTGGAGGAGGTGAGGATCCTGGGGTAGATGAATCTTCTGCTGGTGGAGTTGAGGATCCTGAGGTGGATGACGCTTCTGCTGGTGGAGTTGAGGATCCTGAGGTAGATGACTCTTCTGCTGGGGGAGGTGAGGATCCTGAGGTGGATGACTCTTCCGCTGAGGGAGGTGAGGATCCTGAGGTAGATGACTCTTCTGCTGCAGGAGGTTAGGATCCTGAGATAGATGACTCTTCTGCTGGGGGAGGTGAGGATCCTGAGGTGGATGACTCTTCTGCTGGAGGAGGTGAGGATCCTGAGGTAGATGACACTTCTGATGGAGGAGGTGAGGATCCTGAGGTAGATGACTCTTCTGCTGGAGGAGGTGAGGATCCTGAGGTAGATGGCTCTTATGCTGGAGGAAGTGAGGATCCTGTGGTAGATGGCTCTTCTGCTGGGGGAGGTGAGGATCCTGAGGTAGATGGCTCTTCTGCTGGAGGAGGTGAGGATCCTCAGGTAGATGGCTCTTCTGCTGGTGTAGTTGAGGATTCTGAGGTGGATGAATCTTCTGCTGGTGGAGTTGAGGATCCTGAGGTGGATGACTCTTCTGCTGGAGGAGGTGAGGATCCTGAGGTAGATGACACTTCTGATGGAGGAGGTGAGGATCCTGAGGTAGATGACTCTTCTGCTGGGGGAGGTGAGGATCCTGAGGTAGATGGCTCTTATGCTGGAGGAAGTGAGGATCCTGTGGTAGATGGCTCTTCTGCTGGGGGAGGTGAGGGTCCTGAGGTAGATGACTCTTCTCCTGGAGGAGGTGAGGATCCTGGGGTAGATGTATCTTCTGCTGGTGGAGTTGAGGATTCTGAGGTGGATGAATCTTCTGCTGGTGGAGTTGAGGATCCTGAGGTGGATGACTCTTCTGCTGGAGGAGGTGAGGATCCTGAGATAGATGACTCTTCTGCTGGGGGAGGTGAGGATCCTGAGGTAGATGACTCTTCAGATGGAGGAGGTGAGGATCCTGAGGTAGATGACTCTTCTGCTGGGGGAGGTGAAAATCCTGAGATAGATGACTCTTCTGCTGGAGGAGGTGAGGTTCCCAGGATGGATGACTCTTCTGCTGGGGGAGGTGAGGATCCTGAGGTAGATGACTCTTCTGCTAGAGGAGGTGAGGATCCTGGGGTAGATGAATCTTCTGCTGGTGGAGTTGAGGATCCTGAGGTGGATGACTCTTCTGTTGGAGGAGGTGAGGATCCTCAGGTAGATGACTCTTCTGATGGAGGAGGTGAGGATCCTGAGGAAGATGACTCTTCTGCTGGGGGAGTTGAGGATCCTGAGGTAGATGACTCTTCTGCTGGAGGAGGTGAGGATCCTGAGTTAGATGACTCTTCTGCTGGAGGAGGTGAGGATCCTGAGGTAGATGACTCTTCTGCTGGGGGAGGTGAGGATCCTGGCGTAGATGACTCTTCTGCTGGGGGAGGTGAGGATCCTAGCGTGGATGACTCTTCTGCTGGAGGAGGTGAGGAACCTGAAGTAGATGACTCTTCTGCTGGGGGAGATGAGGATCCTCAGGTAGATGACTCTTCTGATGCAGGAGGTGAGGATCCTGTGGTAGATGACTCTTCTGATGGAGGAGGTGAGGATCCTGAGGTAGATGACTCTTCTGCTGGAGGAGGTGAGGATCCTGAGGTAGATGACTCTTCTGATGGAGGAGGTGAGGATCCTGAGGTAGATGACCCTTCTGATGGAGGAGGTGAGGATCCTGAGGTAGATGACTCTTCTGATGGAAGAGGTGAGGATCCTGGGGTAGATGACTCTTCTGCTGGAGAAGGTGAGGATCCTGAGGTAGATGACTCTTCTGCTGGGGGAGGTGAGGATCCTGAGGTAGATGACTCTTCTGCTGGGGGAGGTGAGGATCCTGAGGTAGATGACTCTTCTGATGGAGGAGTTGAGGATCCTGAGGTAGATGACTCTTCTGATGGAGGAGGTGAGGATCCTGGGGTAGATGACTCTTCTGCTGGGGAAGGTGAGGATACTGAGGTAGATGACTCTTCTGCTGGAGGAGGTGAGGATCCTGAGGTAGATGACTCTTCTGCTGGAGGAGGTGAGGATCCTGAGGTAGATGACTCTTCTCCTGGAGGAGGTGAGGATCCTGGGGTAGATGAATCTTCTGCTGGTGGAGTTGAGGATCCTGAGGTGGATGACTCTTCTGCTGGTGGAGTTGAGGATCCTGAGGTGGATGACTCTTCTGCTGGAGGAGGTGAGGATCCTGAGATAGATGACTCTTCTGCTGGGGGAGGTGAGGATCCTGAGGTAGATGACTCTTCAGCTGGAGGAGGTGAGGATCCTGAGGTAGATGACTCTTTTGCTGGGGGAGGTGAAAATCCTGAGATAGATGACTCTTCTGCTGGAGGAGGTGAGGATCCCAGGATGGATGACTCTTCTGCTGGGGGAGGTGAGGATCCTGAGGTAGATGACTCTTCTGCTAGAGGAGGTGAGGATCCTGGGGTAGATGAATCTTCTGCTGGTGGAGTTGAGGATCCTGAGGTGGATGACTCTTCTGCTGGAGGAGGTGAGGATCCTCAGGTAGATGACTCTTCTGATGGAGGAGGTGAGGATCCTGAGGAAGATGACTCTTCTGCTGGGGGAGGTGAGGATCCTGAGGTAGATGACTCTTCTGATGGAGGAGGTGAGGATCCTGTGGTAGATGACTCTTCTGATGGAGGAGGTGAGGATCCTGAGATAGATGACTCTTCTGCTGGGGGAGGTGAGGATCCTGAGGTAGATGACTCTTCTGCTGGAGGAGGTGAGGATCCTGAGGTAGATGACTCTTCTGCTGGAGGAGGTGAGGATCCTGAGGTAGATGACTCTTCTGCTGGAGGAGGTGAGGATCCTGGGGTAGATGAATCTTCTGATGGAGGAGGTGAGGATCCTGGGGTAGATGACTCTTCTGCTGGAGGAGGTGAGGATCCTCGGGTAGATGACTCTTCTGATGGAGGAGGTGAGGATCCTGAGGTGGATGACTCTTCTGCTGGGGGAGGTGAGGATCCTGAGGTAGATGACTCTTCTGCTGGAGGAGGTGAGGATCCTGAGGTAGATGACTCTTCTGCTGGAGGAGGTGAGGATCCTGAGGTAGATGACTCTTCTGCTGGGGTAGGTGAGGATCCTGAGATAGATGACTCTTCTGCTGGAGGAGGTGAGGATCCTGGGGTAGATGAATCTTCTGCTGGTGGAGTTGAGGATCCTGAGGTGGATGACGCTTCTGCTGGTGGAGTTGAGGATCCTGAGGTAGATGACTCTTCTGCTGGGGGAGGTGAGGATCCTGAGGTGGATGACTCTTCCGCTGAGGGAGGTGAGGATCCTGAGGTAGATGACTCTTCTGCTGCAGGAGGTTAGGATCCTGAGATAGATGACTCTTCTGCTGGGGGAGGTGAGGATCCTGAGGTGGATGACTCTTCTGCTGGAGGAGGTGAGGATCCTGAGGTAGATGACACTTCTGATGGAGGAGGTGAGGATCCTGAGGTAGATGACTCTTCTGCTGGAGGAGGTGAGGATCCTGAGGTAGATGGCTCTTATGCTGGAGGAAGTGAGGATCCTGTGGTAGATGGCTCTTCTGCTGGGGGAGGTGAGGATCCTGAGGTAGATGGCTCTTCTGCTGGAGGAGGTGAGGATCCTCAGGTAGATGGCTCTTCTGCTGGTGTAGTTGAGGATTCTGAGGTGGATGAATCTTCTGCTGGTGGAGTTGAGGATCCTGAGGTGGATGACTCTTCTGCTGGAGGAGGTGAGGATCCTGAGGTAGATGACACTTCTGATGGAGGAGGTGAGGATCCTGAGGTAGATGACTCTTCTGCTGGGGGAGGTGAGGATCCTGAGGTAGATGGCTCTTATGCTGGAGGAAGTGAGGATCCTGTGGTAGATGGCTCTTCTGCTGGGGGAGGTGAGGGTCCTGAGGTAGATGACTCTTCTCCTGGAGGAGGTGAGGATCCTGGGGTAGATGTATCTTCTGCTGGTGGAGTTGAGGATTCTGAGGTGGATGAATCTTCTGCTGGTGGAGTTGAGGATCCTGAGGTGGATGACTCTTCTGCTGGAGGAGGTGAGGATCCTGAGATAGATGACTCTTCTGCTGGGGGAGGTGAGGATCCTGAGGTAGATGACTCTTCAGATGGAGGAGGTGAGGATCCTGAGGTAGATGACTCTTCTGCTGGGGGAGGTGAAAATCCTGAGATAGATGACTCTTCTGCTGGAGGAGGTGAGGTTCCCAGGATGGATGACTCTTCTGCTGGGGGAGGTGAGGATCCTGAGGTAGATGACTCTTCTGCTAGAGGAGGTGAGGATCCTGGGGTAGATGAATCTTCTGCTGGTGGAGTTGAGGATCCTGAGGTGGATGACTCTTCTGTTGGAGGAGGTGAGGATCCTCAGGTAGATGACTCTTCTGATGGAGGAGGTGAGGATCCTGAGGAAGATGACTCTTCTGCTGGGGGAGTTGAGGATCCTGAGGTAGATGACTCTTCTGCTGGTGGAGTTGTGGATCCTGAGGTGGATGACTCTTCTGCTGGAGGAGGTGAGGATCCTGAGATAGTTGACTCTTCTGCTGGGGGAGGTGAGGATCCTGAGGTAGATGACTCTTCTGCTGGAGGAGGTGAGGATCCTGAGGTAGATGACTCTTCTGCTGGAGGAGGTGAGGATCCTGAGGTAGATGACTCTTCTGCTGGAGGAGGTGAGGATCCTGGGGTAGATGAATCTTCTGATGGAGGAGGTGAGGATCCTGGGGTAGATGACTCTTCTGCTGGAGGAGGTGAGGATCCTCGGGTAGATGACTCTTCTGATGGAGGAGGTGAGGATCCTGAGGTGGATGACTCTTCTGCTGGGGGAGGTGAGGATCCTGAGGTAGATGACTCTTCTGCTGGAGGAGGTGAGGATCCTGAGGTAGATGACCCTTCTGCTGGAGGAGGTGAGGATCCTGAGGTAGATGACTCTTCTGCTGGGGTAGGTGAGGATCCTGAGATAGATGACTCCTCTGCTGGAGGAGGTGAGGATCCTGGGGTAGATGAATCTTCTGCTGGTGGAGTTGAGGATCCTGAGGTGGATGACTCTTCTGCTGGTGGAGTTGAGGATCCTGAGATAGATGACTCTTCTGCTGGGGGAGGTGAGGATCCTGAGGTGGATGACTCTTCTGCTGAGGGAGGTGAGGATCCTGAGGTAGATGACTCTTCTGCTGCAGGAGGTGAGGATCCTGAGATAGATGACTCTTCTGCTGGGGGAGGTGAGGATCCTGAGGTGGATGACTCTTCTGCTGGAGGAGGTGAGGATCCTGAGATAGATGACTCTTCTGCTGGGGGAGGTGAGGATCCTGAGATAGATGACTCTTCTGCTGGGGGAGGTGAGGATCCTGAGGTAGATGACTCTTCTGCTGGAGGAGGTGAGGATCCTGGGGTAGATGAATCTTCTGCTGGTGGAGTTGAGGATCCTGAGGTGGATGACTCTTCTGCTTGTGGAGTTGAGGATCCTAAGATGGATGACTCTTCTGCTGGAGGAGGTGAGGATCCTGAGATAGATGACTCTTCTGCTGGGGGACGTGAGGATCCTGAGGTAGATGACTCTTCAGCTGGAGGAGGTGAGGATCCTGAGGTAGATGACTCTTCTGCTGGGGGAGGTGAAAATCCTGAGATAGATGACTCTTCTGCTGGAGGAGGTGAGGATCCCAGGATGGATGACTCTTCTGCTGGAGGAGGTGAGGATAATGAGGTAGATGACTCTTCTGCTGGAGGAGGTGAGGATACTGGGGTAGATGAATCTTCTGCTGGTGGAGTTGAGGATCCTGAGGTGGATGACTCTTCTGCTGGAGGAGGTGAGGATCCTGAGGTAGATTACTCTTCTGATGGAGGAGTTGAGGATCCTGAGGTGGATGACTCTTCTGCTGGAGGAGGTGAGGATCCTGAGATAGATGACTCTTCTGCTGGGGGAGGTGAGGATCCTAGCGTGGATGACTCTTCTGCTGGAGGAGGTGAGAAACCTGAAGTAGATGACTCTTCTGCTGGGGGAGATGAGGATCCTGAGGTAGATGACTCTTCTGCTGGAGGAGGTGAGGATCCTGTGGTAGATGACACTTCTGATGGAGGAGGTGAGGATCCTGAGGTAGATGACTCTTCTGCTGGAGGAGGTGAGGATCCTGAGGTAGATGACTCTTCTGCTGGAGGAGGTGAGGATCCTGAGTTAGATGACTCTTCTGATGGAGGAGGTGAGGATCCTGAGGTAGATGACTCTTCTGATGGAGGAGGTGAGGATCCTGAGGTAGATGACTCTTCTGATGGAGGAGGTGAGGATCCTGGGGTAGATGACTCTTCTGCTGGAGAAGGTGAGGATCCTGAGGTAGATGACTCTTCTGCTGGGGGAGGTGAGGATCCTGAGGTAGATGACTCTTCTGCTGGGGGAGGTGAGGATCCTGAGGTAGATGACTCTTCTGATGGAGGAGTTGAGGATCCTGAGGTAGATGACTCTTCTGATGGAGGAGGTGAGGATCCTGGGTTAGATGACTCTTCTGCTATAGAAGGTGAGGATCCTGAGGTAGATGACTCTTCTGCTGGAGGAGGTGAGGATCCTGAGGTAGATGACTCTTCTGCTGGAGGAGGTGAGGATCCTGAGGTAGATGACTCTTCTGCTGGAGGAGGTGAGGATCCTGGGGTAGATGAATCTTCTGCTGGTGGAGTTGAGGATCCTGAGGTGGATGACCCTTCTGCTGGTGGAGTTGAGGATCCTGAGGTGGATGACTCTTCTGCTGGAGGAGGTGAGGATCCTGAGATAGATGACTCTTCTGCTGGGGGAGGTGAGGATCCTGAGGTAGATGACTCTTCAGCTGGAGGAGGTGAGGATCTTGAGGTAGATGACACTTCTGCTGGGGGAGGTGAAAATCCTGAGATAGATGACTCTTCTGCTGGAGGAGGTGAGGATCCCAGGATGGATGACTCTTCTGCTGGGGGAGGTGAGGATCCTGAGGTAGATGACTCTTCTGCTGGAGGAGGTGAGGATCCTGGGGTAGATGAATCTTCTGCTGGTGGAGTTGAGGATCCTGAGGTGGATGACTCTTCTGCTGGAAGAGGAGAGGATCCTCAGGTAGATGACTCTTCTGATGGAGGAGGTGAGGATCCTTAGGTAGATGACTCTTATGCTGGGGGAGGTGAGGATCCTGAGGTAGATGACTCTTCTGCTGGTGGAGTTGAGGATCCTGAGTTGGATGACTCTTCTGTTGGAGGAGGTGAGGATCCTGAGATAGATGACTCTTCTGCTGGGGGAGGTGAGGATCCTGAGGTAGATGACTCTTCTGCTGGAGGAGGTGAGGATCCTGAGGTAGATGACTCTTCTGCTGGAGGAGGTGAGGATCCTGGGGTAGATGAATCTTCTGCTGGTGGAGTTGAGGATCCTGAGGTGGATGACTCTTCTGCTGGAGGAGGTGAGGATCCTGAGGTAGATTACTCTTCTGATGGAGGAGTTGAGGATCCTGAGGTGGATGACTCTTCTGCTGGAGGAGGTGAGGATCCTGAGATAGATGACTCTTCTGCTGGGGGAGGTGAGGATCCTAGCGTGGATGACTCTTCTGCTGGAGGAGGTGAGAAACCTGAAGTAGATGACTCTTCTGCTGGGGGAGATGAGGATCCTGAGGTAGATGACTCTTCTGCTGGAGGAGGTGAGGATCCTGTGGTAGATGACACTTCTGATGGAGGAGGTGAGGATCCTGAGGTAGATGACTCTTCTGCTGGAGGAGGTGAGGATCCTGAGGTAGATGACTCTTCTGCTGGAGGAGGTGAGGATCCTGAGTTAGATGACTCTTCTGATGGAGGAGGTGAGGATCCTGAGGTAGATGATTCTTCTGATGGAGGAGGTGAGGATCCTGAGGTAGATGACTCTTCTGATGGAGGAGGTGAGGATCCTGGGGTAGATGACTCTTCTGCTGGAGAAGGTGAGGATCCTGAGGTAGATGACTCTTCTGCTGGGGGAGGTGAGGATCCTGAGGTAGATGACTCTTCTGCTGGGGGAGGTGAGGATCCTGAGGTAGATGACTCTTCTGATGGAGGAGTTGAGGATCCTGAGGTAGATGACTCTTCTGATGGAGGAGGTGAGGATCCTGGGGTAGATGACTCTTCTGCTGGAGAAGGTGAGGATCCTGAGGTAGATGACTCTTCTGCTGGAGGAGGTGAGGATCCTGAGGTAGATGACTCTTCTGCTGGAGGAGGTGAGGATCCTGAGGTAGATGACTCTTCTGCTGGAGGAGGTGAGGATCCTGGGGTAGATGAATCTTCTGCTGGTGGAGTTGAGGATCCTGAGGTGGATGACCCTTCTGCTGGTGGAGTTGAGGATCCTGAGGTGGATGACTCTTCTGCTGGAGGAGGTGAGGATCCTGAGATAGATGACTCTTCTGCTGGGGGAGGTGAGGATCCTGAGGTAGATGACTCTTCAGCTGGAGGAGGTGAGGATCTTGAGGTAGATGACACTTCTGCTGGGGGAGGTGAAAATCCTGAGATAGATGACTCTTCTGCTGGAGGAGGTGAGGATCCCAGGATGGATGACTCTTCTGCTGGGGGAGGTGAGGATCCTGAGGTAGATGACTCTTCTGCTGGAGGAGGTGAGGATCCTGGGGTAGATGAATCTTCTGCTGGTGGAGTTGAGGATCCTGAGGTGGATGACTCTTCTGCTGGAGGAGGTGAGGATCCTGAGGTAGATGACTCTTCTGATGGAGGAGGTGAGGATCCTGAGGTAGATGACTCTTCTGCTGGGGGAGGTGAGGATCCTGAGGTAGATGACTCTTCTACTGGTGGAGTTGAGGATCCTGAGGTGGATGACTCTTCTGCTGGAGGAGGTGAGGATCCTGAGATAGATGACTCTTCTGCTGGGGGAGGTGAGGATCCTGAGGTAGATGACTCTTCTGATGGAGGAGGTGAGGATCCTGAGGTAGATGACTCTTCTGATGGAGGAGGTGAGGATCCTGAGGTAGATGACTCTTCTGCTGGAGGAGGTGAGGATCCTGGGGTAGATGACTCTTCTGCTGGAGAAGGTGAGGATCCTGAGGTAGATGACTCTTCTGCTGGGGGAGGTGAGGATCCTGAGGTAGATGACTCTTCTGCTGGGGGAGGTGAGGATCCTGAGGTAGATGACTCTTCTGATGGAGGAGTTGAGGATCCTGAGGTAGATGACTCTTCTGATGGAGGAGGTGAGGATCCTGGCGTAGATGACTCTTCTGCTGGAGAAGGTGAGGATCCTGAGGTAGATGACTCTTCTGCTGGAGGAGGTGAGGATCCTGAGGTAGATGACTCTTCTGCTGGAGGAGGTGAGGATCCTGAGGTAGATGACTCTTCTGCTGGAGGAGGTGAGGATCCTGGGGTAGATGAATCTTCTGCTGGTGGAGTTGAGGATCCTGAGGTGGATGACTCTTCTGCTGGTGGAGTTGAGGATCCTCAGGTGGATGACTCTTCTGCTGGAGGAGGTGAGGATCCTGAGATAGATGACTCTTCTGCTGGGGGAGGTGAGGATCCTGAGGTAGATGACTCTTCAGCTGGAGGAGGTGAGGATCCTGAGGTAGATGACTCTTCTGCTGGGGGAGGTGAAAATCCTGAGATAGATGACTCTTCTGCTGGAGGAGGTGAGGATCCCAGGATGGATGACTCTTCTGCAGGGGGAGGTGAGGATCCTGAGGTAGATGACTGTTCTGCTGGAGGAGGTGAGGATCCTGGGGTAGATGAATCTTCTGCTGGTGGAGTTGAGGATCCTGAGGTGGATGACTCTTCTGCTCGAGGAGGTGAGGATCATCAGGTAGATGACTCTTCTGATGGAGAAGGTGAGGATTCTGTGGTAGATGACTCTTATGCTGGGGGAGGTGAGGATTCTGAGGTAGATGACTCTTCTGCTGGTGGAGTTGAGGATCCTGAGTTGGATGACTCTTCTGCTGGAGGAGGTGAGGATCCTGAGATAGATGACTCTTCTGCTGGGGGAGGTGAGGATCCTGAGGTAGATGACTCTTCTGCTGGAGGAGGTGAGGATCCTGAGGTAGATGACTCTTCTGCTGGAGGAGGTGAGGATCCTGGGGTAGATGAATCTTCTGCTGGTGGAGTTGAGGATCCTGAGGTGGATGACTCTTCTGCTGGAGGAGGTGAGGATCCTGAGGTAGATGACTCTTCTGATGGAGGAGTTGAGGATCCTGAGGTGGATGACTCTTCTGCTGGAGGAGGTGAGGATCCTGAGATAGATGACTCTTCTGCTGGAGGAGGTGAGGATCCTGGGGTAGATGACTCTTCTGCTAAAGGAGGTGAGGATCCTGAGGTAGATGACTCTTCTGCTGGAGGAGGTGAGGATCCTGGGGTAGATGAATCTTCTTCTGGTGGAGTTGAGGATCCTGAGGTGGATGACTCTTCTGCTGGTGGAGTTGAGGATCCTGAGGTAGATGACTCTTCAGCTGGAGGAGGTGAGGATCCTGAGGTAGATGACTCTTCTGCTGGGGGAGGTGAAAATCCTGAGATAGATGACTCTTCTGCTGGAGGAGGTGAGGATCCCGGGATGGATGACTCTTCTGCTGGGGGAGGTGAGGATCCTGAGGTAGATGACTCTTCTGCTAAAGGAGGTGAGGATCCTGAGGTAGATGACTCTTCTGCTGGAGGAGGTGAGGATCCTGGGTTAGATGAATCTTCTTCTGGTGGAGTTGAGGATCCTGAGGTGGATGACTCTTCTGCTGGAGGAGGTGAGGATCCTGAGATAGATGACTCTTCTGCTGGGGGAGGTGTGGATCCTGAGGTAGATGACTCTTCTGCTGGAGGAGGTGAAGATCCTGAGGTAGATGACTCTTCTGCTGGAGGAGGTGAGGATCCTGGGGTAGATGAATCTTCTCCTGGTGGAGGTGAGGATCCTGAGGTGGATGACTCTTCTGCTGGAGGAGGTGAGGATCGTGAGGTAGATGACTATTCTGATCGAGGAGGTGAGGATCCTGAGGTAGATGACTCTTCTGCTGGAGGAGGTGAGGATCGTGAGGTAGATGACTCTTCTGATGGAGGAGGTGAGGATCCTGAGGTAGATGACTCTTGTGCTGGGGGAGGTGAGGATCCTGAGGTAGATGACTCTTCTGCTGGGGGAGGTGAGGATCCTGAGTTGGATGACTCTTCTGCTGGAGGAGGTGAGGATCCTGAGATAGATGACTCTTCTGCTGGGGGAGGTGAGGATCCTGAGGTAGATGACTCTTCTGCTGGAGGAGGTGAGGATCCTGAGGTAGATGACTCTTCTGCTTGAGGAGGTGAGGATCCTGGGGTAGATGACTCTTCTGCTGGTGGAGTTGAGGATCCTGAGTTGGATGACTCTTCTGCTGGAGGAGGTGAGGATCCTGAGATAGAGGACTCTTCTGCTGGGGGAGGTGAGGATCCTGAGGTAGATGACTCTTCTGCTGGAGGAGGTGAGGATCCTGAGGTAGATGACTCTTCTACTGGAGGAGTTGAGGATCCTGAGGTGGATGACTCTTCTGCTGGAGGAGGTGAGGATCCTGAGATAGATGACTCTTCTGCTGGGGGAGGTGAGGATCCTGAGGTAGATGACTCTTCTGCTGGAGGAGGTGAGGATCCTGAGGTAGATGACTCTTCTGCTGGAGGAGGTGAGGATCCTGAGGTAGATGACTCTTCTGCTGGAGGAGGTGAGGATCCTGGGGTAGATGAATCTTCTGATGGAGTAGGTGAGGATCCTGGGGTAGATGACTCTTCTGCTGGAGGAGGTGAGGATCCTCGGGTAGATGACTCTTCTGATGGAGGAGGTGAGGATCCTGAGGTGGATGACTCTTCTGCTGGGGGAGGTGAGGATCCTGAGGTAGATGACTCTTCTGATGGAGGAGTTGAGGATCCTGAGGTAGATGACTCTTCTGATGGAGGAGGTGAGGATCCTGGCGTAGATGACTCTTCTGCTGGAGAAGGTGAGGATCCTGAGGTAGATGACTCTTCTGCTGGAGGAGGTGAGGATCCTGAGGTAGATGACTCTTCTGCTGGAGGAGGTGAGGATCCTGAGGTAGATGACACTTCTGCTGGAGGAGGTGAGGATCCTGGGGTAGATGAATCTTCTGCTGGTGGAGTTGAGGATCCTGAGGTGGATGACTCTTCTGCTGGTGGAGTTGAGGATCCTGAGGTGGATGACTCATCTGCTGGAGGAGGTGAGGATCCTGAGATAGATGACTCTTCTGCTGGGGGAGGTGAGGATCCTGAGGTAGATGACTCTTCAGCTGGAGGAGGTGAGGATCCTGAGGTAGATGACTCTTCTGCTGGGGTAGGTGAAAATCCTGAGATAGATGACTCTTCTGCTGGAGGAGGTTAGGATCCCAGGATGTATGACTCTTCTGCTGGGGGAGGTGAGGATCCTGAGGTAGATGAGTCTTCTGCTGGAGGAGGTGAGGATCCTGGGGTAGATGAATCTTCTGCTGGTGGAGTTGAGGATCCTGAGGTGGATGACTCTTCTGCTGGAGGAGGTGAGGATCCTCAGGTAGATGACTCTTCTGATGGAGGAGGTGAGGATCCTGAGGTAGATGACTCTTATGCTGGGGGAGGTGAGGATCCTGAGGTAGATGACTCTTCTGCTGGTGGAGTTGAGGATCCTGAGTTGGATGACTCTTCTGCTGGAGGAGGTGAGGATCCTGAGATAGATGACTCTTCTGCTGGGGGAGGTGAGGATCCTGAGGTAGATGACTCTTCTGCTGGAGGAGGTGAGGATCCTGAGGTAGATGACTCTTCTGCTGGAGGAGGTGAGGATCCTGGGGTAGATGACTCTTCTGCTGGTGGAGTTGAGGATCCTGAGTTGGATGACTCTTCTGCTGGAGGAGGTGAGGATCCTGAGATAGATGACTCTTCTGCTGGGGGAGGTGAGTATCCTGAGGTAGATGACTCTTCTGCTGGAGGAGGTGAGGATCCTGAGGTAGATGACTCTTCTACAGGTGGAGTTGAGGATCCTGAGGTGGATGACTCTTCTGCTGGAGGAGGTGAGGATCCTGAGATAGATGACTCTTCTGCTGGGGGAGGTGAGGATCCTGAGGTAGATGACTCATCTGCTGGAGGAGGTGAGGATCCTGAGGTAGATGACTCTTCTGCTGGAGGAGGTGAGGATCCTGAGGTAGATGACTCTTCTGCTGGAGGAGGTGAGGATCCTGGGGTAGATGAATCTTCTGATGGAGGAGGTGAGGATCCTGGGGTAGATGACTCTTCTGCTGGAGGAGGTGAGGATCCTCGGGTAGATGACTCTTCTGATGGAGGAGGTGAGGATCCTGAGGTGGATGACTCTTCTGCTGGAGGAGGAGAGGATCCTGAGGTAGATGACTCTTCTGATAGAGGAGTTGAGGATCCTGAGGTAGATGAGTCTTCTGATGGAGGAGGTGAGGATCCTGGCGTAGATGACTCTTCTGCTGGAGAAGGTGAGGATCCTGAGGTAGATGACTCTTCTGCTGGAGGAGGTGAGGATCCTGAAGTAGATGACTCTTCTGCTGGAGGAGGTGAGGATCCTGAGGTAGATGACTCTTCTGCTGGAGGAGGTGAGGATCCTGGGGTAGATGAATCTTCTGCTGGTGAAGTTGAGGATCCTGAGGTGGATGACTCTTCTGCTGGTGGAGTTGAGGATCCTGAGGTGGATGACTCATCTACTGGAGGAGGTGAGGATCCTGAGATAGATTACTCTTCTGCTGGGGGAGGTGAGGATCCTGAGGTAGATGACTCTTCAGCTGGAGGAGGTGAGGATCCTGAGGTAGATGACTCTTCTGCTGGGGGAGGTGAAAATCCTGAGATAGATGACTCTTCTGCTGGAGGAGGTTAGGATCCCAGGATGGATGACTCTTCTGCTGGGGGAGGTGAGGATCCTGAGGTAGATGACTCTTCTGCTGGAGGAGGTGAGGATCCTGGGGTAGATGAATCTTCTGCTGGTGGAGTTGAGGATCCTGAGGTGGATGACTCTTCTGCTGGAGGAAGTGAGGATCCTCAGGTAGATGACTCTTCTGATGGAGGAGGTGAGGATCCTGAGGTAGATGACTCTTATGCTGGGGGAGGTGAGGATCCTGAGATAGATGACTCTTCTGCTGGGGGAGGTGAGGATCCTGAGGTAGATGACTCTTCTGCTGGAGGAGGTGAGGATCCTGAGGTAGATGACTCTTCTACTGGTGGAGTTGAGGATCCTGAGTTGGATGACTCTTCTGCTGGAGGAGGTGAGGATCCTGAGATAGATGACTCTTCTGCTGGGGGAGGTGAGGATCCTGAGGTAGATGACTCTTCTGCTGGAGGAGGTGAGGATCCTGAGGTAGATGACTCTTCTGCTGGAGGAGGTGAGGATCCTGGGGTAGATGAATATTCTGCTGGTGGAGTTGAGGATCCTGAGGTGGATGACTCTTCTGCTGGAAGAGGTGAGGATCCTGAGGTAGATGACTCTTCTGATGGAGGAGGTGAGGATCCTGATGTGGATGACTCTTCTGCTGGAGGAGTTGAGGATCCTGAGATAGATGACTCTTCTGCTGGGGGAGGTGAGGATCCTAGCGTGGATGACTCTTCTGCTGGAGGAGGTGAGAAACCTGAAGTAGATGACTCTTCTGCTGGGGGAGATGAGGATCCTGAGGTAGATGACTCTTCTGATGGAGGAGGTGAGGATCCTGTGGTAGATGACTCTTCTGATGGAGGAGGTGAGGATCCTGAGGTAGATGACTCTTCTGCTGGAGGAGGTGAGGATCCTGAGGTAGATGACTCTTCTGCTGGAGGAGGTGAGGATCCTGAGGTAGATGACTCTTCTGCTGGAGGAGGTGAGGATCCTGGGGTAGATGAATCTTCTGCTGGTGGAGTTGAGGATCCTGAGGTGGATGACTCTTCTGCTGGTGGAGTTGAGGATCCTGAGGTGGATGACTCATCTGCTGGAGGAGGTGAGGATCCTGAGATAGATGACTCTTCTGCTGGGGGAGGTGATGATCCTGAGGTAGATGACTCTTCAGCTGGAGGAGGTGAGGATCCTGAGGTAGATGACTCTTCTGCTGGGGGAGGTGAAAATCCTGAGATAGATGACTCTTCTGCTGGAGGAGGTTAGGATCCCAGGATGGATGACTCTTCTGCTGGGGGAGGTGAGGATCCTGAGGTAGATGACTCTTCTGCTGGAGGAGGTGAGGATCCTGGGGTAGATGAATCTTCTGCTGGTGGAGTTGAGGATCCTGAGGTGGATGACTCTTCTGCTGGAGGAAGTGAGGATCCTCAGGTAGATGACTCTTCTGATGGAGGAGGTGAGGATCCTGAGGTAGATGACTCTTATGCTGGGGGAGGTGAGGATCCTGAGATAGATGACTCTTCTGCTGGGGGAGGTGAGGATCCTGAGGTAGATGACTCTTCTGCTGGAGGAGGTGAGGATCCTGAGGTAGATGACTCTTCTACTGGTGGAGTTGAGGATCCTGAGTTGGATGACTCTTCTGCTGGAGGAGGTGAGGATCCTGAGATAGATGACTCTTCTGCTGGGGGAGGTGAGGATCCTGAGGTAGATGACTCTTCTGCTGGAGGAGGTGAGGATCCTGAGGTAGATGACTCTTCTGCTGGAGGAGGTGAGGATCCTGGGGTAGATGAATATTCTGCTGGTGGAGTTGAGGATCCTGAGGTGGATGACTCTTCTGCTGGAAGAGGTGAGGATCCTGAGGTAGATGACTCTTCTGATGGAGGAGGTGAGGATCCTGATGTGGATGACTCTTCTGCTGGAGGAGTTGAGGATCCTGAGATAGATGACTCTTCTGCTGGGGGAGGTGAGGATCCTAGCATGGATGACTCTTCTGCTGGAGGAGGTGAGAAACCTGAAGTAGATGACTCTTCTGCTGGGGGAGATGAGGATCCTGAGGTAGATGACTCTTCTGATGGAGGAGGTGAGGATCCTGTGGTAGATGACTCTTCTGATGGAGGAGGTGAGGATCCTGAGGTAGATGACTCTTCTGCTGGAGGAGGTGAGGATCCTGAGGTAGATGACTCTTCTGCTGGAGGAGGTGAGGATCCTGAGGTAGATGACTCTTCTGATGGAGGAGGTGAGGATCCTGAGGTAGATGACTCTTCTGATGGAGTAGGTGAGGATCCTGAGGTAGATGACTCTTCTGATGGAGGAGGTGAGGATCCTGGGGTAGATGACTCTTCTGCTGGAGAAGGTGAGGATCCTGAGGTAGATGACTCTTCTGCTGGGGGAGGTGAGGATCCTGAGGTAGATGACTCTTCTGCTGGGGGAGGTGAGGATCCTGAGGTAGATGACTCTTCTGATGGAGGAGTTGAGGATCCTGAGGTAGATGACTCTTCTGATGGAGGAGGTGAGGATCCTGGGGTAGATGACTCTTCTGCTGGAGAAGGTGAGGATCCTGAGGTAGATGACTCTTCTGCTGGAGGAGGTGAGGATCCTGAGGTAGATGACTCTTCTGCTGGAGGAGGTGAGGATCCTGAGGTAGATGACTCTTCTGCTGGAGGAGGTGAGGATCCTGGGGTAGATGAATCTTCTGCTGGTGGAGTTGAGGATCCTGAGGTGGATGACTCTTCTGCTGGTGGAGTTGAGGATCCTGAGGTGGATGACTCTTCTGCTGCAGGAGGTGAGGATCCTGAGATAGATGACTCTTCTGCTGGGGGAGGTGAGGATCCTGAGGTAGATGACTCTTCAGCTGGAGGAGGTGAGGATCCTGAGGTAGATGACTCTTGTGCTGGGGGAGGTGAAAATCCTGAGATAGATGACTCTTCTGCTGGAGGAGGTGAGGATCCCAGGATGGATGACTCTTCTGCTGGGCGAGGTGAGGATCCTGAGGTAGATGACTCTTCTGCTGCAGTAGGTGAGGATCCTGGGGTAGATGAATCTTCTGCTGGTGGAGTTGAGGATCCTGAGGTGGATGACTCTTCTGCTGGAGGAGGTGAGGATCCTCAGGTAGATGACTCTTCTGATGGAGGAGGTGAGGATCCTGAGGTAGATGACTCTTATGCTGGGGGAGGTGAGGATCCTGAGGTAGATGACTCTTCTGCTGGTGGAGTTGAGGATCCTGAGTTGGATGACTCTTCTGCTGGAGGAGGTGAGGATCCTGAGATAGATGACTCTTCTGCTGGGGGAGGTGAGGATCCTGAGGTAGATGACTCTTCTGCTGGAGAAGGTGAGGATCCTGAGGTAGATGACTCTGTTGCTGGAGGAGGTGAGGATCCTGGGGTAGATGACTCCTCTGCTGGTGGAGTTGAGGATCCTGAGTTGGATGACTCTTCTGCTGGAGGAGGTGAGGATCCTGAGATAGATGACTCTTCTGCTGGGGGAGGTGAGGATCCTGAGGTAGATGACTCTTCTGCTGGAGGAGGTGAGGATCCTGAGGTAGATGACTCTTCTACTGGTGGAGTTGAGGATCCTGAGGTGGATGACTCTTCTGCTGGAGGAGGTGAGGATCCTGAGACAGATGACTCTTCTGCTGGGGGAGGTGAGGATCCTGAGGTAGATGACTCTTCTGCTGGAGGAGGTGAGGATCCTGAGGTAGATGACTCTTCTGCTGGAGGAGGTGAGGATCCTGAGGTAGATGACTCTTCTGCTGGAGGAGGTGAGGATCCTGGGGTAGATGAATCTTCTGATGGAGGAGGTGAGGATCCTGGGGTAGATGACTCTTCTGCTGGAGGAGGTGAGGATCCTCGGGTAGATGACTCTTCTGATGGAGGAGGTGAGGATCCTGAGGTGAATGACTCTTCTGCTGGGGGAGGAGAGGATCCTGAGGTAGATGACTCTTCTGATGGAGGAGTTGAGGATCATGAGGTAGATGACTCTTCTGATGGAGGAGGTGAGGATCCTGGCGTAGATGACTCTTCTGCTGGAGAAGGTGAGGATCCTGAGGTAGATGACTCTTCTGCTGGAGGAGGTGAGGTTCCTGAGGTAGATGACTCTTCTGCTGGAGGAGGTGAGGATCCTGAGGTAGATGACTCTTCTGCTGGAGGAGGTGAGGATCCTGGGGTAGATGAATCTTCTGCTGGTGGAGTTGAGGATCCTGAGGTGGATGACTCTTCTGCTGGTGGAGTTGAGGATCCTGAGGTGGATGACTCATCTGCTGGAGGAGGTGAGGATCCTGAGATAGATGACTCTTCTGCTGGGGGAGGTGAGGATCCTGAGGTAGATGACTCTTCAGCTGGAGGAGGTGAGGATCCTGAGGTAGATGACTCTTCTGCTGGGGGATGTGAAAATCCTGAGATAGATGACTCTTCTGCTGGAGGAGGTGAGGATCCCAGGATGGATGACTCCTCTGCTGGGGGAGGTGAGGATCCTGAGGTAGATGACTCTTCTACTGGAGGAGGTGAGGATCCTGGGGTAGATTAATCTTCTGCTGGTGGAGTTGAGGATCCTGAGGTGGATGACTCTTCTGCTGGAGGAAGTGAGGATCCTCAGGTAGATGACTCTTCTGATGGAGGAGGTGAGGATCCTGAGGTAGATGACTCTTATGCTGGGGGAGGTGAGGATCCTGAGGTAGATGACTCTTCTGCTGGTGGAGTTGAGGATCCTGAGTTGGATGACTCTTCTGCTGGAGGAGGTGAGGATCCTGAGATAGATGACTCTTCTGCTGGGGGAGGTGAGGATCCTGAGGTAGATGACTCTTCTGCTGGAGGAGGTGAGGATCTTGAGGTAGATGACTCTTCTGCTGGAGGAGGTGAGGATCCTGGGGTAGATGAATATTCTGCTGGTGGAGTTGAGGATCCTGAGGTGGATGACTCTTCTGCTGGAAGAGGTGAGGATCCTGAGGTAGATGACTCTTCTGATGGAGGAGGTGAGGATCCTGAGGTGGATGACTCTTCTGCTGGAGGAGTTGAGGATCCTGAGATAGATGACTCTTCTGCTGGGTGTTGTGAGGATCCTAGCGTGGATGACTCTTCTGCTGGAGGAGGTGAGAAACCTGAAGTAGATGACTCTTCTGCTGGGGGAGATGAGGATCCTGAGGTAGATGACTCTTCTGATGGAGGAGGTGAGGATCCTGTGGTAGATGACTCTTCTGATGGAGGAGGTGAGGATCCTGAGGTAGATGACTCTTCTGCTGGAGGAGGTGAGGATCCTGAGGTAGATGAATCTTCTGCTGGAGGAGGTGAGGATCCTGAGGTAGATGACTCTTCTGATGGAGGAGGTGAGGATCCTGAGGTAGATGACTCTTCTGATGGAGTAGGTGAGGATCCTGAGGTAGATGACTCTTCTGATGGAGGAGGTGAGGATCCTGGGGTAGATGACACTTCTGCTGGAGAAGGTGAGGATCCTGAGGTAGATGACTCTTCTGCTGGAGGAGGTGAGGATCCTGAGGTAGATGACTCTTCTGCTGGAGGAGGTGAGGATCCTGAGGTAGATGACTCTTCTGCTGGAGGAGGTGAGGATCCTGGGGTAGATGAATCTTCTGCTGGTGGAGTTGAGGATCCTGAGGTGGATGACTCTTCTGCTGGTGGAGTTGAGGATCCTGAGGTGGATGACTCTTCTGCTGGAGGAGGTGAGGATCCTGAGATAGATGACTCTTCTGCTGGGGGAGGTGAGGATCCTGAGGTAGATGACTCTTCAGCTGGAGGAGGTGAGGATCCTGAGGTAGATGACTCTTCTGCTGGGGGAGGTGAAAATCCTGAGATAGATGACTCTTCTACTGGAGGAGGTGAGGATCCCAGGATGGATGACTCTTCTGCTGGGCGAGGTGAGGATCCTGAGGTAGATGACTCTTCTGCTGGAGTAGGTGAGGATCCTGGGGTAGATGAATCTTCTGCTGGTGGAGTTGAGGATACTGAGGTGGATGACTCTTCTGCTGGAGGAGGTGAGGATCCTCAGGTAGATGACTCTTCTGATGGAGGAGGTGAGGATCCTGAGGTAGATGACTCTTATGCCGGGGGAGGTGAGGATCCTGAGGTAGATGACTCTTCTGCTGGTGGAGTTGAGGATCCTGAGTTGGATGACTCTTCTGCTGGAGGAGGTGAGGATCCTGAGATAGATGACTCTTCTGCTGGGGGAGGTGAGGATCCTGAGGTAGATGACTCTTCTGCTGGAGGAGGTGAGGATCCTGAGGTAGATGACTCTTCTGCTGGAGGAGGTGAGGATCCTGAGGTAGATGACTCTTCTGCTGGTGGAGTTGAGGATCCTGAGTTGGATGACTCTTTTGCTGGAGGAGGTGAGGATCCTGAGATAGATGACTCTTCTGCTGGGGGAGGTGAGGATCCTGAGGTAGATGACTCTTCTGCTGGAGGAGGTGAGGATCCTGAGGTAGATGACTCTTCTACTGGTGGAGTTGAGGATCCTGAGGTGGATGACTCTTCTGCTGGAGGAGGTGAGGATCCTGAGATAGATGACTCTTCTGCTGGGGGAGGTGAGGATCCTGAGGTAGATGACTCTTCTGCTGGGGGAGGTGAGGATCCTGAGGTAGATGACTCTTCTGCTGGAGGAGGTGAGGATCCTGAGGTAGATGACTCTTCTGCTGGAGGAGGTGAGGATCCTGGGGTAGATGAATCTTTTGATGGAGGAGGTGAAGATCCTGGGGTAGATGACTCTTCTGCTGGAGGAGGTGAGGATCCTCGGGTAGATGACTCTTCTGATGGAGGAGGTGAGGATCCTGAGGTGGATGACTCTTCTGCTGGGGGAGGTGAGGATCCTGAGGTAGATGACTCTGCTGCTGGAGGAGGTGAGGATCCTGAGGTAGATGACTCTTCTGCTGGAGGAGGTGAGGATCGTGAGGTAGATGACTCTTCTGCTGGAGGAGGTGAGGATCCTGAGGTAGATGACTCTTCTGCTGGAGGAGGTGAGGATCCTGGGGTAGATGACTCTTCTGCTGGGGGAGGTGAGCATCCTGAGATAGATGACTCTTCTGCTGGAGGAGGTGAGGATCCTGGGGTAGGTGAATCTTCTGCTGGTGGAGTTGAGGATCCGGTGGTGGATGACTCTTCTGCTGGGGAAGGTGAGGATCCTGAGGTAGATGACTCTTCTGCTGGAGGAGGTGAGGATCCTGAGGTAGATGACTCTTCTGCTGGGGGAGGTGAAAATCCTGAGATAGATGACTCTTCTGCTGGAGGAGGTGAGGATCCCAGGATGGATGACTCTTCTGCTGGGGGAGGTGAGGATCCTGAGGTAGATGACTCTTCTGCTGGAGGAGGTGAGGATCCTGGGGTGGATGACTCTTCTGCTGGTGGAGTTGAGGATCCTGAGGTGGATGACTCTTCTGCTGGAGGAGGTGAGGATCCTGAGGTGGATGACTCTTCTGCTGGTGGAGTTGAGGATCCTGAGGTGGATGACTCTTCTGCTGGAGGAGGTGAGGATCCTGAGGTAGATGACTCTTCTACTGGGGAAGGTGAGGATCCTGAGGTGGATGACTCTTCTGCTGGTGGAGTTGAGGATCCTGAGGTGGATGACTCTTCTGCTGGAGGAGGTGAGGATCCTGAGATAGATGACTCTTCTGCTGGAGGAGGTGAGGATCCTGAGATAGATGACTCTTCTGCTGGTGGAGTTGGGATCCTGAGGTAGATGACCCTTCTGCTGTAGGAGGTGAGGATCCTGAGGTAGATGACTCTTCTGCTGGGGGAGGTGAGGATCCTGAGGTAGATGGCTCTTCTGCTGGAGGAGGTGAGGATCCTGAGGTAGATGGCTCTTCTACTGGAGGAGGTGAGGATCCTGAGGTAGATGGCTCTTCTGCTGGAGGAGGTGAGGATCCTGAGGTAGATGGCTCTTCTGCTGGAGGAGGTGAGGATCCTGAGGTAGATGGCCCTTCTGCTGGGGGAGGTGAGGATCCTGAGGTAGATGAATCTTCTGCTGGAGGAGGTGAGGATCCTGAGGTGGATGACTCTTCTGATGGAGGAGGTGAGGATCCTGAGGTAGATGGCTCTTCTGCTGGGGGAGGTGAGGATCCTGTGGTAGATGACTCTTCTGCTGGAGGAGGTGAGGATCCTGAGGTAGATGACTCTTCTGCTGGGGGAGGTTTGGATCCTGGCGTAGATGACTCTTCTGCTGGGGGAGGTGAGGATCCTAGCGTGGATGACTCTTCTGCTGGAGGAGGTGAGGAACCTGAAGTAGATGACTCTTCTACTGGGGGAGATGTGGATCCTGAGGTAGATGACTCTTCTGATGGAGGAGGTGAGGATCCTGTGGTAGATGACTCTTCTGATGGAGGAGGTGAGGATCCTGAGGTAGATGACTTTTCTGCTGGAGGAGGTGAGGATCCTGAGGTATATGACTCTTCTGCTGGAGGAGGTGAGGATCCTGAGGTAGATGACTCTTCTGATGGAGGAGGTGAGGATCCTGAGGTAGATGACTCTTCTGATGGAGGAGGTGAGGATCCTGAGGTAGATGACTCTTCTGATGGAGGAGGTGAGGATCCTGGGGTAGATGACTCTTCTGCTGGAGAATGTGAGGATCCTGAGGTAGATGACTCTTCTGCTGGGGGAGGTGAGGATCCTGAGGTAGATGACTCTTCTGCTGGGGGAGGTGAGGATCCTGAGGTAGATGACTCTTCTGATGGAGGAGGTGAGGATCCTGGGGTAGATGACTATTCTGATGGAGGAGGTGAGGATCCTGGCGTAGATGACTCTTCTGCTGGAGAAGGTGAGGATCCTGAGGTAGGTGACTCTTCTGCTGGAGGAGGTGAGGACCCTGAGGTAGATGACTCTTCTGCTGGAGGAAGTGAGGATCCTGAGGTAGATGACTCTTCTGCTGGAGGAGGTGAGGATCCTGGGGTAGATGAATCTTCTGCTGGTGAAGTTGAGGTTCCTGAGGTGGATGACTCTTCTGCTGGTGGAGTTGAGGATCCTGAGGTGGATGACTCTTCTGCTGGAGGAGGTGAGGATCCTGAGTTAGATGACTCTTCTGCTGGGGGAGGTGAGGATCCTGAGGTAGATGACTCTTCAGCTGGAGGAGGTGAGGATCCTGAGGTAGATGACTCTTCTGCTGGGGGAGGTGAAAATCCTGAGATAGATGACTCTTCTGCTGGAGGAGGTGAGGATCCCAGGATGGATGACTCTTCTGCTGGGGGAGGTGAGGATCCTGAGGTAGATGACTCTTCTGCTGGAGGAGGTGAGGATCCTGGGGTAGATGAATCTTCTGCTTGTGGAGTTGAGGATCCTGAGGTGGATGACTCTTCTGCTGGAGGAGGTGAGGATCCTCAGGTAGATGACTCTTCTGGTGGAGGAGGTGAGGATCCTGAGGTAGATGACTCTTATGCCGGGGGAGGTGAGGATCCTGAGGTAGATGACTCTTCTTCTGGTGGAGTTGAAGATCCTGAGTTGGATGACTCTTCTGCTGGAGTAGGTGAGGATCCTGAGATAGATGACTCTTCTGCTTGGGGAGGTGAGGATCCTGAGGTAGATGACTCTTCTGCTGGAGGAGGTGAGGATCCTGAGGTAGATGACTCTTCTGCTGGAGGAGGTGAGGATCCTGGGGTAGATGAATCATCTGCTGGTGGAGTTGAGGATCCTGAGGTGGATGACTCTTCTGCTGGAGGAGGTGAGGTTCCTGAGGTAGATGACTCTTCTGATGGAGGAGGTGAGGATCCTGGGGTAGATGACTCTTCTGCTGGGGGAGGTGAGGATCCTGAGGTAGATGACTCTTCTACTGGTGGAGTTGAGGATCCTGAGGTGGATGACTCTTCTGCTGGAGGAGGTGAGGATCCTGAAATAGATGACTCTTCTTCTGGGGGAGGTGAGGATCCTAGCGTGGATGACTATTCTGCTGGAGGAGGTGAGAAACCTGAAGTAGATGACTCTTCTGCTGGGGGAGATGAGGATCCTGAGGTAGATGACTCTTCTGATGGATGAGGTGAGGATCCTGTGGTAGATGACTCTTCTGATGGAGGAGGTGAGGATCCTGAGGTAGATGACTCTTCTGCTGGAGGAGGTGAGGATCCTGAGGTAGATGACTCTTCTGCTGGAGGAGGTGAGGATCCTGAGGTAGATGACTCTTCTGATGGAGGAGGTGAGGATTGTGAGGTAGATGACTCTTCTGATGGAGGAGGTGAGGATCCTGAGGTAGATGACTCTTCTGATGGAGGAGGTGAGGATCCTGGGGTAGATGACTCTTCTGCTGGAGAAGGTGAGGATCCTGAAGTAGATGACTCTTCTGCTGGGGGAGGTGGGGATCCTGAGGTAGATGACTCTTCTGCTGGGGGAGGTGAGGATCCTGAGGTAGATGACTCTTCTGATGGAGGAGTTGAGGATCCTGAGGTAGATGACTCTTCTGATGGAGGAGGTGAGGATCCTGGGGTAGATGACTCTTCTGCTGGAGGAGGTGAGGATCCTGAGGTAGATGATTCTTCTGCTGGAGGAGGTGAGGATCCTGGGGTAGATGACTCTTCTGCTGGAGGAGGTGAGGATCCTGAGGTAGATGACTCTTCTGCTGGAGGAGGTGAGGATCCTGGGGTAGATGAATCTTCTGCTGGTGAAGTTGAGGATCCTGAGGTGGATGACTCTTCTGCTGGTGGAGTTGAGGATCCTGAGGTGGATGACTCTTCTGCTGGAGGAGGTGAGGATCCTGAGTTAGATGACTCTTCTGCTGGGGGAGGTGAGGATCCTGAGGTAGATGACTCTTCAGCTGGAGGAGGTGAGGATCCTGAGGTAGATAACTCTTCTGCTGGGGGAGGTGAAAATCCTGAGATAGATGACTCTTCTGCTGGAGGAGGTGAGGATCCCAGGATGGATGACTCTTCTGCTGGGGGAGGTGAGGATCCTAAGGTAGATGACTCTTCTGCTGGAGGAGGTGAGGATCCTGGGGTAGATGACTCTTCTACTGGTGGAGTTGAGGATCCTGAGGTGGATGACTCTTCTGCTGGAGGAGGTGAGGATCCTCAGGTAGATGACTCTTCTGATGGAGGAGGTGAGGATCCTGAGGTAGATGACTCTTATGCCGGGGGAGGTGAGGATCCTGAGGTAGATGACTCTTCTTCTGGTGGAGTTGAAGATCCTGAGTTGGATGACTCTTCTGCTGGAGGAGGTGAGGATCCTGAGATAGATGACTCTTCTGCTTGGGGAGGTGAGGATCCTGAGGTAGATGACTCTTCTGCTGGAGGAGGTGAGGATCCTGAGGTAGATGACTCTTCTGCTGGAGGAGGTGAGGATCCTGGGGTAGATGAATCTTCTGCTGGTGGAGTTGAGGATCCTGAGGTGGATGACTCTTCTGCTGGAGGAGGTGAGGTTCCTGAGGTAGATGACTCTTCTGATGGAGGAGGTGAGGATCCTGGGGTAGATGACTCTTCTGCTGGGAAAGGTGAGGATCCTGAGGTAGATGACTCTTCTACTGGTGGAGTTGAGGATCCTGAGGTGGATGACTCTTCTGCTGGAGGAGGTGAGGATCCTGAGATAGATGACTCTTCTGCTGGGGGAGGTGAGGATCCTAGCGTGGATGACTCTTCTGCTGGAGGAGGTGAGAAACCTGAAGTAGATGACTCTTCTGCTGGGGGAGATGAGGATCCTGAGGTAGATGACTCTTCTGATGGATGAGGTGAGGATCCTGTGGTAGATGACTCTTCTGATGGAGGAGGTGAGGATCCTGAGGTAGATGACTCTTCTGCTGGAGGAGGTGAGGATCTTGAGGTAGATGACTCTTCTGCTGGAGGAGGTGAGGATCCTGAGGTAGATGACTCTTCTGATGGAGGAGGTGAGGATTGTGAGGTAGATGACTCTTCTGCTGGAGGAGGTGAGGATCCTGAGGTAGATGACTCTTCTGATGGAGGAGGTGAGGATCCTGGGGTAGATGACTCTTCTGCTGGAGAAGGTGAGGATCCTGAAGTAGATGACTCTTCTGCTGGGGGAGGTGAGGATCCTGAGGTAGATGACTCTTCTGCTGGGGGAGGTGAGGATCCTGAGGTAGATGACTCTTCTGATGGAGGAGTTGAGGATCCTGAGGTAGATGACTCTTCTGATGGAGGAGGTGAGGATCCTGGGGTAGATGACTCTTCTGCTGGAGGAGGTGAGGATCCTGAGGTAGATGACTCTTCTGCTGGAGAAGGTGAGGATCCTGAAGTAGATGACACTTCTGCTGGAGGAGGTGAGGATCCTGAGGTAGATGACTCTTCTGCTGGAGGAGGTGAGGATCCTGAGGTAGATGACTCTTCTGCTGGAGGAGGTGAGGATCCTGGGGTAGATGAATCTTCTGCTGGTGGAGTTGAGGATCCTGAGGTGGATGACTCTTCTGCTGGTGGAGTTGAGGATCCTGAGGTGGATGACTCTTCTGCTGGAGGAGGTGAGGATCCTGAGATAGATGACACTTCTGCTGGGGGAGGTGAGGATCCTGAGGTAGATGACTCTTCAGCTGGAGGAGGTGAGGATCCTGAGGTAGATGACTCTTCTGCTGGGGGAGGTGAAAATCTTGAGATAGATGACTCTTCTGCTGGAGGCGGTGAGGATCCCAGGATGGATGACTCTTCTGCTGGGGGAGGTGAGGATCCTGAGGTAGATGACTCTTCTGCTGGAGGATGTGAGGATCCTGGGGTAGATGAATCTTCTGCTGGTGGAGTTGAGGATCCTGAGGTGGATGACTCTTCTGCTGGAGGAGGTAAGGATCCTCAGGTAGATGACAATTCTGATGGAGGAGGTGAGGATCCTGAGGTAGATGACTCTTATGCTGGGGGAGGTGAGGATCCTGAGGTAGATGACTCTTCTGCTGGTGGAGTTGAGGATCCTGAGTTGGATGACTCTTCTGCTGGAGGAGGTGAGGATCCTGAGATAGATGATTCTTCTGCTGGGGGAGGTGAGGATCCTGAGGTAGATGACTCTTCTGCTGGAGGAGGTGAGGATCCTGAGGTAGATGACTCTTCTGCTGGAGGAGGTGAGGATCCTGGGGTAGATGACTCTTCTGCTTGTGGAGTTGAGGATCCTGAGTTGGATGACTCTTCTGCTGGAGGAGGTGAGGATCCTGAGATAGATGACTCTTCTCCTGGGGGAGGAGAGGATCCTGAGTTAGATGACTCTTCTGCTGGAGGAGGTGAGGATCCTGAGGTAGATGACTCTTCTGCTGGTGGAGTTGAGGATCCTGAGGTGGATGACTCTTCTGCTGGAGGAGGTGAGGATCCTGAGATAGATGACTCTTCTGCTGGGGGAGGTGAGGATCCTGAGGTAGATGACTCTTCTGCTGGAGGAGGTGAGGATCCTGAGGTAGATGACTCTTCTGCTGGAGGAGGTGAGGATCCTGAGGTAGATGACTCTTCTGCTGGAGGAGGTGAGGATCCTGGGGTAGATGAATCTTCTGATGGAGGAGGTGAGGATCCTGGGGTAGATGACTCTTCTGCTGGAGGAGGTGAGGATCCTCGGGTAGATGACTCTTCTGATGGAGGAGGTGAGGATCCTGAGGTGGAGGACTCTTTTGCTGGGGGAGGTGAGGATCCTGAGGTAGATGACTCTTCTGCTGGAGGAGGTGAGGATCCTGAGGTAGATGAATCTTCTGCTGGAGGAGGTGAGGATCGTGAGGTAGATGACTCTTCTGCTGGAGGAGGTGAGGATCCTGGGGTACATGAATCTTCTGCTGGTGGAGTTGAGGATCCTGAGTTGGATGACTCTTCTGCTGGAGGAGGTGAGGATCCTGAGATAGATGACTCTTCTGCTGGGGGAGGTGAGGATCCTGAGGTAGATGACTCTTCTGCTGGAGGAGGTGAGGATCCTGAGGTAGATGACTCTTCTGCTGGGGTAGGTGAGGATCCTGAGATAGATGACTCTTCTGCTGGAGGAGGTGAGGATCCTGGGGTAGATGAATCTTCTGCTGGTGGAGTTGAGGATCCTGAGGTGGATGACTCTTCTGCTGGAGGAGGTGAGGATCCTCAGGTAGATGACTCTTCTGATGGAGGAGCTGAGGATCCTGAGATAGATGACTCTTCTGCTGGGGGAGGTGAGGATCCTAGCGTGGATGACTCTTCTGCTGGAGGAGGTGAGAAACCTGAAGTAGATGACTCTTCTGCTGGGGGAGGTGAGGATCCTGAGGTAGATGACTCTTCTGATGGAGGAGTTGAGGATCCTGAGGTAGATGACTCTTCTGATGGAGGAGGTGAGGATCCTGTGGTAGATGACTCTTCTGCTGGAGGAGGTGAGGATCCTGAGGTAGATGACTCTTCTGCTGGAGGAGGTGAGGA
Organism: Spermophilus citellus; assembly: GCF_964194105.1. NCBI lineage: Eukaryota > Metazoa > Chordata > Mammalia > Rodentia > Sciuridae > Spermophilus > Spermophilus citellus. The sequence continues at coordinate 286,308,021 of NC_138182.1, read as the reverse complement.
TCCTGGGGTAGATGAATCTTCTGCTGGTGGAGTTGAGGATCCTGAGGTGGATGACTCTTCTGCTGGAGGAGGTGAGGTTCCTGAGGTAGATGACTCTTCTGATGGAGGAGGTGAGGATCCTGGGGTAGATGACTCTTCTGCTGGGAAAGGTGAGGATCCTGAGGTAGATGACTCTTCTACTGGTGGAGTTGAGGATCCTGAGGTGGATGACTCTTCTGCTGGAGGAGGTGAGGATCCTGAGATAGATGACTCTTCTGCTGGGGGAGGTGAGGATCCTAGCGTGGATGACTCTTCTGCTGGAGGAGGTGAGAAACCTGAAGTAGATGACTCTTCTGCTGGGGGAGATGAGGATCCTGAGGTAGATGACTCTTCTGATGGATGAGGTGAGGATCCTGTGGTAGATGACTCTTCTGATGGAGGAGGTGAGGATCCTGAGGTAGATGACTCTTCTGCTGGAGGAGGTGAGGATCCTGAGGTAGATGACTCTTCTGCTGGAGGAGGTGAGGATCCTGAGGTAGATGACTCTTCTGATGGAGGAGGTGAGGATTGTGAGGTAGATGACTCTTCTGCTGGAGGAGGTGAGGATCCTGAGGTAGATGACTCTTCTGATGGAGGAGGTGAGGATCCTGGGGTAGATGACTCTTCTGCTGGAGAAGGTGAGGATCCTGAAGTAGATGACTCTTCTGCTGGGGGAGGTGAGGATCCTGAGGTAGATGACTCTTCTGCTGGGGGAGGTGAGGATCCTGAGGTAGATGACTCTTCTGATGGAGGAGTTGAGGATCCTGAGGTAGATGACTCTTCTGATGGAGGAGGTGAGGATCCTGGGGTAGATGACTCTTCTGCTGGAGGAGGTGAGGATCCTGAGGTAGATGACTCTTCTGCTGGAGAAGGTGAGGATCCTGAGGTAGATGACACTTCTGCTGGAGGAGGTGAGGATCCTGAGGTAGATGACTCTTCTGCTGGAGGAGGTGAGGATCCTGAGGTAGATGACTCTTCTGCTGGAGGAGGTGAGGATCCTGGGGTAGATGAATCTTCTGCTGGTGGAGTTGAGGATCCTGAGGTGGATGACTCTTCTGCTGGTGGAGTTGAGGATCCTGAGGTGGATGACTCTTCTGCTGGAGGAGGTGAGGATCCTGAGATAGATGACACTTCTGCTGGGGGAGGTGAGGATCCTGAGGTAGATGACTCTTCAGCTGGAGGAGGTGAGGATCCTGAGGTAGATGACTCTTCTGCTGGGGGAGGTGAAAATCTTGAGATAGATGACTCTTCTGCTGGAGGCGGTGAGGATCCCAGGATGGATGACTCTTCTGCTGGGGGAGGTGAGGATCCTGAGGTAGATGACTCTTCTGCTGGAGGATGTGAGGATCCTGGGGTAGATGAATCTTCTGCTGGTGGAGTTGAGGATCCTGAGGTGGATGACTCTTCTGCTGGAGGAGGTAAGGATCCTCAGGTAGATGACAATTCTGATGGAGGAGGTGAGGATCCTGAGGTAGATGACTCTTATGCTGGGGGAGGTGAGGATCCTGAGGTAGATGACTCTTCTGCTGGTGGAGTTGAGGATCCTGAGTTGGATGACTCTTCTGCTGGAGGAGGTGAGGATCCTGAGATAGATGATTCTTCTGCTGGGGGAGGTGAGGATCCTGAGGTAGATGACTCTTCTGCTGGAGGAGGTGAGGATCCTGAGGTAGATGACTCTTCTGCTGGAGGAGGTGAGGATCCTGGGGTAGATGACTCTTCTGCTTGTGGAGTTGAGGATCCTGAGTTGGATGACTCTTCTGCTGGAGGAGGTGAGGATCCTGAGATAGATGACTCTTCTCCTGGGGGAGGAGAGGATCCTGAGTTAGATGACTCTTCTGCTGGAGGAGGTGAGGATCCTGAGGTAGATGACTCTTCTGCTGGTGGAGTTGAGGATCCTGAGGTGGATGACTCTTCTGCTGGAGGAGGTGAGGATCCTGAGATAGATGACTCTTCTGCTGGGGGAGGTGAGGATCCTGAGGTAGATGACTCTTCTGCTGGAGGAGGTGAGGATCCTGAGGTAGATGACTCTTCTGCTGGAGGAGGTGAGGATCCTGAGGTAGATGACTCTTCTGCTGGAGGAGGTGAGGATCCTGGGGTAGATGAATCTTCTGATGGAGGAGGTGAGGATCCTGGGGTAGATGACTCTTCTGCTGGAGGAGGTGAGGATCCTCGGGTAGATGACTCTTCTGATGGAGGAGGTGAGGATCCTGAGGTGGAGGACTCTTTTGCTGGGGGAGGTGAGGATCCTGAGGTAGATGACTCTTCTGCTGGAGGAGGTGAGGATCCTGAGGTAGATGAATCTTCTGCTGGAGGAGGTGAGGATCGTGAGGTAGATGACTCTTCTGCTGGAGGAGGTGAGGATCCTGGGGTAGATGAATCTTCTGCTGGTGGAGTTGAGGATCCTGAGTTGGATGACTCTTCTGCTGGAGGAGGTGAGGATCCTGAGATAGATGACTCTTCTGCTGGGGGAGGTGAGGATCCTGAGGTAGATGACTCTTCTGCTGGAGGAGGTGAGGATCCTGAGGTAGATGACTCTTCTGCTGGGGTAGGTGAGGATCCTGAGATAGATGACTCTTCTGCTGGAGGAGGTGAGGATCCTGGGGTAGATGAATCTTCTGCTGGTGGAGTTGAGGATCCTGAGGTGGATGACTCTTCTGCTGGAGGAGGTGAGGATCCTCAGGTAGATGACTCTTCTGATGGAGGAGCTGAGGATCCTGAGATAGATGACTCTTCTGCTGGGGGAGGTGAGGATCCTAGCGTGGATGACTCTTCTGCTGGAGGAGGTGAGAAACCTGAAGTAGATGACTCTTCTGCTGGGGGAGGTGAGGATCCTGAGGTAGATGACTCTTCTGATGGAGGAGTTGAGGATCCTGAGGTAGATGACTCTTCTGATGGAGGAGGTGAGGATCCTGTGGTAGATGACTCTTCTGCTGGAGGAGGTGAGGATCCTGAGGTAGATGACTCTTCTGCTGGAGGAGGTGAGGATCCTGGGGTAGATGACCCTTCTGCTGGAGGAGGTGAGAATCCTGAGGTAGATGACTCTTCTGCTGGAGGAGGTGAGGATCCTGGGGTAGATGAATCTTCTGCTGGTGAAGTTGAGGATCCTGAGGTGGATGACTCTTCTGCTGGTGGAGTTGAGGATCCTGAGGTGGATGACTCTTCTTCTGGAGGAGGTGAGGATCCTGAGTTAGATGACTCTTCTGCTGGGGGAGGTGAGGAACCTGAGGTAGATGACTCTTCAGCTGGAGGAGGTGAGGATCCTGAGGTAGATGACTCTTCATGGGGGAGGTGAAAATCCTGAGATAGATGACTCTTCTGCTGGAGGAGGTGAGGATCCCAGGATGGATGACTCTTCTGCTGGGGGAGGTGAGGATCCTGAGGTAGATGACTCTTCTGCTGGAGGAGGTGAGGATCCTGGGGTAGATGAATCTTCTCCTGGTGGAGTTGAGGATCCTGAGGTGGATGACTCTTCTGCTGGAGGAGGTGAGGATCCTCAGGTAGATGACTCTTCTGATGGAGGAGGTGAGGATCCTGAGGTAGATGACTCTTATGCCGGGGGAGGTGAGGATCCTGAGGTAGATGACTCTTCTTCTGGTGGAGTTGAAGATCCTGAGTTGGATGACTCTTCTGCTGGAGGAGGTGAGGATCCTGAGATAGATGACTCTTCTGCTTGGGGAGGTGAGGATCCTGAGGTAGATGACTCTTCTGCTGGAGGAGGTGAGGATCCTGAGGTAGATGACTCTTCTGCTGGAGGAGGTGAGGATCCTGGGGTAGATGAATCTTCTGCTGGTGGAGTTGAGGATCCTGAGGTGGATGACTCTTCTGCTGGAGGAGGTGAGGTTCCTGAGGTAGATGACTCTTCTGATGGAGGAGGTGAGGATCCTGGGGTAGATGACTCTTCTGCTGGGGGAGGTGAGGATCCTGAGGTAGATGACTATTCTACTGGTGGAGTTGAGGATCCTGAGGTGGATGACTCTTCTGCTGGAGGAGGTGAGGATCCTGAGATAGATGACTCTTCTGCTGGGGGAGGTGAGGATCCTAGCGTGGATGACTCTTCTGCTGGAGGAGGTGAGAAACCTGAAGTAGATGACTCTTCTGCTGCGGGAGATGAGGATCCTGAGGTAGATGACTCTTCTGATGGATGAGGTGAGGATCCTGTGGTAGATGACTCTTCTGATGGAGGAGGTGAGGATCCTGAGGTAGATGACTCTTCTGCTGGAGGAGGTGAGGATCCTGAGGTAGATGACTCTTCTGCTGGAGGAGGTTAGGATCCTGAGGTAGATGACTCTTCTGATGGAGGAGGTGAGGATTGTGAGGTAGATGACTCTTCTGATGGAGGAGGTGAGGATCCTGAGGTAGATGACTCTTCTGATGGAGGAGGTGAGGATCCTGGGGTAGATGACTCTTCTGCTGGAGAAGGTGAGGATCCTGAAGTAGATGACTCTTCTGCTGGGGGAGGTGAGGATCCTGAGGTAGATGACTCTTCTGCTGGGGGAGGTGAGGATCCTGAGGTAGATGACTCTTCTGATGGAGGAGTTGAGGATTCTGAGGTAGATGACTCTTCTGATGGAGGAGGTGAGGATCCTGGGGTAGATGACTCTTCTGCTGGAGGAGGTGAGGATCCTGAGGTAGATGACTCTTCTGCTGGAGAAGGTGAGGATCCTGAGGTAGATGACTCTTCTGCTGGAGGAGGTGAGGATCCTGAGGTAGATGACTCTTCTGCTGGAGGAGGTGAGGATCCTGAGGTAGATGACTCTTCTGCTGGAGGAGGTGAGGATCCTGGGGTAGATGAATCTTCTGCTGGTGGAGTTGAGGATCCTGAGGTGGATGACTCTTCTGCTGGTGGAGTTGAGGATCCTGAGGTGGATGACTCTTCTGCTGGAGGAGGTGAGGATCCTGAGATAGATGACTCTTCTGCTGGGGGAGGTGAGGATCCTGAGGTAGATGACTCTTCAGGTGGAGGAGGTGAGGATCCTGAGGTAGATGACTCTTCTGCGGGGGGAGGTGAAAATCTTGAGATAGATGACTCTTCTGCTGGAGGCAGTGAGGATCCCAGGATGGATGACTCTTCTGCTGGGGGAGGTGAGGATCCTGAGGTAGATGACTCTTCTGCTGGAGGAGGTGAGGATCCTGGGGTAGATGAATCTTCTGCTGGTGGAGTTGAGGATCCTGAGGTGGATGACTCTTCTGCTGGAGGAGGTGAGGATCCTCAGGTAGATGACTCTTCTGATGGAGGAGGTGAGGATCCTGAGGTAGATGACTCTTATGCTGGGGGAGGTGAGGATCCTGAGGTAGATGACTCTTCTGCTGGTGGAGTTGAGGATCCTGAATTGGATGACTCTTCTGCTGGAGGAGGTGAGGATCCTGAGATAGATGACTCTTCTGCTGGGGGAGGTGAGGATCCTGAGGTAGATGACTCTTCTGCTGGAGGAGGTGAGGATCCTGAGTTAGATGACTCTTCTGCTGGAGGAGGTGAGGATCCTGGGGTAGATGACTCTTCTGCTGGTGGAGTTGAGGATCCTGAGTTGGATGACTCTTCTGCTGGAGGAGGTGAGGATCCTGGGGTAGATGACTCTTCTGCTGGGGGAGGTGAGGATCCTGAGGTAGATGACTCTTCTGATGGAGGAGGTGAGGATCCTGAGGTGGATGACTCTTCTGCTGGAGGAGCTGAGGATCCTGAGATAGATGACTCTTCTGCTGGGGGAGGTGAGGATCCTAGCGTGGATGACTCTTCTGCTGGAGGAGGTGAGAAACCTGAAGTAGATGACTCTTCTGCTGGGGGAGATGAGGATCCTGAGGTAGATGACACTTCTGATAAAGGAGGTGAGGATCCTGTGGTAGATGACTCTTCTGATGGAGGACGTGAGGATCCTGAGGTAGATGACTCTTCTGCTGGAGGAGGTTAGGATCCTGAGGTAGATGACTCTTCTGCTGGAGGAGGTGAGGATCCTGAGGTAGATGACTCTTCTGATGGAGGAGGTGAGGATCCTGAGGTAGATGACTCTTCTCCTGGGGGAGGTGAGGATCCTGAGGTAGATGACTCTTCTGCTGGGGGAAGTGAGGATCCTGAGGTAGATGACACTTCTCCTGGGGGAGGTGAGGATCCTGAGGTAGATGACTCTTCTGCTGGGGGAGGTGAGGATCCTGAGGTAGATGACTCTTCTGATGGAGTAGTTGAGGATCCTGAGGTAGATGCCTCTTCTGATGGAGGAGGTGAGGATCCTGGGATAGATGACTCTTCTGCTGGAGAAGGTGAGGATCCTGAGGTAGATGACTCTTCTGCTGGAGGAGGTGAGGATCCTGAGGTAGATTACTCTTCTGCTGGAGGAGGTGAGGATCCTGAGGTAGATGACTCTTCTGCTGGGGGAGGTGAGGATCCTGAGGTAGATGACTCTTCTGCTGGGGGAGGTGAGGATCCTGAGGTAGATGACTCTTCTGATGGAGGAGGTGAGGATCCTGAGGTAGATGACTCTTCTGCTGGAGGAGGTGAGGATCCTGAGGTGGATGTCTCTTCTGCTGGATGAGGTGAGGATCCTCAGGTAGATGACTCTTCTGATGGAGGAGGTGAGGATCCTGAGGTAGATGACTCTTATGCTGGGGGAGGTGAGGATCCTGAGGTAGATGACTCTTCTGCTGGTGGAGTTGAGGATCCTGAGTTGGATGACTCTTCTGCTGGAGGAGGTGAGGATCCTGAGATAGATGACTCTTCTGCTGGGGGAGGTGAGGATCCTGAGGTAGATGACTCTTCTGCTGGAGGAGGTGAGGATCCTGAGGTAGATGACTCTTCTGCTGGAGGAGGTGAGGATCCTGGGGTAGATGAATCTTCTGCTGGTGGAGTTGAGGATCCTGAGGTGGATGACTCTTCTGCTGGAGGAGGTGAGGATCCTGAGGTAGATGACTCTTCTGATGGAGGAGGTGAGGATCCTGAGGTAGATGACTCTTCTGCTGGGGGAGGTGAGGATCCTGAGGTAGATGACTCTTCTGATGGAGGAGGTGAGGATCCTGAGGTAGATGACTCTTCTGCTGGAGGAGGTTAGGATCCTGAGGTAGATGACTCTTCTGCTGGAGGAGGTGAGGATCCTGGGGTAGATGAATCTTCTGATGGAGGAGGTGAGGATCCTGGGGTAGATGACTCTTCTGCTGGAGGAGGTGAGGATCCTCGGGTAGATGACTCTTCTGATGGAGGAGTTGAGGATCCTGAGGTGGATGACTCTTCTGCTGGAGGAGGTGAGGATCCTGAGATAGATGACTCTTCTGCTGGAGGAGGTGAGGATCCTGAGGTTGATGACTCTTCTGCTGGGGGAGGTGAAAATCTTGAGATAGATGACTCTTCTGCTGGAGGCGGTGAGGATCCCAGGATGGATGACTCTTCTGCTGGGGGAGGTGAGGATCCTGAGGTAGATGACTCTTCTGCTGGAGGAGGTGAGGATCCTGGGGTAGATGAATCTCTGCTGGTGGAGTTGAGGATCCTGAGGTGGATGACTCTTCTGCTGGAGGAGGTAAGGATCCTCAGGTAGATGACAATTCTGATGGAGGAGGTGAGGATCCTGAGGTAGATGACTCTTATGCTGGGGGAGGTGAGGATCCTGAGGTAGATGACTCTTCTGCTGGTGGAGTTGAGGATCCTGAGTTGGATGACTCTTCTGCTGGAGGAGGTGAGGATCCTGAGATAGATGACTCTTCTGCTGGGGGAGGTGAGGATCCTGAGGTAGATGACTCTTCTGCTGGAGGAGGTGAGGATCCTGAGGTAGATGACTCTTCTGCTGGAGGAGGTGAGGATCCTGGGGTAGATGACTGTTCTGCTGGTGGAGTTGAGGATCCTGAGTTGGATGACTCTTCTGCTGGAGGAGGTGAGGATCCTGAGATAGATGACTCTTCTGCTGGGGGAGGAGAGGATCCTGAGTTAGATGACTCTTCTGCTGGAGGAGGTGAGGATCCTGAGGTAGATGACTCTTCTGCTGGTGGAGTTGAGGATCCTGAGGTGGATGACTCTTCTGCTGGAGGAGGTGAGGATCCTGAGATAGATGACTCTTCTGCTGGGGGAGGTGAGGATCCTGAGGTAGATGACTCTTCTGCTGGAGGAGGTGAGGATCCTGAGGTAGATGACTCTTCTGCTGGAGGAGGTGAGGATCCTGAGGTAGATGACTCTTCTGCTGGAGGAGGTGAGGATCCTTGGGTAGATGAATCTTCTGATGGAGGAGGTGAGGATCCTGGGGTAGATGACTCTTCTGCTGGAGGAGGTGAGGATCCTCGGGTAGATGACTCTTCTGATGGAGGAGGTGAGGATCCTGAGGTGGAGGACTCTTTTGCTGGGGGAGGTGAGGATCCTGAGGTAGATGACTCTTCTGCTGGAGGAGGTGAGGATCCTGAGGTAGATGAATCTTCTGCTGGAGGAGGTGAGGATCGTGAGGTAGATGACTCTTCTGCTGGAGGAGGTGAGGATCCGGAGGTAGATGACTCTTCTGCTGGAGGAGGTGAGGATCCTGGGGTAGATGACTCTTCTGCTGGGGGAGGTGAGGATCCTGAGGTAGATGACTCTTCTGCTGGAGGAGGTGAGGATCCTGGGGTAGATGAATCTTCTGCTGGTGGAGTTGAGGATCCTGTGGTGGATGACCCTTCTGCTGGGGGAGGTGAGGATCCTGAGGTAGATGACTCTTCTGCTGGAGGAGGTGAGGATCCTGGGTTAGATGACTCTTCTGCTGGAGGAGGTGAGGATCCTCGGGTAGATGACTCTTCTGATGGAGGAGGTGAGGATCCTGAGGTGGATGACTCTTCTGCTGGGGGAAGTGAGGATCCTGAGGTAGATGACTCTTCTGCTGGGGGAGGTGAGGATCCTGAGGTAGATGACTCTTCTGCTGGAGGAGGTGAGGATCCTGAGATAGATGACTCTTCTGCTGGTGGAGTTGAGGATCCTGAGGTGGATGACTCTTCTGCTGGAGGAGGTGAGGATCCTGAGGTAGATGACTCTTCTGATGAAGGAGGTGAGGATCCTGAGGTGGATGACTCTTCTGCTGGAGGAGCTGAGGATCCTGAGATAGATGATTCTTCTGCTGGGGGAGGTGAGGATCCTAGCGTGGATGACTCTTCTGCTGGAGGAGGTGAGAAACCTGAAGTAGATGACTCTTCTGCTGGGGGAGGTGAGGATCCTGAGGTAGATGACTCTTCTGATGGAGGAGTTGAGGATCCTGAGGTAGATGACTCTTCTGATGGAGGAGGTGAGGATCCTGTGGTAGATGACTCTTCTGCTGGAGGAGGTGAGGATCCTGAGGTAGATGACTCTTCTGCTGGAGGAGGTGAGGATCCTGGGGTAGATGACCCTTCTGCTGGAGGAGGTGAGGATCCTGAGGTAGATGACTCTTCTGCTGGAGGAGGTGAGGATCCTGGGGTAGATGAATCTTCTGCTGGTGAAGTTGAGGATCCTGAGGTGGATGACTCTTCTGCTGGTGGAGTTGAGGATCCTGAGGTGGATGACTCTTCTGCTGGAGGAGGTGAGGATCCTGAGTTAGATGACTCTTCTGCTGGGGGAGGTGAGGAACCTGAGGTAGATGACTCTTCAGCTGGAGGAGGTGAGGATCCTGAGGTAGATGACTCTTCTGCTGGGGGAGGTGAAAATCCTGAGATAGATGACTCTTCTGCTGGAGGAGGTGAGGATCCCAGGATGGATGACTCTTCTGCTGGGGGAGGTGAGGATCCTGAGGTAGATGACTCTTCTGCTGGAGGAGGTGAGGATCCTGAGTAGATGACTTTTCTGCTGGAAGAGGTGAGGATCCTGAGGTAGATGACTCTTCTGCTGGAGGAGGTGAGGATCCTGGGGTAGATGAATCTTCTGATGGAGGAGGTGAGGATCCTGGGGTAGATAACTCTTCTGCTGGAGGAGGTGAGGATCCTCGGGTAGATGACTCTTCTGATGGAGGAGGTGAGGATCCTGAGGTGGAGGACTCTTTTGCTGGGGGAGGTGAGGATCCTGAGGTAGATGACTCTTCTGCTGGAGGAGGTGAGGATCCTGAGGTAGATGAATCTTCTGCTGGAGGAGGTGAGGATCGTGAGGTAGATGACTCTTCTGCTGGAGGAGGTGAGGATCCGGAGGTAGATGACTCTTCTGCTGGAGGAGGTGAGGATCCTGGGGTAGATGACTCTTCTGCTGGGGGAGGTGAGGATCCTGAGGTAGATGACTCTTCTGCTGGAGGAGGTGAGGATCCTTGGGTAGATGAATCTTCTGCTGGTGGAGTTGAGGATCCTCTGGTGGATGACTCTTCTGCTGGGGGAGGTGAGGATCCTGAGGTAGATGACTCTTCTGCTGGAGGAGGTGAGGATCCTGGGGTAGATGACTCTTCTGCTGGAGGAGGTGAGGATCGTCGGGTAGATGACTCTTCTGATGGAGGAGGTGAGGATCCTGAGGTGGATGACTCTTCTGCTGGGGGAAGTGAGGATCCTGAGGTAGATGACTCTTCTGCTGGGGGAGGTGAGGATCCTGAGGTAGATGACTCTTCTGCTGGAGGAGGTGAGGATCCTGAGATAGATGACTCTTCTGCTGGTGGAGTTGAGGATCCTGAGGTGGATGACTCTTCTGCTGGAGGAGGTGAGGATCCTGAGGTAGATGACTCTTCTGCTGGAGGAGGTGAGGATCCTGGGGTAGATGAATCTTCTGCTGGTGGAGTTGAGGATCCTGAGGTGGATGACTCTTCTGCTGGAGGAAGTGAGGATCCTGAGGTAGATGACTCTTCTGATGGAGGAGGTGAGGATCCTGAGGTAGATGACTCTTCTGCTGGGGGAGGTGAGGATCCTGAGGTAGATGACTCTTCTACTGGTGGAGTTGAGGATCCTGAGGTGGATGACTCTTCTGCTGGAGGAGGTGAGGATCCTGAGATAGATGACTCTTCTGCTGGGGGAGGTGAGGATCGTGAGGTAGATGACTCTTCTGCTGGAGGAGTTGAGGATCCTGAGGTAGATGACTCTTCTGCTGGAGGAGGTTAGGATCCTGAGGTAGATGACTCTTCTGCTGGGGGAGGTGAGGATCCGGAGATAGATGACTCTTCTGCTGGAGGAGGTGAGGATCCTGGGGTAGATGAATCTTCTGCTGGTGGAGTTGAGGATCCTGTGGTGGATGACTCTTCTGCTGGAGGAGGTGAGGATCCTGAGGTAGATGACTCTTCAGCTGGAGGAGGTGAGGATCCTGAGGTTGATGACTATTCTGCTGGGGGAGGTGAAAATCTTGAGATAGATGACTCTTCTGCTGGAGGCGGTGAGGATCCCAGGATGGATGACTCTTCTGCTGGGGGAGGTGAGGATCCTGAGGTAGATGACTCTTCTGCTGGAGGAGGTGAGGATCCTGGGGTAGATGAATCTTCTGCTGGTGGAGTTGAGGATCCTGAGGTGGATGACTCTTCTGCTGGAGGAGGTAAGGATCCTCAGGTAGATGACAATTCTGATGGAGGAGGTGAGGATCCTGAGGTAGATGACTCTTATGCTGGGGGAGGTGAGGATCCTGAGGTAGATGACTCTTCTGCTGGTGGAGTTGAGGATCCTGAGTTGGATGACTCTTCTGCTGGAGGAGGTGAGGATCCTGAGATAGATGACTCTTCTGCTGGGGGAGGTGAGGATCCTGAGGTAGATGACTCTTCTGCTGGAGGAGGTGAGGATCCTGAGGTAGATGACTCTTCTGCTGGAGGAGGTGAGGATCCTGGGGTAGATGACTCTTCTGCTGGTGGAGTTGAGGATCCTGAGTTGGATGACTCTTCTGCTGGAGGAGGTGAGGATCCTGAGATAGATGACTCTTCTGCTGGGGGAGGAGAGGATCCTGAGTTAGATGACTCTTCTGCTGGAGGAGGTGAGGATCCTGAGGTAGATGACTCTTCTGCTGGTGGAGTTGAGGATCCTGAGGTGGATGACTCTTCTGCTGGAGGAGGTGAGGATCCTGAGATAGATGACTCTTCTGCTGGGGGAGGTGAGGATCCTGAGGTAGATGACTCTTCTGCTGGAGGAGGTGAGGATCCTGAGGTAGATGACTATTCTGCTGGAGGAGGTGAGGATCCTGAGGTAGATGACTCTTCTGCTGGAGGAGGTGAGGATCCTTGGGTAGATGAATCTTCTGATGGAGGAGGTGAGGATCCTGGGGTAGATGACTCTTCTGCTGGAGGAGGTGAGGATCCTCGGGTAGATGACTCTTCTGATGGAGGAGGTGAGGATCCTGAGGTGGAGGACTCTTTTGCTGGGGGAGGTGAGGATCCTGAGGTAGATGACTCTTCTGCTGGAGGAGGTGAGGATCCTGAGGTAGATGAATCTTCTGCTGGAGGAGGTGAGGATCGTGAGGTAGATGACTCTTCTGCTGGAGGAGGTGAGGATCCGGAGGTAGATGACTCTTCTGCTGGAGGAGGTGAGGATCCTGGGGTAGATGACTCTTCTGCTGGGGGAGGTGAGGATCCTGAGGTAGATGACTCTTCTGCTGGAGGAGGTGAGGATCCTGGGGTAGATGAATCTTCTGCTGGTGGAGTTGAGGATCCTGTGGTGGATGACTCTTCTGCTGGGGGAGGTGAGGATCCTGAGGTAGATGACTCTTCTGCTGTAGGAGGTGAGGATCCTGGGTTAGATGACTCTTCTGCTGGAGGAGGTGAGGATCCTCGGGTAGATGACTCTTCTGATGGAGGAGGTGAGGATCCTGAGGTGGATGACTCTTCTGCTGGGGGAAGTGAGGATCCTGAGGTAGATGACTCTTCTGCTGGGGGAGGTGAGGATCCTGAGGTAGATGACTCTTCTGCTGGAGGAGGTGAGGATCCTGAGATAGATGACTCTTCTGCTGGTGGAGTTGAGGATCCTGAGGTGGATGACTCTTCTGCTGGAGGAGGTGAGGATCCTGAGGTAGATGACTCTTCTGATGAAGGAGGTGAGGATCCTGAGGTGGATGACTCTTCTGCTGGAGGAGCTGAGGATCCTGAGATAGATGACTCTTCTGCTGGGGAAGGTGAGGATCCTAGCGTGGATGACTCTTCTGCTGGAGGAGGTGAGAAACCTGAAGTAGATGACTCTTCTGCTGGGGGAGGTGAGGATCCTGAGGTAGATGACTCTTCTGATGGAGGAGGTGAGGATCCTGTGGTAGATGACTCTTCTGATGGAGGAGGTGAGGATCCTGAGGTAGATGACTCTTCTGCTGGAGGAGGTGAGGATCCTGGGGTAGATGACCCTTCTGCTGGAGGAGGTGAGGATCCTGAGGTAGATGACTCTTCTGCTGGAGGAGGTGAGGATCCTGGGGTAGATGAATCTTCTGCTGGTGAAGTTGAGGATCCTGAGGTGGATGACTCTTCTGCTGGTGGAGTTGAGGATCCTGAGGTGGATGACTCTTCTGCTGGAGGAGGTGAGGATCCTGAGTTAGATGACTCTTCTGCTGGGGGAGGTGAGGAACCTGAGGTAGATGACTCTTCAGCTGGAGGAGGTGAGGATCCTGAGGTAGATGACTCTTCTGCTGGGGGAGGTGAAAATCCTGAGATAGATGACTCTTCTGCTGGAGGAGGTGAGGATCCCAGGATGGATGACTCTTCTGCTGGGGGAGGTGAGGATCCTGAGGTAGATGACTCTTCTGCTGGAGGAGGTGAAGATCCTGGGGTAGATGAATCTTCTGCTGGTGGAGTTGAGGATCCTGAGGTGGATGACTCTTCTGCTGGAGGAGGTGAGGATCCTGAGGTAGATGACTCTTATGCCGGGGGAGGTGAGGATCCTGAGGTAGATGACTCTTCTTCTCGTGGAGTTGAAGATCCTGAGTTGGATGACTCTTCTGCTGGAGGAAGTGAGGATCCTGAGATAGATGACTCTTCTGCTTGGGGAGGTGAGGATCCTGAGGTAGATGACTCTTCTGCTGGAGGAGGTGAGGATCCTGAGGTAGATGACTCTTCTGCTGGAGGAGGTGAGGATCCTGGGGTAGATGAATCTTCTGCTGGTGGAGTTGAGGATCCTGAGGTGGATGACTCTTCTGCTGGAGGAGGTGAGGTTCCTGAGGTAGATGACTCTTCTGATGGAGGAGGTGAGGATCCTGAGGTAGATGACTCTTCAGCTGGAGGAGGTGAGGATCCTGAGGTAGATGACTCTTCTGCTGGGAGAGGTGAAAATCCTGAGATAGATGACTCTTCTGCTGGAGGAGGTGAGGATCCCAGGATGGATGACTCTTCTGCTGGGGGAGGTGAGGATCCTTAGGTAGATGACTCTTCTGATGGAGGAGGTGAGGATCCTGAGGTAGATGACTCTTCTGATGGAGGAGGTGAGGATCCTGAGGTGGATGACTCTTCTGCTGGAGGAGGTGAGGATCCTCAGGTAGATGACTCTTCTGAGGAGGAGGTGAGGATCCTGAGGTAGATGACTCTTCTGCTGGAGGAGGTGAGGATCCTGAGGTAGATGACTCTTCTGATGGAGGAGGTGAGGATCCTGAGGTAGATGACTCTTCTGCTGGAGGAGGTGAGGATCCTGAGGTGGATGACTCTTCTGCTGGATGAGGTGAGGATCCTCAGGTAGATGACTCTTCTGATGGAGGAGGTGAGGATCCTGAGGTAGATGACTCTTATGCTGGGGGAAGTGAGGATCCTGAGGTAGATGACTCTTCTGCTGGTGGAGTTGAGGATCCTGAGTTGGATGACTCTTCTGCTGGAGGAGGTGAGGATCCTGAGATAGATGACTCTTCTGCTGGGGGAGGTGAGGATCCTGAGGTAGATGACTCTTCTGCTGGAGGAGGTGAGGATCCTGAGGTAGATGACTCTTCTGCTGGAGGAGGTGAGGATCCTGGGGTAGATGAATCTTCTGCTGGTGGAGTTGAGGATCCTGAGGTGGATGACTCTTCTGCTGGAGGAGGTGAGGATCCTGAGATAGATGACTCTTCTGCTGGGGGAGGTGAGGATCCTGAGGTAGATGACTCTTCTGCTGGAGGAGGTGAGGATCCTGAGGTAGATGACTCTTCTGCTGGAGGAGGTTAGGATCCTGAGGTAGATGACTCTTCTGCTGGAGGAGGTGAGGATCCTGGGGTAGATGAATCTTCTGATGGAGGAGGTGAGGATCCTGGGGTAGATGACTCTTCTGCTGGAGGAGGTGAGGATCCTCGGGTAGATGACTCTTCTGATGGAGGAGTTGAGGATCCTGAGGTGGATGACTCTTCTGCTGGAGGAGGTGAGGATCCTGAGATAGATGACTCTTCTGCTGGAGGAGGTGAGGATCCTGAGGTTGATGACTCTTCTGCTGGGGGAGGTGAAAATCTTGAGATAGATGACTCTTCTGCTGGAGGCGGTGAGGATCCCAGGATGGATGACTCTTCTGCTGGGGGAGGTGAGGATCCTTAGGTAGATGACTCTTCTGCTGGAGGAGGTGAGGATCCTGGGGTAGATGAATCTTCTGCTGGTGGAGTTGAGGATCCTGAGGTGGATGACTCTTCTGCTGGAGGAGGTAAGGTTCCTCAGGTAGATGACAATTCTGATGGAGGAGGTGAGGATCCTGAGGTAGATGACTCTTATGCTGGGGGAGGTGAGGACCCTGAGGTAGATGACTCTTCTGCTGGTGGAGTTGAGGATTCTGAGTTGGATGACTCTTCTGCTGGAGGAGGTGAGGATCCTGAGATAGATGACTCTTCTGCTGGGGGAGGTGAGTATCCTGAGGTAGATGACTCTTCTGCTGGAGGAGGTGAGGATCCTGAGGTAGATGACTCTTCTGCTGGAGGAGGTGAGGATCCTGTTGTAGATGACTCTTCTGCTGGTGGAGTTGAGGATCCTGAGTTGGATGACTCTTCTGCTGGAGGAGGTGAGGATCCTGAGATAGATGACTCTTCTGCTGGGGGAGGAGAGGATCCTGAGTTAGATGACTCTTCTGCTGGAGGAGGTGAGGATCCTGAGGTAGATGACTCTTCTGCTGGTGGAGTTGAGGATCCTGAGGTGGATGACTCTTCTGCTGGAGGAGGTGAGGATCCTGAGATAGATGACTCTTCTGCTGGGGGAGGTGAGGATCCTGAGGTAGATGACTCTTCTGCTGGAGGAGGTGAGGATCCTGAGGTAGATGACTCTTCTGCTGGAGGAGGTGAGGATCCTGAGGTAGATGACTCTTCTGCTGGAGGAGGTGAGGATCCTTGGGTAGATGAATCTTCTGATGGAGGAGGTGAGGATCCTGGGGTAGATGACTCTTCTGCTGGAGGAGGTGAGGATCCTGAGGTGGAGGACTCTTTTGCTGGGGGAGGTGAGGATCCTGAGGTAGATGACTCTTCTGCTGGAGGAGGTGAGGATCCTGAGGTAGATGAATCTTCTGCTGGAGGAGGTGAGGATCGTGAGGTAGATGACTCTTCTGCTGGAGGAGGTGAGGATCCGGAGGTAGATGACTCTTCTGCTGGAGGAGGTGAGGATCCTGGGGTAGATGACTCTTCTGCTGGGGGAGGTGAGGATCCTGAGGTAGATGACTCTTCTGCTGGAGGAGGTGAGGATCCTGGGGTAGATGAATCTTCTGCTGGTGGAGTTGAGGATCCTGTGGTGGATGACTCTTCTGCTGGGGGAGGTGAGGATCCTGAGGTAGATGACTCTTCTGCTGGAGGAGGTGAGGATCCTGGGTTAGATGACTCTTCTGCTGGAGGAGGTGAGGATCCTCGGGTAGATGACTCTTCTGATGGAGGAGGTGAGGATCCTGAGGTGGATGACTCTTCTGCTGGGGGAAGTGAGGATCCTGAGGTAGATGACTCTTCTGCTGGGGGAGGTGAGGATCCTGAGGTAGATGATTCTTCTGCTGGAGGAGGTGAGGATCCTGAGATAGATGACTCTTCTGCTGGTGGAGTTGAGGATCCTGAGGTGGATGACTCTTCTGCTGGAGGAGGTGAGGATCCTGAGGTAGATGACTCTTCTGATGAAGGAGGTGAGGATCCTGAGGTGGATGACTCTTCTGCTGGAGGAGCTGAGGATCCTGAGATAGATGACTCTTCTGCTGGGGGAGGTGAGGATCCTAGCGTGGATGACTCTTCTGCTGGAGGAGGTGAGAAACCTGAAGTAGATGACTCTTCTGCTGGGGGAGGTGAGGATCCTGAGGTAGATGACTCTTCTGCTGGAGGAGGTGAGGATCCTGAGGTAGACGACTCTTCTGCTGGAGGAGGTGAGGATCCTGAGGTAGATGACTCTTATGCCGGGGGAGGTGAGGATCCTGAGGTAGATGACTCTTCTTCTGGTGGAGTTGAAGATCCAGAGTTGGATGACTCTTCTGCTGGAGGAGGTGAGGATCCTGAGATAGATGACTCTTCTGCTTGGGGAGGTGAGGATCCTGAGGTAGATGACTCTTCTGCTGGAGGAGGTGAGGATCCTGAGGTAGATGACTCTTCTGCTGGAGGAGGTGAGGATCCTGGGGTAGATGAATCTTCTGCTGGTGGAGTTGAGGATCCTGAGGTGGATGACTCTTCTGCTGGAGGAGGTGAGGTTCCTGAGGTAGATGACTCTTCTGATGTAGGAGGTGAGGATCCTGGGGTAGATGACTCTTCTGCTGGGGGAGGTGAGGATCCTGAGGTAGATGACTCTTCTACTGGTGGAGTTGAGGATCCTGAGGTGGATGACTCTTCTGCTGGAGGAGGTGAGGATCCTGAGATAGATGACTCTTCTGCTGGGGGAGGTGAGGATCCTAGCGTGGATGACTCTTCTGCTGGAGGAGGTGAGAAACCTGAAGTAGATGACTCTTCTGCTGGGGGAGATGAGGATCCTGAGGTAGATGACTCTTCTGATGGATGAGGTGAGGATCCTGTGGTAGATGACTCTTCTGATGGAGGAGGTGAGGATCCTGAGGTAGATGACTCTTCTGCTGGAGGAGGTGAGGATCCTGAGGTAGATGACTCTTCTGCTGGAGGAGGTGAGGATCCTGAGGTAGATGACTCTTCTGATGGAGGAGGTGAGGATTGTGAGGTAGATGACTCTTCTGATGGAGGAGGTGAGGATCCTGAGGTAGATGACTCTTCTGATGGAGGAGGTGAGGATCCTGGGGTAGATGACTCTTCTGCTGGAGAAGGTGAGGATCCTGAAGTAGATGACTCTTCTGCTGGGGGAGGTGAGGATCCTGAAGTAGATGACTCTTCTGCTGGGGGAGGTGAGGATCCTGAGGTAGATGACTCTTCTGATGGAGGAGTTGAGGATTCTCAGGTAGATGACTCTTCTGATGGAGGAGGTGAGGATCCTGGGGTAGATGACTCTTCTGCTGGAGGAGGTGAGGATCCTGAGGTAGATGACTCTTCTGCTGGAGAAGGTGAGGATCCTGAGGTAGATGACTCTTCTGCTGGAGGAGGTGAGGATCCTGAGGTAGATGACTCTTCTGCTGGAGGAGGTGAGGATCCTGAGGTAGATGACTCTTCTGCTGGAGGAGGTGAGGATCCTGGGGTAGATGAATCTTCTGCTGGTGGAGTTGAGGATCCTGAGGTGGATGACTCTTCTGCTGGTGGAGTTGAGGATCCTGAGGTGGATGACTCTTCTGCTGGAGGAGGTGAGGATCCTGAGATAGATGACTCTTCTGCTGGGGGAGGTGAGGATCCTGAGGTAGATGACTCTTCAGGTGGCGGAGGTGAGGATCCTGAGGTAGATGACTCTTCTGCTGGGGGAGGTGAAAATCTTGAGATAGATGACTCTTCTGCTGGAGGCGGTGAGGATCCCAGGATGGATGACTCTTCTGCTGGGGGAGGTGAGGATCCTGAGGTAGATGACTCTTCTGCTGGAGGAGGTGAGGATCCTGGGGTAGATGAATCTTCTGCTGGTGGAGTTGAGGATCCTGAGGTGGATGACTCTTCTGCTGGAGGAGGTGAGGATCCTCAGGTAGATGACTCTTCTGATGGAGGAGGTGAGGATCCTGAGGTAGATGACTCTTATGCTGGGGGAGGTGAGGATCCTGAGGTAGATGACTCTTCTGCTGGTGGAGTTGAGGATCCTGAGTTGGATGACTCTTCTGCTGGAGGAGGTGAGGATCCTGAGATAGATGACTCTTCTGCTGGGGAGGTGAGGATCCTGAGGTAGATGACTCTTCTGCTGGAGGAGGTGAGGATCCTGAGGTAGATGACTCTTCTGCTGGAGGAGGTGAGGATCCTGGGGTAGATGACTCTTCTGCTGGTGGAGTTGAGGATCCTGAGTTGGATGACTCTTCTGCTGGAGGAGGTGAGGATCCTGAGATAGATGACTCTTCTGCTGGGGGAGGAGAGGATCCTGAGTTAGATGACTCTTCTGCTGGAGGAGGTGAGGATCCTGAGGTAGATGACTCTTCTGCTGGTGGAGTTGAAAATCCTGAGGTGGATGACTCTTCTGCTGGAGGAGGTGAGGATCCTGAGATAGATGACTCTTCTGCTGGGGGAGGTGAGGATCCTGAGGTAGATGACTCTTCTGCTGGAGGAGGTGAGGATCCTGAGTAGATGACTCTTCTGCTGGAAGAGGTGAGGATCCTGAGGTAGATGACTCTTCTGCTGGAGGAGGTGAGGATCCTGGGGTAGATGAATCTTCTGATGGAGGAGGTGAGGATCCTGGGGTAGATAACTCTTCTGCTGGAGGAGGTGAGGATCCTCGGGTAGATGACACTTCTGATGGAGGAGGTGAGGATCCTGAGGTGGAGGACTCTTTTGCTGGGTGAGGTGAGGATCCTGAGGTAGATGACTCTTCTGCTGGAGGAGGTGAGGATCCTGAGGTAGATGAATCTTCTGCTGGAGGAGGTGAGGATCGTGAGGTAGATGACTCTGCTGGAGGAGGTGAGGATCCGGAGGTATATGACTCTTCTGCTGGAGGAGGTGAGGATCCTGGGGTAGATGACTCTTCTGCTGGGGGAGGTGAGTATCCTGAGGTAGATGACTCTTCTGCTGGAGGAGGTGAGGATCCTGGGGTAGATGAATCTTCTGCTGGTGGAGTTGAGGATCCTGTGGTGGATGACTCTTCTGCTGGGGGAGGCGAGGATCCTGAGGTAGATGACTCTTCTGCTGGAGGAGGTGAGGATCCTGGGGTAGATGACTCTTCTGCTGGAGGAGGTGAGGATCGTCGGGTAGATGACTCTTCTGATGGAGGAGGTGAGGATCCTGAGGTGGATGACTCTTCTGCTGGGGGAAGTGAGGATCCTGAGGTAGATGACTCTTCTGCTGGGGGAGGTGAGGATCCTGAGGTAGATGACTCTTCTGCTGGAGGAGGTGAGGATCCTGAGATAGATGACTCTTCTGCTGGTGGAGTTGAGGATCCTGAGGTGGATGACTCTTCTGCTGGAGGAGGTGAGGATCCTGAGGTAGATGACTCTTCTGATGGAGGAGGTGAGGATCCTGAGGTGGATGACTCTTCTGCTGGAGGAGCTGAGGATCCTGAGATAGATGACTCTTCTGCTGGTGGAGTTGAGGATCCTGAGGTGGATGACTCTTCTGCTGGAGGAGGTGAGGATCCTGAGGTAGATGACTCTTCTGATGGAGGAGGTGAGGATCCTGAGGTAGATGACTCTTCTACTGGTGGAGTTGAGGATCCTGAGGTGGATGACTCTTCTGCTGGAGGAGGTGAGGATCCTGAGATAGATGACTCTTCTGCTGGGGGAGGTGAGGATCCTAGCGTGGATGACTCTTCTGCTGGAGGAGGTGAGAAACCTGAAGTAGATGACTCTTCTGCTGGGGGAGATGAGGATCCTGAGGTAGATGACTCTTCTGATAAAGGAGGTGAGGATCCTGTGGTAGATGACTCTTCTGATGGAGGACGTGAGGATCCTGAGGTAGATGACTCTTCTGCTGGAGGAGGTTAGGATCCTGAGGTAGATGACTCTTCTGCTGGAGGAGGTGAGGATCCTGAGGTAGATGACTCTTCTGATGGAGGAGGTGAGGATCCTGAGGTAGATGACTCTTCTGATGGAGGAGGTGAGGATCCTGAGGTAGATGACTCTTCTCCTGGGGGAGGTGAGGATCCTGAGGTAGATGACTCTTCTGCTGGGGGAGGTGAGGATCCTGAGGTAGATGACTCTTCTGATGGAGGAGTTGAGGATCCTGAGGTAGATGACTCTTCTGATGGAGGAGGTGAGGATCCTGGGATAGATGACTCTTCTGCTGGAGAAGGTGAGGATCCTGAGGTAGATGACTCTTCTGCTGGAGGAGGTGAGGATCCTGAGGTAGATTACTCTTCTGCTGGAGGAGGTGAGGATCCTGAGGTAGATGACTCTTCTGCTGGAGGAGGTGAGGATCCTGGGGTAGATGAATCTTCTGCTGGTGGAGTTGAGGATCCTGAGGTGGATGACTCTTCTGCTTGTGGAGTTGAGGATCCTGAGGTGGATGACTCTTCTGCTGGAGGAGGTGAGGATCCTGAGATAGATGACTCTTCTGCTGGGGGAGGTGAGGATCCTGAGGTAGATGACTCTTCAGCTGGAGGAGGAGAGGATCCTGAGGTAGATGACTCTTCTGCTGGGAGAGGTGAAAATCGAGATAGATGACTCTTCTGCTGGAGGAGGTGAGGATCCCAGGATGGATGACTCTTCTGCTGGGGGAGGTGAGGATCATTAGGTAGATGACTCTTCTGATGGAGGAGGTGAGGATCCTGAGGTAGATGACTCTTCTGATGGAGGAGGTGAGGATCCTGAGGTGGATGACTCTTCTGCTGGAGGAGGTGAGGATCCTCAGGTAGATGACTCTTCTGAGGAGGAGGTGAGGATCCTGAGGTAGATGACTCTTCTGCTGGAGGAGGTGAGGATCCTGAGGTAGATGACTCTTCTGATGGAGGAGGTGAGGATCCTGAGGTAGATGACTCTTCTGCTGGAGGAGGTGAGGATCCTGAGGTGGATGACTCTTCTGCTGGATGAGGTGAGGATCCTCAGGTAGATGACTCTTCTGATGGAGGAGGTGAGCATCCTGAGGTAGATGACTTTTATGCTGGGGGAGGTGAGGATCCTGAGGTAGATGACTCTTCTGCTGGTGGAGTTGAGGATCCTGAGTTGGATGACTCTTCTGCTGGAGGAGGTGAGGATCCTGAGATAGATGACTCTTCTGCTGGGGGAGGTGAGGATCCTGAGGTAGATGACTCTTCTGCTGGAGGAGGTGAGGATCCTGAGGTAGATGACTCTTCTCCTGGAGGAGGTAAGGATCCTGGGGTAGATGAATCTTCTGCTGGTGGAGTTGAGGATCCTGAGGTGGATGACTCTTCTGCTGGAGGAGGTGAGGATCCTGAGGTAGATGACTCTTCTGATGGAATAGGTGAGGATCCTGAGGTAGATGACTCTTCTGCTGGGGGAGGTGAGGATCCTGAGGTAGATGACTCTTCTACTGGTGGTGTTGAGGATCCTGAGGTGGACGACTCTTCTGCTGGAGGAGGTGAGGATCCTGAGATAGATGACTCTTCTGCTGGGGGAGGTGAGGATCCTGAGGTAGATGACTCTTCTGCTGGAGGAGGTGAGGATCCTGAGGTAGATGACTCTTCTGCTGGAGGAGGTTAGGATCCTGAGGTAGATGACTCTTCTGCTGGAGGAGGTGAGGATCCTGGGGTAGATGAATCTTCTGATGGAGGAGGTGAGGATCTTGGGGTAGATGACTCTTCTGCTGGAGGAGGTGAGGATCCTCGGGTAGATGACTCTTCTGATGGAGGAGGTGAGGATCCTGAGGTGGATGACTCTTCTGCTGGGGGAGGTGAGGATCCTGAGGTAGATGACTCTTCTGCTGGAGGAGGTGAGGATCCTGAGGTAGATGACCCTTCTGCTGGAGGAGGTGAGGATCGTGAGGTAGATGACTCTTCTGCTGGAGGAGGTGAGGATCCTGAGGTAGATGACTCTTCTGCTGGAGGAGGTGAGGATCCTGGGGTAGATGACTCTTCTGCTGGGGGAGGTGAGGATCCGGAGATAGATGACTCTTCTGCTGGAGGAGGTGAGGTTCCTGGGGTAGATGAATCTTCTGCTGGTGGAGTTGAGGATCCTGTGGTGGATGACTCTTCTGCTGGAGGAGGTGAGGATCCTGAGGTAGATGACTCTTCTGCTGGAGGAGGTGAGGATCCTGAGGTAGATTACTCTTCTGCTGGGGGAGGTGAAAATCCTGAGATAGATGACTCTTCTGCTGGAGGAGGTGAGGATCCCAGGATGGATGACTCTTCTGCTGGGGGAGGTGAGGATCCTGAGGTAGATGACTCTTCTGCTGGAGGAGGTGTGGATCCTGGGGTGGATGACTCTTCTGCTGGTGGAGTTGAGGATCCTGAGGTGGATGACTCTTCTGCTGGAGGAGGTGAGGATCCTGAGGTGGATGACTCTTCTGCTGGTGGAGTTGAGGATCCTGAGGTGGATGACTCTTCTGCTGGAGGAGGTGAGGATCCTGAGATATGTGACTCTTCTGCTGGTGGAGTTGAGGATCCTGAGGTGGATGACTCTTCTGCTGGTGGAGTTGAGGATCCTGAGATAGATGACTCTTCTTCTGGGGGAGGTGAGGATCCTGAGGTGGATGACTCTTCTGCTGAGGGAGGTGAGGATCCTGAGGTAGATGACTCTTCTGCTGCAGGAGGTGAGGATCCTCAGATAGATGACTCTTCTGCTGGGGGAGGTGAGGATCCTGAGGTGGATGACTCTTCTGCTGGAGGAGGTGAGGATCCTGAGATAGATGACTCTTCTGCTGGAGGAGGTGATGATCCTGAGGTGGATGACTCTTCTGCTGGTGGAGTTGAGGATCCTGAGGTAGATGACTCTTCTGCTGGGGGAGGTGAGGATCCTGAGGTAGATGACTCTTCTGCTGGGGGAGGTGAAAATCCTGGGGTAGATGACTCTTCTGCTGGGGGAGGTGAGGATCCTGAGATAGATGACTCTTCTGCTGGAGGAGGTGAGGATCCCAGGATGGATGACTCTTCTGCTGGAGGAGGTGAGGATCCTCTGGTAGATGACTCTTCTGCTGGAGGAGGTGGGGATCCTGAGTTAGATGACTCTTCTGCTGGGGGAGGTGAGGATCCTGAGGTAGATGACTCTTCTGCTGGGGGAGGTGAGGATCCTGAGGTAGATGGCTCTTCTGCTGGGGGAGGTGAGGATCCTGAGGTAGATGACTCTTCTGCTGGAGGAGGTGAGGATCCTGAGTTAGATGACTCTTCTCCTGGAGGAGGTGAGGATTCTGAGGTAGATGACTCTTCTGCTGGGGGAGGTGAGGATCCTGAGGTAGATGGCTCTTCTGCTGGAGGAGGTGAGGATCCTGAGGTAGATGGCTCTTCTACTGGAGGAGGTGAGGATCCTGAGGTAGATGGCTCTTCTGCTGGAGGAGGTGAGGATCCTGAACTAGATTGCTCTTCTGCTGGAGGAGGTGAGGATCCTGAGGTAGATGACTCTTCTGCTGGAGGAGGTGAGGATCCTGGGGTAGATGAATCTGCTGATGGAGGAGGTGAGGATCCTGGGGTAGATGACTCTTCTGCTGGAGGAGGTGAGGATCCTCGGGTAGATGACTCTTCTGATGGAGGAGATGAGGATCCTGAGGTGGATGACTCTTCTGCTGGGGGAGGTGAGGATCCTGAGGTAGATGACTCTTATGCTGGGGGAAGTGAGGATCCTGAGGTAGATGACTCTTCTGCTGGAGGAGGTGAGGATCGTGAGGTAGATGACTCTTCTGCTGGAGGAGGTGAGGATCCTGAGGTAGATGACTCTTCTGCTGGAGGAGGTGAGGATCCTGGGGTAGATGACTCTTCTGCTGGGGGAGGTGAGGATCCTGAGATAGATGACTCTTCTGCTAGAGGAGGTGAGGATCCTGGGGTAGATGAATCTTCTGCTGGTGGAGTTGAGGATCCTGTGGTGGATGACTCTTCTGCTGGAGGAGGTGAGGATCCTGAGGTAGATGACTCTTCTGCTGGAGGAGGTGAGGATCCTGAGGTAGATGACTCTTCTGCTGGGGGAGGTGAAAATACTGAGATAGATGACTCTTCTGCTGGAGGAGGTGAGGATCCCAGGATGGATGACTCTTCTGCTGGGGGAGGTGCGGATCCAGAGGTAGATGACTCTTCTGCTGGAGGAGGTGAGGATCCTGGGGTGGATGACTCTTCTGCTGGTGGAGTTGAGGATCCTGAGGTGGATGACTCTTCTGCTGGAGGAGGTGAGGATCCTGAGGTGGATGACACTTCTGCTGGTGGAGTTGAGGATCCTGAGGTGGATGACTCTTCTGCTGGAGGAGGTGAGGATCCTGAGATAGATGACTTTTCTGCTGGGGGAGGTGAGGATCCTGAGGTAGATGACTCTTCTGCTGGGGGAGGTGAGGATCCTGAGGTAGATGACTCTTCTGCTGGAGGAGGTGAGGATCCTGAGATAGATGACTCTTCTGCTGGTGGAGTTGAGGATCCTGAGGTGGATGACTCTTCTGCTGGTGGCGTTGAGGATCCTGAGATAGATGACTCTTCTGCTGGGGGAGGTGAGGATCCTGAGGTGGATGACTCTTCTGCTGAGGGAGGTGAGGATCCTGAGGTAGATGACTCTTCTGCTGCAGGAGGTGAGGATCCTCAGATAGATGACTCTTCTGCTGGGGGAGGTGAGGATCCTGAGGTGGATGACTCTTCTGCTGGAGGAGGTGAGGATCCTGAGATAGATGACTCTTCTGCTGGAGGAGGTGAGGATCCTGAGGTGGATGACTCTTCTGCTGGTAGAGTTGAGGATCCTGAGGTAGATGACTCTTCTGCTGGGGGAGGTGAGGATCCTGAGGTAGATGACTCTTCTGCTGGTGGAGTTGAGGATCCTGAGTTGGATGACTCTTCTGCTGCAGGAGGTGAGGATCCTGAGATAGATGACTCTTCTGCTGGGGGAGGTGAGGATCCTGAGGTAGATGACTCTTCTGCTGGAGGATTTGAGGATCCTGAGGTAGATGACTCTTCTGCTGGAGGAGGTGAGGATCCTGGGGTAGATGAATCTTCTGCTGGTGGAGTTGAGGATCCTGAGGTGGATGACTCTTCTGCTGGAGGAGGTGAGGATCCTGAGGTAGATGACTCTTCTGATGGAGGAGGTGAGGATCCTGAGGTAGATGACTCTTCTGCTGGGGGAGGTGAGGATCCTGAGGTAGATGACTCTTCTACTGGTGGAGTTGAGGATCCTGAGGTGGATGACTCTTCTGCTGGAGGAGGTGAGGATCCTGAGATAGATGACTCTTCTGCTGGGGGAGGTGAGGATCCTAGCATGGATGACTCTTCTGCTGGAGGAGGTGAGAAACCTGAAGTAGATGACTCTTCTGCTGGGGGAGATGAGGATCCTGAGGTAGATGACTCTTCTGATGGAGGAGGTGAGGATCCTGTGGTAGATGACTCTTCTGATGGAGGAGGTGAGGATCCTGAGGTAGATGACTCTTCTGCTGGAGGAGGTGAGGATCCTGAGGTAGATGACTCTTCTGCTGGGGGAGGTGAGGATCCTGAGGTAGATGACTCTTCTGATGGAGGAGTTGAGGATCCTGAGGTAGATGACTCTTCTGATGAAGGAGGTGAGGATCCTGGGGTAGATGACTCTTCTGCTGGAGAAGGTGAGGATCCTGAGGTAGATGACTCTTCTGCTGGAGGAGGTGAGGATCCTGAGGTAGATGACTCTTCTGCTGGAGGAGGTGAGGATCCTGAGGTAGATGACTCTTCTGCTGGAGGAGGTGAGGATCCTGGGGTAGATGAATCTTCTCCTGGTGGAGTTGGGATCCTGAGGTGGATGACTCTTCTGCTGGTGGAGTTGAGAATCCTGAGGTGGATGACTCTTCTGCTGGTGGAGGTGAGGATCCTGAGATAGATGACTCTTCTGCTGGGGGAGGTGAGGATCCTGAGGTAGATGACTCTTCAGCTGGAGGAGGTGAGGATCCTGAGGTAGATAACTCTTCTGCTGGGGGAGGTGAAAATCCTGAGATAGATGACTCTTCTGCTGGAGGAGGTGAGGATCCCAGGAAGGATGACTCTTCTGCTGGGGGAGGTGAGGATCCTGAGGTAGATGACTCTTCTGCTGGAGGAGGTGAGGATCCTGGGGTAGATGAATCTTCTGCTGGTGGAGTTGAGGATCCTGAGGTGGATGACTCTTCTGCTGGAGGAGGTGAGGATCCTCAGGTAGATGACTCTTCTGATGGAGGAGGTGAGGATCCTGAGGTAGATGACTCTTATGCTGGGGGAGGTGAGGATCCTGAGGTAGATGACTCTTCTGCTGGTGGAGTTGAGGATCCTGAGTTGGATGACTCTTCTGCTGGAGGAGGTGAGGATCCTGAGATAGATGACTCTTCTGCTGGGGGAGGTGAGGATCCTGAGGTAGATGACTCTTCTGCTGGAGGAGGTGAGGATCCTGAGGTAGATGACTCTTCTGCTGGAGGAGGTGAGGATCCTGGGGTAGATGACTCTTCTGCTGGTGGAGTTGAGGATCCTGAGTTGGATGACTCTTCTGCTGGAGGAGGTGAGGATCCTGAGATAGATGACTCTTCTGCTGGGGGAGGTGAGGATCCTGAGGTAGATGACTCTTCTGCTGGAGGAGGTGAGGATCCTGAGGTAGATGACTCTTCTACTGGTGGAGTTGAGGATCCTGAGGTGGATGACTCTTCTGCTGGAGGAGGTGAGGATCCTGAGATAGATGACTCTTCTGCTGGGGGAGGTGAGGATCCTGAGGTAGATGACTCTTCTGCTGGAGGAGGTGAGGATCCTGAGGTAGATGACTCTTCTGCTGGAGGAGGTGAGGATCCTGAGGTAGATGACTCTTCTGCTGGAGGAGGTGAGGATCCTGTGGTAGATGAATCTTCTGATGGAGGAGGTGAGGATCCTGGGGTAGATGACTCTTCTGCTGGAGGAGGTGAGGATCCTCGGGTAGATGACT
The DNA here is from genome assembly GCF_964194105.1 of Spermophilus citellus. NCBI lineage: Eukaryota > Metazoa > Chordata > Mammalia > Rodentia > Sciuridae > Spermophilus > Spermophilus citellus. The sequence goes on along the minus strand of NC_138182.1, from coordinate 286,280,289 downwards.
CTTCTGATGGAGGAGGTGAGGATCCTGAGGTGGATGACTCTTCTGCTGGGGGAGGTGAGGATCCTGAGGTAGATGACTCTTCTGCTGGAGGAGGTGAGGATCCTGAGGTAGATGACTCTTCTGCTGGAGGAGGTGAGGATCCTGGGGTAGATGAATCTTCTGCTGGTGGAGTTGAGGATCCTGTGGTGGATGACTCTTCTGCTGGGGGAGGTGAGGATCCTGAGGTAGATGACTCTTCTGCTGGAGGAGATGAGGATCCTGGGGTAGATGACTCTTCTGCTGGGGGAGGTGAGGATCCTGAGGTAGATGACTCTTCTGCTGGAGGATTTGAGGATCCTGAGGTAGATGACTCTTCTGCTGGAGGAGGTGAGGATCCTGGGGTAGATGAATCTTCTGCTGGTGGAGTTGAGGATCCTGAGGTGGATGACTCTTCTGCTGGAGGAGGTGAGGATCCTGAGGTAGATGACTCTTCTGATGGAGGAGGTGAGGATCCTGAGGTAGATGACTCTTCTGCTGGGGGAGGTGAGGATCCTGAGGTAGATGACTCTTCTACTGGTGGAGTTGAGGATCCTGAGGTGGATGACTCTTCTGCTGGAGGAGGTGAGGATCCTGAGATAGATGACTCTTCTGCTGGGGGAGGTGAGGATCCTAGCATGGATGACTCTTCTGCTGGAGGAGGTGAGAAACCTGAAGTAGATGACTCTTCTGCTGGGGGAGATGAGGATCCTGAGGTAGATGACTCTTCTGATGGAGGAGGTGAGGATCCTTTGGTAGATGACTCTTCTGATGGAGGAGGTGAGGATCCTGAGGTAGATGACTCTTCTGCTGGAGGAGGTGAGGATCCTGAGGTAGATGACTCTTCTGCTGGAGGAGGGGAGGATCCTGAGGTAGATGACTCTTCTGATGGAGGAGGTGAGGATCCTGAGGTAGATGACTCTTCTGATGGAGGAGGTGAGGATCCTGAGGTAGATGACTCTTCTGATGGAGGAGGTGAGGATCCTGGGGTAGATGACTCTTCTGCTGGAGAAGGTGAGGATCCTGAGGTAGATGACTCTTCTGCTGGGGGAGGTGAGGATCCTGAGGTAGATGACTCTTCTGCTGGGGGAGGTGAGGATCCTGAGGTAGATGACTCTTCTGATGGAGGAGTTGAGGATCCTGAGGTAGATGACTCTTCTGATGAAGGAGGTGAGGATCCTGGGGTAGATGACTCTTCTGCTGGAGAAGGTGAGGATCCTGAGGTAGATGACTCTTCTGCTGGAGGAGGTGAGGATCCTGAGGTAGATGACTCTTCTGCTGGAGGAGGTGAGGATCCTGAGGTAGATGACTCTTCTGCTGGAGGAGGTGAGGATCCTGAGGTAGATGAATCTTCTGATGGAGGAGGTGAGGATCCTGGGGTAGATGACTCTTCTGCTGGAGGAGGTGAGGATCCTCGGGTAGATGACTCTTCTGATGGAGGAGGTGAGGATCCTGAGGTGGATGACTCTTCTGCTGGGGGAGGTGAGGATCCTGAGGTAGATGACTCTTCTGCTGTAGGAGGTGAGGATCCTGAGGTAGATGACTCTTCTGCTGGAGGAGGTGAGGATCCTGGGGTAGATGAATCTTCTGCTGGTGGAGTTGAGGATCCTGTGGTGGATGACTCTTCTGCTGGGGGAGGTGAGGATCCTGAGGTAGATGACTCTTCTGCTGGAGGAGGTGAGGATCCTGGGGTAGATGACTCTTCTGCTGGGGGAGGTGAGGATCCTGAGATAGATGACTCTTCTGCCCTAGGAAGTGAGGATCCTGGGGTAGATGAATCTTCTGCTGGTGGAGTTGAGGATCCTGTGGTGGATGACTGTTCTGCTGGGGGAGGTGAGGATCCTGAGGTAGATGGCTCTTCTGCTGGAGGAGGTGAGGATCCTGTGCTAGATTGCTCTTCTGCTGGAGGAGGTGAGGATCCTGAGGTAGATGACTCTTCTGCTGGAGGAGGTGAGGATCGTGAGGTAGATGACTCTTCTGCTGGAGGAGGTGAGGATCCTGAGGTAGATGACTCTTCTGCTGGAGGAGGTGAGGATCCTGGGGTAGATGACTCTTCTGCTGGGGGAGGTGAGGATCCTGAGATAGATGACTCTTCTGCTGGAGGAGGTGAGGATCCTGGGGTAGATGAATCTTCTGCTGGTGGAGTTGAGGATCCTGTGGTGGATGACTCTTCTGCTGGAGGAGGTGAGGATCCTGAGGTAGATGACTCTTCTGCTGGAGGAGGTGAGGATCCTGAGGTAGATGACTCTTCTGCTGGGGGAGGTGAAAATCCTGAGATAGATGACTCTTCTGCTGGAGGAGGTGAGGATCCCAGGATGGATGACTCTTCTGCTGGGGGAGGTGCGGATCCAGAGGTAGATGACTCTTCTGCTGGAGGAGGTGAGGATCCTGGGGTGGATGACTCTTCTGCTGGTGGAGTTGAGGATCCTGAGGTGGATGACTCTTCTGCTGGAGGAGGTGAGGATCCTGAGGTGGATGACTCTTCTGCTGGTGGAGTTGAGGATCCTGAGGTGGATGACACTTCTGCTGGAGGAGGTGAGGATCCTGAGATAGATGACTTTTCTGCTGGGGGAGGTGAGGATCCTGAGGTAGATGACTCTTCTGCTGGGGGAGGTGAGGATCCTGAGGTAGATGACTCTTCTGCTGGAGGAGGTGAGGATCCTGAGATAGATGACTCTTCTGCTGGTGGAGTTGAGGATCCTGAGGTGGATGACTCTTTTGCTGGTGGCGTTGAGGATCCTGAGATAGATGACTCTTCTGCTGGAGGAGGTGAGGATCCTGAGGTGGATGACTCTTCTGCTGAGGGAGGTGAGGATCCTGAGGTAGATGACTCTTCTGCTGCAGGAGGTGAGGATCCTCAGATAGATGACTCTTCTGCTGGGGGAGGTGAGGATCCTGAGGTGGATGACTCTTCTGCTGGAGGAGGTGAGGATCCTGAGATAGATGACTCTTCTGCTGGAGGAGGTGAGGATCCTGAGGTGGATGACTCTTCTGCTGGTAGAGTTGAGGATCCTGAGGTAGATGACTCTTCTGCTGGGGGAGGTGAGGATCCTGAGGTAGATGACTCTTCTGCTGGTGGAGTTGAGGATCCTGAGTTGGATGACTCTTCTGCTGCAGGAGGTGAGGATCCTGAGATAGATGACTCTTCTGCTGGGGGAGGTGAGGATCCTGAGGTAGATGACTCTTCTGCTGGAGGATTTGAGGATCCTGAGGTAGATGACTCTTCTGCTGGAGGAGGTGAGGATCCTGGGGTAGATGAATCTTCTGCTGGTGGAGTTGAGGATCCTGAGGTGGATGACTCTTCTGCTGGAGGAGGTGAGGATCCTGAGGTAGATGACTCTTCTGATGGAGGAGGTGAGGATCCTGAGGTAGATGACTCTTCTGCTGGGGGAGGTGAGGATCCTGAGGTAGATGACTCTTCTACTGGTGGAGTTGAGGATCCTGAGGTGGATGACTCTTCTGCTGGAGGAGGTGAGGATCCTGAGATAGATGACTCTTCTGCTGGGGGAGGTGAGGATCCTAGCATGGATGACTCTTCTGCTGGAGGAGGTGAGAAACCTGAAGTAGATGACTCTTCTGCTGGGGGAGATGAGGATCCTGAGGTAGATGACTCTTCTGATGGAGGAGGTGAGGATCCTTTGGTAGATGACTCTTCTGATGGAGGAGGTGAGGATCCTGAGGTAGATGACTCTTCTGCTGGAGGAGGTGAGGATCCTGAGGTAGATGACTCTTCTGCTGGAGGAGGGGAGGATCCTGAGGTAGATGACTCTTCTGATGGAGGAGGTGAGGATCCTGAGGTAGATGACTCTTCTGATGGAGGAGGTGAGGATCCTGAGGTAGATGACTCTTCTGATGGAGGAGGTGAGGATCCTGGGGTAGATGACTCTTCTGCTGGAGAAGGTGAGGATCCTGAGGTAGATGACTCTTCTGCTGGGGGAGGTGAGGATCCTGAGGTAGATGACTCTTCTGCTGGGGGAGGTGAGGATCCTGAGGTAGATGACTCTTCTGATGGAGGAGTTGAGGATCCTGAGGTAGATGACTCTTCTGATGAAGGAGGTGAGGATCCTGGGGTAGATGACTCTTCTGCTGGAGAAGGTGAGGATCCTGAGGTAGATGACTCTTCTGCTGGAGGAGGTGAGGATCCTGAGGTAGATGACTCTTCTGCTGGAGGAGGTGAGGATCCTGAGGTAGATGACTCTTCTGCTGGAGGAGGTGAGGATCCTGGGGTAGATGAATCTTCTGCTGGTGGAGTTGGGATCCTGAGGTGGATGACTCTTCTGCTGGTGGAGTTGAGAATCCTGAGGTGGATGACTCTTCTGCTGGAGGAGGTGAGGATCCTGAGATAGATGACTCTTCTGCTGGGGGAGGTGAGGATCCTGAGGTAGATGACTCTTCAGCTGGAGGAGGTGAGGATCCTGAGGTAGATAACTCTTCTGCTGGGGGAGGTGAAAATCCTGAGATAGATGACTCTTCTGCTGGAGGAGGTGAGGATCCCAGGAAGGATGACTCTTCTGCTGGGGGAGGTGAGGATCCTGAGGTAGATGACTCTTCTGCTGGAGGAGGTGAGGATCCTGGGGTAGATGAATCTTCTGCTGGTGGAGTTGAGGATCCTGAGGTGGATGACTCTTCTGCTGGAGGAGGTGAGGATCCTCAGGTAGATGACTCTTCTGATGGAGGAGGTGAGGATCCTGAGGTAGATGACTCTTATGCTGGGGGAGGTGAGGATCCTGAGGTAGATGACTCTTCTGCTGGTGGAGTTGAGGATCCTGAGTTGGATGACTCTTCTGCTGGAGGAGGTGAGGATCCTGAGATAGATGACCCTTCTGCTGGGGGAGGTGAGGATCCTGAGGTAGATGACTCTTCTGCTGGAGGAGGTGAGGATCCTGAGGTAGATGACTCTTCTGCTGGAGGAGGTGAGGATCCTGGGGTAGATGACTCTTCTGCTGGTGGAGTTGAGGATCCTGAGTTGGATGACTCTTCTGCTGGAGGAGGTGAGGATCCTGAGATAGATGACTCTTCTGCTGGGGGAGGTGAGGATCCTGAGGTAGATGACTCTTCTGCTGGAGGAGGTGAGGATCCTGAGGTAGATGACTCTTCTACTGGTGGAGTTGAGGATCCTGAGGTGGATGACTCTTCTGCTGGAGGAGGTGAGGATCCTGAGATAGATGACTCTTCTGCTGGGGGAGGTGAGGATCCTGAGGTAGATGACTCTTCTGCTGGAGGAGGTGAGGATCCTGAGGTAGATGACTCTTCTGCTGGAGGAGGTGAGGATCCTGAGGTAGATGACTCTTCTGCTGGAGGAGGTGAGGATCCTGGGGTAGATGAATCTTCTGATGGAGGAGGTGAGGATCCTGGGGTAGATGACTCTTCTGCTGGAGGAGGTGAGGATCCTCGGGTAGATGACTCTTCTGATGGAGGAGGTGAGGATCCTGAGGTGGATGACTCTTCTGCTGGGGGAGGTGAGGATCCTGAGGTAGATGACTCTTCTGCTGGAGGAGGTGAGGATCCTGAGGTAGATGACTCTTCTGCTGGAGGAGGTGAGGATCCTGGGGTAGATGAATCTTCTGCTGGTGGAGTTGAGGATCCTGTGGTGGATGACTCTTCTGCTGGGGGAGGTGAGGATCCTGAGGTAGATGACTCTTCTGCTGGAGGAGGTGAGGATCCTGTGGTAGATGACTCTTCTGCTGGGGGAGGTGAGGATCCTGAGATAGATGACTCTTCTGCCCTAGGAAGTGAGGATCCTGGGGTAGATGAATCTTCTGCTGGTGGAGTTGAGGATCCTGTGGTGGATGACTGTTCTGCTGGGGGAGGTGAGGATCCTGAGGTAGATGACTCTTCTGCTGGAGGAGGTGAGGATCCTGAGGTAGATGACTCTTTTGCTGGGGGAGGTGAAAATCCTGAGATAGATGACTCTTCTGCTTGAGGAGGTGAGGATCCCAGGATGGATGATTCTTCTGCTGGGGGAGGTGAGGATCCTGAGGTAGATGACTCTTCTGCTGGAGGAGGTGAGGATCCTGGGGTGGATGACTCTTCTGCTGGTGGAGTTGAGGATCCTGAGGTGGATGACTCTTCTGCTGGAGGAGGTGAGGATCCTGAGGTGGATGACTCTTCTGCTGGTGGAGTTGAGGATCCTGAGGTGGATGACTCTTCTGCTGGAGGAGGTGAGGATCCTGAGATAGATGACTCTTCTGTTGGGGGAGGTGAGGATCCTGAGGTAGATGACTCTTCTGCTGGGGGAGGTGAGGATCCTGAGTTAGATGACTCTTCTGCTGGAGGAGGTGAGGATCCTGAGTTAGATGACTCTTCTGCTGGTGGAGTTGATGATCCTGAGGTGGATGACTCTTCTGCTGGTGGAGTTGAGGATCCTGAGATAGATGACTCTTCTGCTGGGGGAGGTGAGGATCCTGAGGTGGATGACTCTTCTGCTGAGGGAGGTGAGGATCCTGAGGTAGATGACTCTTCTGCTGCAGGAGGTGAGGATCCTGAGATAGATTACTCTTCTGCTGGGGGAGGTGAGGATCCTGAGGTGGATGACTCTTCTGCTGGAGGAGGTGAGGATCCTGAGGTAGATGACTCTTCTGCTGGAGGAGGTGAGGATCCTGAGGTGGATGACTCTTCTGCTGGGGGAGGTGAGGATCCTGAGGTAGATGACTCTTCTGCTGGGGGAGGTGAGGATCCTGAGGTGGATGACTCTTCTGCTGGTGGAGTTGAGGATCCTGAGGTGGATGACTCTTCTGCTGGAGGAGGTGAGGATCCTGAGATAGATGACTCTTCTGCTGGGGGAGGTGAGGATCCTGAGATAGATGACTCTTCTCCTGGGGATGTGAGGATCCTGAGGTAGATGACTCTTCTGCTGGAGGAGGTGAGGATCCTAGGGTAGATGACTCTTCTGCTGGGGGAGGTGAGGATTCTGGGGTAGATGACTCTTCTGCTGGGGTAGGTGAGGATCCTAGGGTAGATGGCTCTTCTGCTGGGGGAGGTGAGGATCCTGAGGTAGATGACTCTTCTGCTGGGGGAGGTGAGGATCCTAGGGTAGATGGATCTTCTGCTGGGGGAGGTGAGGATTCTGGGGTAGATGACTCTTCTGCTGCGGGAGGTGAGGATCCTGGGATAGATGACTCTTCTGCTGGTGGAGTTGAGGATCCTGAGGTGGATGACTCTTCTGCTGGAGGAGGTGAGGATCCTGAGATAGATGACTCTTCTGCTGGAGGAGGTGAGGATCCTGAGTTGGATGACTCTTCTGCTGGTGGAGTTGAGGATCCTGAGGTAGATGACTCTTCTGCTGGAGGCGGTGAGGATCCTGAGGTAGATGACTCTTCTGCTGGGGGAGGTGAAAATCCTGGGTAGATGACTCTTCTGCTGGAGGAGGTGAGGATCCTGAGGTAGATGACTCTTCTGCTGGAGGAGGTGAGGATCCTGGGGTAGATGAATCTTCTGCTGGTGGAGTTGAGGATCCTGAGGTGGATGACTCTTCTGCTGGAGGAGGTGAGGATCCTCAGGTAGATGACTCTTCTGATGGAGGAGGTGAGGATCCTGAGGTAGATGACTCTTATGCTGGGGGATGTGAGGATCCTGAGGTAGATGACTCTTCTGCTGGTGGAGTTGAGGATCCTGAGTTGGATGACACTTCTGCTGGAGGAGGTGAGGATCCTGAGATAGATGACTCTTCTGCTGGGGGAGGTGAGGATCCTGAGGTAGATGACTCTTCTGCTGGAGGAGGTGAGGATCCTGAGGTAGATGACTCTTCTGCTGGAGGAGGTGAGGATCCTGGGGTAGATGACTCTTCTGCTGGTGGAGTTGAGGATCCTGAGTTGGATGACTCTTCTGCTGGAGGAGGTGAGGATCCTGAGATAGATGACTCTTCTGCTGGGGGAGGTGAGGATCCTGAGGTAGATGACTCTTCTGCTGGAGGAGGTGAGGATCCTGAGGTAGATGACTCTTCTACTGGTGGAGTTGAGGATCCTGAGGTGGATGACTCTTCTGCTGGAGGAGGTGAGGATCCTGAAATAGATGACTCTTCTGCTGGGGGAGGTGAGGATCCTGAGGTAGATGACTCTTCTGCTGGAGGAGGTGAGGATCCTGAGGTAGATGACTCTTTTGCTGGAGGAGGTGAGGATCCTGGGGTAGATGAATCTTCTGATGGAGGAGGTGAGGATCCTGGGGTAGATGACTCTTCTGCTGGAGGAGGTGAGGATCCTCGGGTAGATGACTCTTCTGATGGAGGAGGTGAGGATCCTGAGGTGGATGACTCTTCTGCTGGGGGAGGTGATGATCCTGAGGTAGATGACTCTTCTGCTGGAGGAGGTGAGGATCCTGAGGTAGATGACTCTTCTGCTGGAGGAGGTGAGGATCCTGGGGTAGATGAATCTTCTGCTGGTGGAGTTGAGGATCCTGTGGTGGATGACTCTTCTGCTGGGGGAGGTGAGGATCCTGAGGTAGATGACTCTTCTGCTGGAGGAGGTGAGGATCCTGGGGTAGATGACTCTTCTGCTGGGGGAGGTGAGGATCCTGAGATAGATGACTCTTCTGCTGGAGGAGGTGAGGATCCTGGGGTAGATGAATCTTCTGTGGGTGGAGTTGAGGATCCTGTGGTGGATGACTGTTCTGCTGGGGGAGGTGAGGATCCTGAGGTAGATGACTCTTCTGCTGGAGGAGGTGAGGATCCTGAGGTAGATGACTCTTTTGCTGGGGGAGGTGAAAATCCTGAGATAGATGACTCTTCTGCTTGAGGAGGTGAGGATCCCAGGATGGATGATTCTTCTGCTGGGGGAGGTGAGGATCCTGAGGTAGATGACTCTTCTGCTGGAGGAGGTGAGGATCCTGGGGTGGATGACTCTTCTGCTGGTGGAGTTGAGGATCCTGAGGTGGATGACTCTTCTGCTGGAGGAGGTGAGGATCCTGAGGTGGATGACTCTTCTGCTGGTGGAGTTGAGGATCCTGAGGTGGATGACTCTTCTGCTGGAGGAGGTGAGGATCCTGAGATAGATGACTCTTCTGTTGGGGGAGGTGAGGATCCTGAGGTAGATGACTCTTCTGCTGGGGGAGGTGAGGATCCTGAGGTAGATGACTCTTCTGCTGGAGGAGGTGAGGATCCTGAGATAGATGACTCTTCTGCTGGTGGAGTTGAGGATCCTGAGGTGGATGACTCTTCTGCTGGTGGAGTTGAGGATCCTGAGATAGATGACTCTTCTGCTGGGGGAGGTGAGGATCCTGAGGTGGATGACTCTTCTGCTGAGGGAGGTGAGGATCCTGAGGTAGATGACTCTTCTGCTGCAGGAGGTGAGGATCCTGAGATAGATGACTCTTCTGCTGGGGGAGGTGAGGATCCTGAGGTGGATGACTCTTCTGCTGGAGGAGGTGAGGATCCTGAGGTAGATGCCTCTTCTGCTGGGGAGGTGAGGATCCTGAGGTGGATGACTCTTCTGCTGGGGGAGGTGAGGATCCTGAGGTAGATGACTCTTCTGCTGGGGGAGGTGAGGATCCTGAGGTGGATGACTCTTCTGCTGGTGGAGTTGAGGATCCTGAGGTGGATGACTCTTCTGCTGGAGGAGGTGAGGATCCTGAGATAGATGACTCTTCTGCTGGGGGAGGTGAGGATAATGAGATAGATGACTCTTCTGCTCGGGGAGGTGAGGATCCTGAGGTAGATGACTCTTCTGCTGGAGGAGGTGAGGATCCTAGGGTAGATGACTCTTCTGCTGGGGGAGGTGAGGATTCTGGGGTAGATGACTCTTCTGCTGGGGGAGGTGAGGATCCTAGGGTAGATGGCTCTTCTGCTGGGGGAGGTGAGGATCCTGAGGTAGATGACCCTTCTTCTGGGGGAGGTGAGGATCCTAGGGTAGATGGCTCTTCTGCTGGGGGAGGTGAGGATTCTGGGGTAGATGACTCTTCTGCTGGGGGAGGTGAGGATCCTGGGGTAGATGACTCTTCTGCTGGTGGAGTTGAGGATCCTGAGGTGGATGACTCTTCTGCTGGAGGAGGTGAGGATCCTGAGGTAGATGACTCTTCTGCTGGAGGAGGTGAGGATCCTGAGTTGGATGACTCTTCTGCTGGTGGAGTTGAGGATCCTGAGGTAGATGACTCTTCTGCTGGAGGAGGTGAGGATCCTGAGGTAGATGACTCTTCTGCTGGGGGAGGTGAAAATCCTGGGGTAGATGACTCTTCTGCTGGAGGAGGTGAGGATCCTGAGGTAGATGACTCTTCTGCTGGAGAAGGTGAGGATCCTGAGTTAGATGACTCTTCTGCTGGGGGAGGTGAGGATCCTGAGGTAGATGACTCTTCTGCTGGGGGAGGTGAGGATCCTGAGGTAGATGACTCTTCTGCTGGAGGAGGTGAGGATCCTGAGGTGGATGACTCTTCTGCTGGGGGAGGTGAGGATCCTGAGGTAGATGACTCTTCTGCTGGAGGAGGTGAGGATCCTAGGGTAGATGACTCTTCTGCTGGGGGAGGTGAGGATCCTAGGGTAGATGGCTCTTCTGCTGGGGGAGGTGAGGATTCTGGGGTAGATGACTCTTCTGCTGGGGGAGGTGAGGATCCTGGGGTAGATGACTCTTCTGCTGGAGGAGGTGAGGATCCTGGGGTAGATGACTCTTCTGCTGGTGGAGTTGAGGATCCTGAGTTGGATGACTCTTCTGCTGGAGGAGGTGAGGATCCTGAGTTGGATGACTCTTCTGCTGGTGGAGTTGAGGATCCTGAGTTAGATGACTCTTCTGCTGGAGGAGGTTAGGATCCTGAGGTAGATGAGTCTTCTGCTGGAGGAGGTGAGGATCCTGAGGTAGATGACTCTTCTGATGGAGGAGGTGAGGATCCTGGGGTAGATGACTCTTCTGCTGGGGGAGGTGAGGATCCTAGTGTAGATGACTCTACTGCTGGAGGAGGTGAGGATCCTGAGTTAGATGACTCTTCTGATGGAGGAGGTGAGGATCCTGAGGTAGATGACTCTTCTGATGGAGGAGGTGAGGATCCTGGGGTAGATGACTCTTCTGCTGAGGGAGGTGAGGATCCTGAGGTAGATGACTCTTCTGCTGGAGGAGGTGAGGATCCTGAGTTAGATGACTCTTCTGCTGGAGGAGGTGAGGATCCTGAGGTAGATGACTCTTCTGATGGAGGAGGTGAGGATCCTGGGGTAGATGACTCTTCTGCTGGGGGAGGTGAGGATCCTAGGGTAGATGACTCTTCTGCTGGGGGAGGTGAGGATCCTGAGGTAGATGACTCTTCTGCTGGGGGAGGTGAGGATCCTGAGGTAGATGGCTCTTCTGCTAGGGGAGGTGAGGGTCCTGAGGTCGATGACTCTTCTGCTGGAGGAGGTGAGGATCCTGAGGTAGATAACTCTTCTGCTGGAGGAGGTGAGGATTCTAGGGTAGATGACTCTTCTGCTGGGGGAGGTGAGGATCCTGAGGTAGATGGCTCTTCTGCTGGAGGAGGTGAGGATCCTGAGGTAGATGACTCTTCTGCTGGGGGAGGTGAGGATCCTGAGGTAGATGACTCTTCTGCTGGAGGAGGTGAGGATCCTGGGGTAGATGACTCTTCTGCTGGGGGAGGTGAGGATCCTAGCGTGGATGACTCTTCTGCTGGAGGAGGTGAGGATCCTGAGGTAGATGACTCTTCTGCTGGAGGAGGTGAGGATCCTGAGGTAGATGACTCTTCTGCTGGAGGAGGTGAGGATCCTGAGGTAGATGACTCTTCTGCTGGGGGAGGTGAGGATCCTGGGGTAGATGACTCTTCTGCTGGAGGAGGTGAGGATCCTGAGTTAGATGACCCTTCTGCTGGGGGAGATGAGGATCCTGAGTTAGATGACTCTTCTGCTGGAGGAGGTGAGGATCCTGAGATAGATGACTCTTCTGCTGGGGGAGGTGAGGATCCTGAGGTAGATGGCTCTTCTGCTGGAGGAGGTGAGGATCCTGTGGTAGATGGCTCTTCTGCTGGGGGAGGTGAGGATCCTGAGGTAGATGGCTCTTCTCCTGGAGGAGGTGAGGATCCTCAGGTAGATGGTTCTTCTGCTGGAGGAGGTGAGTATCCTGAGGTAGATGGCTCTTCTGATGGAGGAGGTGAGCATCCTTAGGTAGATGACTCTTCTGCTGGAGGAGGTGAGGATCCTGAGGTAGATGACTCTTCTGCTGGAGGAGGTGAGTATCCTGGGGTAGATGACTCTTCTGCTGGAGGAGGTGAAGATCTTGGGGTAGATGACTCTTCTGCTGGAGGAGGTGAGGATCCTGAGGTAGATGAATCTTCTGCTGGAGGAGGTGAGGATCCTGAGGTAGATGACTCTTCTGCTGGGGGAGGTGAGGATCCTGAGGTGGATGACTCTTCTGCTGGAGGAGGTGAGGATCCTGAGGTAGATGCCTCTTCTGCTGGGGAGGTGAGGATCCTGAGGTGGATGACTCTTCTGCTGGGGGAGGTGAGGATCCTGAGGTAGATGACTCTTCTGCTGGGGGAGGTGAGGATCCTGAGGTGGATGACTCTTCTGCTGGTGGAGTTGAGGATCCTGAGGTGGATGACTCTTCTGCTGGAGGAGGTGAGGATCCTGAGATAGATGACTCTTCTGCTGGGGGAGGTGAGGATAATGAGATAGATGACTCTTCTGCTGGGGGAGGTGAGGATCCTGAGGTAGATGACTCTTCTGCTGGAGGAGGTGAGGATCCTAGGGTAGATGACTCTTCTGCTGGGGGAGGTGAGGATTCTGGGGTAGATGACTCTTCTGCTGGGGGAGGTGAGGATCCTAGGGTAGATGGCTCTTCTGCTGGGGGAGGTGAGGATCCTGAGGTAGATGACTCTTCTGCTGGAGGAGGTGAGGATCCTGAGGTAGATGGCTCTTCTGCTGGGGGAGGTGAGGATCCTGAGGTAGATGGCTCTTCTGCTGGTGGAGGTGAGGATCCTGAGGTAGATGAATCTTCTGCTGGAGGAGGTGAGGATCCTGAGGTAGATGACTCTTCAGCTGGAGGAGGTGAGGATCCTGAGGTAGATGGCTCTTCTGCTGGGGGAGGTGAGGATCCTGAGGTAGATGACTCTTCTGCTGGAGGAGGTGAGGATCCTGAGTTAGATGACTCTTCTGCTGGAGGAGGTGAGGATCCTGAGATAGATGACTCTTCTGCTGGGGGAGGTGAGGATCCTGAGGTAGATGGCTCTTCTGCTGGAGGAGGTGAGGATCCTGTGGTAGATGGCTCTTCTGCTGGGGGAGGTGAGGATCCTGAGGTAGATGGCTCTTCTGCTGGAGGAGGTGAGGATCCTCAGGTAGATGGCTCTTCTGCTGGAGGAGGTGAGGATCCTGAGGTAGATGGCTCTTCTGATGGAGGAGGTGAGCATCCTTAGGTAGATGACTCTTCTGCTGGAGGAGGTGAGGATCCTGAGATAGATGACTCTTCTGCTGGAGGAGGTGAGGATCCTGGGGTAGATGAATCTTCTGTGGGTGGAGTTGAGGATCCTGTGGTGGATGACTGTTCTGCTGGGGGAGGTGAGGATCCTGAGGTAGATGACTCTTCTGCTGGAGGAGGTGAGGATCCTGAGGTAGATGACTCTTTTGCTGGGGGAGGTGAAAATCCTGAGATAGATGACTCTTCTGCTTGAGGAGGTGAGGATCCCAGGATGGATGATTCTTCTGCTGGGGGAGGTGAGGATCCTGAGGTAGATGACTCTTCTGCTGGAGGAGGTGAGGATCCTGGGGTGGATGACTCTTCTGCTGGTGGAGTTGAGGATCCTGAGGTGGATGACTCTTCTGCTGGAGGAGGTGAGGATCCTGAGGTGGATGACTCTTCTGCTGGTGGAGTTGAGGATCCTGAGGTGGATGACTCTTCTGCTGGAGGAGGTGAGGATCCTGAGATAGATGACTCTTCTGTTGGGGGAGGTGAGGATCCTGAGGTAGATGACTCTTCTGCTGGGGGAGGTGAGGATCCTGAGGTAGATGACTCTTCTGCTGGAGGAGGTGAGGATCCTGAGATAGATGACTCTTCTGCTGGTGGAGTTGAGGATCCTGAGGTGGATGACTCTTCTGCTGGTGGAGTTGAGGATCCTGAGATAGATGACTCTTCTGCTGGGGGAGGTGAGGATCCTGAGGTGGATGACTCTTCTGCTGAGGGAGGTGAGGATCCTGAGGTAGATGACTCTTCTGCTGCAGGAGGTGAGGATCCTGAGATAGATGACTCTTCTGCTGGGGGAGGTGAGGATCCTGAGGTGGATGACTCTTCTGCTGGAGGAGGTGAGGATCCTGAGGTAGATGCCTCTTCTGCTGGGGAGGTGAGGATCCTGAGGTGGATGACTCTTCTGCTGGGGGAGGTGAGGATCCTGAGGTAGATGACTCTTCTGCTGGGGGAGGTGAGGATCCTGAGGTGGATGACTCTTCTGCTGGTGGAGTTGAGGATCCTGAGGTGGATGACTCTTCTGCTGGAGGAGGTGAGGATCCTGAGATAGATGACTCTTCTGCTGGGGGAGGTGAGGATAATGAGATAGATGACTCTTCTGCTCGGGGAGGTGAGGATCCTGAGGTAGATGACTCTTCTGCTGGAGGAGGTGAGGATCCTAGGGTAGATGACTCTTCTGCTGGGGGAGGTGAGGATTCTGGGGTAGATGACTCTTCTGCTGGGGGAGGTGAGGATCCTAGGGTAGATGGCTCTTCTGCTGGGGGAGGTGAGGATCCTGAGGTAGATGACCCTTCTTCTGGGGGAGGTGAGGATCCTAGGGTAGATGGCTCTTCTGCTGGGGGAGGTGAGGATTCTGGGGTAGATGACTCTTCTGCTGGGGGAGGTGAGGATCCTGGGGTAGATGACTCTTCTGCTGGTGGAGTTGAGGATCCTGAGGTGGATGACTCTTCTGCTGGAGGAGGTGAGGATCCTGAGGTAGATGACTCTTCTGCTGGAGGAGGTGAGGATCCTGAGTTGGATGACTCTTCTGCTGGTGGAGTTGAGGATCCTGAGGTAGATGACTCTTCTGCTGGAGGAGGTGAGGATCCTGAGGTAGATGACTCTTCTGCTGGGGGAGGTGAAAATCCTGGGGTAGATGACTCTTCTGCTGGAGGAGGTGAGGATCCTGAGGTAGATGACTCTTCTGCTGGAGAAGGTGAGGATCCTGAGTTAGATGACTCTTCTGCTGGGGGAGGTGAGGATCCTGAGGTAGATGACTCTTCTGCTGGGGGAGGTGAGGATCCTGAGGTAGATGACTCTTCTGCTGGAGGAGGTGAGGATCCTGAGGTGGATGACTCTTCTGCTGGGGGAGGTGAGGATCCTGAGGTAGATGACTCTTCTGCTGGAGGAGGTGAGGATCCTAGGGTAGATGACTCTTCTGCTGGGGGAGGTGAGGATCCTAGGGTAGATGGCTCTTCTGCTGGGGGAGGTGAGGATTCTGGGGTAGATGACTCTTCTGCTGGGGGAGGTGAGGATCCTGGGGTAGATGACTCTTCTGCTGGAGGAGGTGAGGATCCTGGGGTAGATGACTCTTCTGCTGGTGGAGTTGAGGATCCTGAGTTGGATGACTCTTCTGCTGGAGGAGGTGAGGATCCTGAGTTGGATGACTCTTCTGCTGGTGGAGTTGAGGATCCTGAGTTAGATGACTCTTCTGCTGGAGGAGGTTAGGATCCTGAGGTAGATGAGTCTTCTGCTGGAGGAGGTGAGGATCCTGAGGTAGATGACTCTTCTGATGGAGGAGGTGAGGATCCTGGGGTAGATGACTCTTCTGCTGGGGGAGGTGAGGATCCTAGTGTAGATGACTCTACTGCTGGAGGAGGTGAGGATCCTGAGTTAGATGACTCTTCTGATGGAGGAGGTGAGGATCCTGAGGTAGATGACTCTTCTGATGGAGGAGGTGAGGATCCTGGGGTAGATGACTCTTCTGCTGAGGGAGGTGAGGATCCTGAGGTAGATGACTCTTCTGCTGGAGGAGGTGAGGATCCTGAGGTAGATGACTCTTCTGCTGGAGGAGGTGAGGATCCTGAGTTAGATGACTCTTCTGATGGAGGAGGTGAGGATCCTGAGTTAGATGACTCTTCTGCTGGAGGAGGTGAGGATCCTGAGGTAGATGACTCTTCTGATGGAGGAGGTGAGGATCCTGGGGTAGATGACTCTTCTGCTGGGGGAGGTGAGGATCCTAGGGTAGATGACTCTTCTGCTGGGGGAGGTGAGGATCCTGAGGTAGATGACTCTTCTGCTGGGGGAGGTGAGGATCCTGAGGTAGATGGCTCTTCTGCTAGGGGAGGTGAGGGTCCTGAGGTCGATGACTCTTCTGCTGGAGGAGGTGAGGATCCTGAGGTAGATAACTCTTCTGCTGGAGGAGGTGAGGATCCTAGGGTAGATGACTCTTCTGCTGGGGGAGGTGAGGATCCTGAGGTAGATGGCTCTTCTGCTGGAGGAGGTGAGGATCCTGAGGTAGATGACTCTTCTGCTGGGGGAGGTGAGGATCCTGAGGTAGATGACTCTTCTGCTGGAGGAGGTGAGGATCCTGGGGTAGATGACTCTTCTGCTGGGGGAGGTGAGGATCCTAGCGTGGATGACTCTTCTGCTGGAGGAGGTGAGGATCCTGAGGTAGATGACTCTTCTGCTGGAGGAGGTGAGGATCCTGAGGTAGATGACTCTTCTGCTGGAGGAGGTGAGGATCCTGAGGTAGATGACTCTTCTGCTGGGGGAGGTGAGGATCCTGGGGTAGATGACTCTTCTGCTGGAGGAGGTGAGGATCCTGAGTTAGATGACCCTTCTGCTGGGGGAGATGAGGATCCTGAGTTAGATGACTCTTCTGCTGGAGGAGGTGAGGATCCTGAGATAGATGACTCTTCTGCTGGGGGAGGTGAGGATCCTGAGGTAGATGGCTCTTCTGCTGGAGGAGGTGAGGATCCTGTGGTAGATGGCTCTTCTGCTGGGGGAGGTGAGGATCCTGAGGTAGATGGCTCTTCTCCTGGAGGAGGTGAGGATCCTCAGGTAGATGGTTCTTCTGCTGGAGGAGGTGAGTATCCTGAGGTAGATGGCTCTTCTGATGGAGGAGGTGAGCATCCTTAGGTAGATGACTCTTCTGCTGGAGGAGGTGAGGATCCTGAGGTAGATGACTCTTCTGCTGGAGGAGGTGAGTATCCTGGGGTAGATGACTCTTCTGCTGGAGGAGGTGAAGATCTTGGGGTAGATGACTCTTCTGCTGGAGGAGGTGAGGATCCTGAGGTAGATGAATCTTCTGCTGGAGGAGGTGAGGATCCTGAGGTAGATGACTCTTCTGCTGGGGGAGGTGAGGATCCTGAGGTGGATGACTCTTCTGCTGGAGGAGGTGAGGATCCTGAGGTAGATGCCTCTTCTGCTGGGGAGGTGAGGATCCTGAGGTGGATGACTCTTCTGCTGGGGGAGGTGAGGATCCTGAGGTAGATGACTCTTCTGCTGGGGGAGGTGAGGATCCTGAGGTGGATGACTCTTCTGCTGGTGGAGTTGAGGATCCTGAGGTGGATGACTCTTCTGCTGGAGGAGGTGAGGATCCTGAGATAGATGACTCTTCTGCTGGGGGAGGTGAGGATAATGAGATAGATGACTCTTCTGCTGGGGGAGGTGAGGATCCTGAGGTAGATGACTCTTCTGCTGGAGGAGGTGAGGATCCTAGGGTAGATGACTCTTCTGCTGGGGGAGGTGAGGATTCTGGGGTAGATGACTCTTCTGCTGGGGGAGGTGAGGATCCTAGGGTAGATGGCTCTTCTGCTGGGGGAGGTGAGGATCCTGAGGTAGATGACTCTTCTGCTGGAGGAGGTGAGGATCCTGAGGTAGATGGCTCTTCTGCTGGGGGAGGTGAGGATCCTGAGGTAGATGGCTCTTCTGCTGGTGGAGGTGAGGATCCTGAGGTAGATGAATCTTCTGCTGGAGGAGGTGAGGATCCTGAGGTAGATGACTCTTCAGCTGGAGGAGGTGAGGATCCTGAGGTAGATGGCTCTTCTGCTGGGGGAGGTGAGGATCCTGAGGTAGATGACTCTTCTGCTGGAGGAGGTGAGGATCCTGAGTTAGATGACTCTTCTGCTGGAGGAGGTGAGGATCCTGAGATAGATGACTCTTCTGCTGGGGGAGGTGAGGATCCTGAGGTAGATGGCTCTTCTGCTGGAGGAGGTGAGGATCCTGTGGTAGATGGCTCTTCTGCTGGGGGAGGTGAGGATCCTGAGGTAGATGGCTCTTCTGCTGGAGGAGGTGAGGATCCTCAGGTAGATGGCTCTTCTGCTGGAGGAGGTGAGGATCCTGAGGTAGATGGCTCTTCTGATGGAGGAGGTGAGCATCCTTAGGTAGATGACTCTTCTGCTGGAGGAGGTGAGGATCCTGAGTTAGATGACTCTTCTGCTGGAGGAGGAGAGGATCCTGAGGTAGATGACTCTTCTGATGGAGGAGGTGAGGATCCTGAGGTAGATGACTCTTCTGCTGGGGGAGGTGAGGATCCTGGCGTAGATGACTCTTCTGCTGGGGGAGGTGAGGATCCTGAGGTAGATGACTCTTCTGCTGGAGGAGGTGAGGATCCTGAGGTAGATGACTCTTCTGATGGAGGAGGTGAGGATCCTGAGGTCGATGACTCTTCTGCTGGGGGAGGTGAGGATCCTGAGATAGAACACTTCTGCTGGGGGAGGTGAGGATCCTAGGGTAGATGACTCTTCTGCTGGGGGAGGTGAGGATCCTGAGGTAGATGACTCTTCTGCTGGGGGAGGTGAGGATCCTGAGGTAGATGGCTCTTCTGCTGGGGGAGGTGAGGATCCTGAGGTAGATGACTCTTCTGCTGGGGGAGGTGAGGATCCTGGCGTAGATGACTCTTCTGCTGGGGGAGGTGAGGATCCTAGCGTGGATGACTCTTCTGCTGGAGGAGGTGAGGAACCTGAGGTAGATGACTCTTCTGCTGGGGGAGGTGAGGATCCTGGCGTAGATGACTCTTCTGCTGGGGGAGGTGAGGATCCTAGCGTGGATGACTCTTCTGCTGGGGGAGGTGAGGATCCTGAGGTAGATGACTCTTCTGCTGGGGGAGGTGAGGATCCTGGCGTAGATGACTCTTCTGCTGGGGGAGGTGAGGATCCTAGCGTGGATGACTCTTCTGCTGGAGGAGGTGAGGAACCTGAAGTAGATGACACTTCTGCTGGGGGAGATGAGGATCCTGAGGTAGATGACTCTTCTGATGGAGGAGGTGAGGATCCTGGGGTAAATGACTATTCTGATGGAGGAGGTGAGGATCCTGAGGTAGATGACTCTTCTGATGGAGGAGGTGTGGATCCTGGGGTAGATGACTCTTCTGCTGGGGGAGGTGAGGATCCTGAGTTAGATGACTCTTCTGCTGGGGATGTGAGGATCCTGAGGTAGATGACTCTTCTGCTGGAGGAGGTGAGGATCCTAGGGTAGATGACTCTTCTGCTGGGGGAGGTGAGGATTCTGGGGTAGATGACTCTTCTGCTGGGGTAGGTGAGGATCCTAGGGTAGATGGCTCTTCTGCTGGGGGAGGTGAGGATCCTGAGGTAGATGACTCTTCTGCTGGGGGAGGTGAGGATCCTAGGGTAGATGGATCTTCTGCTGGGGGAGGTGAGGATTCTGGGGTAGATGACTCTTCTGCTGCGGGAGGTGAGGATCCTGGGATAGATGACTCTTCTGCTGGTGGAGTTGAGGATCCTGAGGTGGATGACTCTTCTGCTGGAGGAGGTGAGGATCCTGAGATAGATGACTCTTCTGCTGGAGGAGGTGAGGATCCTGAGTTGGATGACTCTTCTGCTGGTGGAGTTGAGGATCCTGAGGTAGATGACTCTTCTGCTGGAGGCGGTGAGGATCCTGAGGTAGATGACTCTTCTGCTGGGGGAGGTGAAAATCCTGGGTAGATGACTCTTCTGCTGGAGGAGGTGAGGATCCTGAGGTAGATGAATCTTCTGCTGGAGGAGGTGAGGATCCTGGGGTAGATGAATCTTCTGATGGTGGAGTTGAGGATCCTGAGGTGGATGACTCTTCTGCTGGAGGAGGTGAGGATCCTCAGGTAGATGACTCTTCTGATGGAGGAGGTGAGGATCCTGAGGTAGATGACTCTTATGCTGGGGGATGTGAGGATCCTGAGGTAGATGACTCTTCTGCTGGTGGAGTTGAGGATCCTGAGTTGGATGACACTTCTGCTGGAGGAGGTGAGGATCCTGAGATAGATGACTCTTCTGCTGGGGGAGGTGAGGATCCTGAGGTAGATGACTCTTCTGCTGGAGGAGGTGAGGATCCTGAGGTAGATGACTCTTCTGCTGGAGGAGGTGAGGATCCTGGGGTAGATGACTCTTCTGCTGGTGGAGTTGAGGATCCTGAGTTGGATGACTCTTCTGCTGGAGGAGGTGAGGATCCTGAGATAGATGACTCTTCTGCTGGGGGAGGTGAGGATCCTGAGGTAGATGACTCTTCTGCTGGAGGAGGTGAGGATCCTGAGGTAGATGACTCTTCTACTGGTGGAGTTGAGGATCCTGAGGTGGATGACTCTTCTGCTGGAGGAGGTGAGGATCCTGAGATAGATGACTCTTCTGCTGGGGGAGGTGAGGATCCTGAGGTAGATGACTCTTCTGCTGGAGGAGGTGAGGATCCTGAGGTAGATGACTCTTCTGCTGGAGGAGGTGAGGATCCTGAGGTAGATGACTCTTCTGCTGGAGGAGGTGAGGATCCTGGGGTAGATGAATCTTCTGATGGAGGAGGTGAGGATCCTGGGGTAGATGACTCTTCTGCTGGAGGAGGTGAGGATCCTCGGGTAGATGACTCTTCTGATGGAGGAGGTGAGGATCCTGAGGTGGATGACTCTTCTGCTGGGGGAGGTGATGATCCTGAGGTAGATGACTCTTCTGCTGGAGGAGGTGAGGATCCTGAGGTAGATGACTCTTCTGCTGGAGGAGGTGAGGATCCTGGGGTAGATGAATCTTCTGCTGGTGGAGTTGAGGATCCTGTGGTGGATGACTCTTCTGCTGGGGGAGGTGAGGATCCTGAGGTAGATGACTCTTCTGCTGGAGGAGGTGAGGATCCTGGGGTAGATGACTCTTCTGCTGGGGGAGGTGAGGATCCTGAGATAGATGACTCTTCTGCTGGAGGAGGTGAGGATCCTGGGGTAGATGAATCTTCTGCGGGTGGAGTTGAGGATCCTGTGGTGGATGACTGTTCTGCTGGGGGAGGTGAGGATCCTGAGGTAGATGACTCTTCTTCTGGAGGAGGTGAGGATCCTGAGGTAGATGACTCTTTTGCTGGGGGAGGTGAAAATCCTGAGATAGATGACTCTTCTGCTTGAGGAGGTGAGGATCCCAGGATGGATGATTCTTCTGCTGGGGGAGGTGAGGATCCTGAGGTAGATGACTCTTCTGCTGGAGGAGGTGAGGATCCTGGGGTGGATGACTCTTCTGCTGGTGGAGTTGAGGATCCTGAGGTGGATGACTCTTCTGCTGGAGGAGGTGAGGATCCTGAGGTGGATGACTCTTCTGCTGGTGGAGTTGAGGATCCTGAGGTGGATGACTCTTCTGCTGGAGGAGGTGAGGATCCTGAGATAGATGACTCTTCTGTTGGGGGAGGTGAGGATCCTGAGGTAGATGACTCTTCTGCTGGGGGAGGTGAGGATCCTGAGGTAGATGACTCTTCTGCTGGAGGAGGTGAGGATCCTGAGATAGATGACTCTTCTGCTGGTGGAGTTGAGGATCCTGAGGTGGATGACTCTTCTGCTGGTGGAGTTGAGGATCCTGAGATAGATGACTCTTCTGCTGGGGGAGGTGAGGATCCTGAGGTGGATGACTCTTCTGCTGAGGGAGGTGAGTATCCTGAGGTAGATGACTCTTCTGCTGCAGGAGGTGAGGATCCTGAGATAGATGACTCTTCTGCTGGGGGAGGTGAGGATCCTGAGGTGGATGACTCTTCTGCTGGAGGAGGTGAGGATCCTGAGGTAGATGCCTCTTCTGCTGGGGAGGTGAGGATCCTGAGGTGGATGACTCTTCTGCTGGGGGAGGTGAGGATCCTGAGGTAGATGACTCTTCTGCTGGGGGAGGTGAGGATCCTGAGGTGGATGACTCTTCTGCTGGTGGAGTTGAGGATCCTGAGGTGGATGACTCTTCTGCTGGAGGAGGTGAGGATCCTGAGATAGATGACTCTTCTGCTGGGGGAGGTGAGGATAATGAGATAGATGACTCTTCTGCTGGGGGAGGTGAGGATCCTGAGGTAGATGACTCTTCTGCTGGAGGAGGTGAGGATCCTAGGGTAGATGACTCTTCTGCTGGGGGAGGTGAGGATTCTGGGGTAGATGACTCTTCTGCTGGGGGAGGTGAGGATCCTAGGGTAGATGGCTCTTCTGCTGGGGGCGGTGAGGATCCTGAGGTAGATGACCCTTCTTCTGGGGGAGGTGAGGATCCTAGGGTAGATGGCTCTTCTGCTGGGGGAGGTGAGGATTCTGGGGTAGATGACTCTTCTGCTGGGGGAGGTGAGGATCCTGGGGTAGATGACTCTTCTGCTGGTGGAGTTGAGGATCCTGAGGTGGATGACTCTTCTGCTGGAGGAGGTGAGGATCCTGAGGTAGATGACTCTTCTGCTGGAGGAGGTGAGGATCCTGAGTTGGATGACTCTTCTGCTGGTGGAGTTGAGGATCCTGAGGTAGATGACTCTTCTGCTGGAGGAGGTGAGGATCCTGAGGTAGATGACTCTTCTGCTGGGGGAGGTGAAAATCCTGGGGTAGATGACTCTTCTGCTGGAGGAGGTGAGGATCCTGAGGTAGATGACTCTTCTGCTGGAGAAGGTGAGGATCCTGAGTTAGATGACTCTTCTGCTGGGGGAGGTGAGGATCCTGAGGTAGATGACTCTTCTGCTGGGGGAGGTGAGGATCCTGAGGTAGATGACTCTTCTGCTGGAGGAGGTGAGGATCCTGAGGTGGATGACTCTTCTGCTGGGGGAGGTGAGGATCCTGAGGTAGATGACTCTTCTGCTGGAGGAGGTGAGGATCCTAGGGTAGATGACTCTTCTGCTGGGGGAGGTGAGGATCCTAGGGTAGATGGCTCTTCTGCTGGGGGAGGTGAGGATTCTGGGGTAGATGACTCTTCTGCTGGGGGAGGTGAGGATCCTGGGGTAGATGACTCTTCTGCTGGAGGAGGTGAGGATCCTGGGGTAGATGACTCTTCTGCTGGTGGAGTTGAGGATCCTGAGTTGGATGACTCTTCTGCTGGAGGAGGTGAGGATCCTGAGTTGGATGACTCTTCTGCTGGTGGAGTTGAGGATCCTGAGTTAGATGACTCTTCTGCTGGAGGAGGTTAGGATCCTGAGGTAGATGAGTCTTCTGCTGGAGGAGGTGAGGATCCTGAGGTAGATGACTCTTCTGATGGAGGAGGTGAGGATCCTGGGGTAGATGACTCTTCTGCTGGGGGAGGTGAGGATCCTAGTGTAGATGACTCTACTGCTGGAGGAGGTGAGGATCCTGAGTTAGATGACTCTTCTGATGGAGGAGGTGAGGATCCTGAGGTAGATGACTCTTCTGATGGAGGAGGTGAGGATCCTGGGGTAGATGACTCTTCTGCTGAGGGAGGTGAGGATCCTGAGGTAGATGACTCTTCTGCTGGAGGAGGTGAGGATCCTGAGGTAGATGACTCTTCTGCTGGAGGAGGTGAGGATCCTGAGTTAGATGACTCTTCTGATGGAGGAGGTTAGGATCCTGAGTTAGATGACTCTTCTGCTGGAGGAGGTGAGGATCCTGAGGTAGATGACTCTTCTGATGGAGGAGGTGAGGATCCTGGGGTAGATGACTCTTCTGCTGGGGGAGGTGAGGATCCTAGGGTAGATGACTCTTCTGCTGGGGGAGGTGAGGATCCTGAGGTAGATGACTCTTCTGCTGGGGGAGGTGAGGATCCTGAGGTAGATGGCTCTTCTGCTAGGGGAGGTGAGGGTCCTGAGGTCGATGACTCTTCTGCTGGAGGAGGTGAGGATCCTGAGGTAGATAACTCTTCTGCTGGAGGAGGTGAGGATCCTAGGGTAGATGACTCTTCTGCTGGGGGAGGTGAGGATCCTGAGGTAGATGGCTCTTCTGCTGGAGGAGGTGAGGATCCTGAGGTAGATGACTCTTCTGCTGGGGGAGGTGAGGATCCTGAGGTAGATGACTCTTCTGCTGGAGGAGGTGAGGATCCTGGGGTAGATGACTCTTCTGCTGGGGGAGGTGAGGATCCTAGCGTGGATGACTCTTCTGCTGGAGGAGGTGAGGATCCTGAGGTAGATGACTCTTCTGCTGGAGGAGGTGAGGATCCTGAGGTAGATGACTCTTCTGCTGGAGGAGGTGAGGATCCTGAGGTAGATGACTCTTCTGCTGGGGGAGGTGAGGATCCTGGGGTAGATGACTCTTCTGCTGGAGGAGGTGAGGATCCTGAGTTAGATGACCCTTCTGCTGGGGGAGATGAGGATCCTGAGTTAGATGACTCTTCTGCTGGAGGAGGTGAGGATCCTGAGATAGATGACTCTTCTGCTGGGGGAGGTGAGGATCCTGAGGTAGATGGCTCTTCTGCTGGAGGAGGTGAGGATCCTGTGGTAGATGGCTCTTCTGCTGGGGGAGGTGAGGATCCTGAGGTAGATGGCTCTTCTCCTGGAGGAGGTGAGGATCCTCAGGTAGATGGCTCTTCTGCTGGAGGAGGTGAGTATCCTGAGGTAGATGGCTCTTCTGATGGAGGAGGTGAGCATCCTTAGGTAGATGACTTTTCTGCTGGAGGAGGTGAGGATCCTGAGGTAGATGACTCTTCTGCTGGAGGAGGTGAGTATCCTGGGGTAGATGACTCTTCTGCTGGAGGAGGTGAAGATCCTGGGGTAGATGACTCTTCTGCTGGAGGAGGTTAGGATCCTGAGGTAGATGAATCTTCTGCTGGAGGAGGTGAGGATCCTGAGGTAGATGACTCTTCTGCTGGAGGAGGTGAGGATCCTGGGGTAGATGACTCTTCTGCTGGAGGAGGTGAAGATCCTGGGGTAGATGACTCTTCTGCTGGAGGAGGTGAGGATCCTGAGGTAGATGACTCTTCTGCTGGAGGAGGTGAGGATCCTGAGGTAGATGGCTCTTCTGCTGGGGGAGGTGAGGATCCTGAGGTAGATGGCTCTTCTGCTGGTGGAGGTGAGGATCCTGAGGTAGATGAATCTTCTGCTGGAGGAGGTGAGGATCCTGAGGTAGATGACTCTTCAGCTGGAGGAGGTGAGGATCCTGAGGTAGATGGCTCTTCTGCTGGGGGAGGTGAGGATCCTGAGGTAGATGACTCTTCTGCTGGAGGAGGTGAGGATCCTGAGTTAGATGACTCTTCTGCTGGGGGAGGTGAGGATCCTGAGATAGATGACTCTTCTGCTGGGGGAGGTGAGGATCCTGAGGTAGATGGCTCTTCTGCTGGAGGAGGTGAGGATCCTGTGGTAGATGGCTCTTCTGCTGGGGGAGGTGAGGATCCTGAGGTAGATGGCTCTTCTGCTGGAGGAGGTGAGGATCCTCAGGTAGATGGCTCTTCTGCTGGAGGAGGTGAGGATCCTGAGGTAGATGGCTCTTCTGATGGAGGAGGTGAGCATCCTTAGGTAGATGACTCTTCTGCTGGAGGAGGTGAGGATCCTGAGTTAGATGACTCTTCTGCTGGAGGAGGAGAGGATCCTGAGGTAGATGACTCTTCTGATGGAGGAGGTGAGGATCCTGAGGTAGATGACTCTTCTGCTGGGGGAGGTGAGGATCCTGGCGTAGATGACTCTTCTGCTGGGGGAGGTGAGGATCCTGAGGTAGATGACTCTTCTGCTGGAGGAGGTGAGGATCCTGAGGTAGATGACTCTTCTGATGGAGGAGGTGAGGATCCTGAGGTCGATGACTCTTCTGCTGGGGGAGGTGAGGATCCTGAGATAGATGACTCTTCTGCTGGGGGAGGTGAGGATCCTAGGGTAGATGACTCTTCTGCTGGGGGAGGTGAGGATCCTGAGGTAGATGACTCTTCTGCTGGGGGAGGTGAGGATCCTGAGGTAGATGGCTCTTCTGCTGGGGGAGGTGAGGATCCTGAGGTAGATGACTCTTCTGCTGGGGGAGGTGAGGATCCTGGCGTAGATGACTCTTCTGCTGGGGGAGGTGAGGATCCTAGCGTGGATGACTCTTCTGCTGGAGGAGGTGAGGAACCTGAGGTAGATGACTCTTCTGCTGGGGGAGGTGAGGATCCTGGCGTAGATGACTCTTCTGCTGGGGGAGGTGAGGATCCTAGCGTGGATGACTCTTCTGCTGGGGGAGGTGAGGATCCTGAGGTAGATGACTCTTCTGCTGGGGGAGGTGAGGATCCTGGCGTAGATGACTCTTCTGCTGGGGGAGGTGAGGATCCTAGCGTGGATGACTCTTCTGCTGGAGGAGGTGAGGAACCTGAAGTAGATGACACTTCTGCTGGGGGAGATGAGGATCCTGAGGTAGATGACTCTTCTGATGGAGGAGGTGAGGATCCTGGGGTAAATGACTCTTCTGATGGAGGAGGTGAGGATCCTGAGGTAGATGACTCTTCTGATGGAGGAGGTGTGGATCCTGGGGTAGATGACTCTTCTGCTGGGGGAGGTGAGGATCCTGAGTTAGATGACTCTTCTGCTGGAGGAGGTGAGGATCCTGGGGTAGATTGCTCTTCTGCTGGTGGAGGTGAGGATCCTGAGTTAGATGACTCTTCTGCTGGGGGAGGTGAGGATCCTGAGGTAGATGACTCTTCTGCTGGAGGAGCTGAGGATCCTGGGGTAGATGACTCTTCTGCTGGGGGAGGTGAGGATCCTGAGGTAGATGACTCTTCTGCTGGAGGAGGTGAGGATCCTAGCGTGGATGACTCTTCTGCTGGAGGAGGTGAGGATCCTGAGTTAGATGACTCTTCTGCTGGGGGAGGTGAGGATCCTAGGGTAGATGGCTCTTCTGCTGGGGGAGGTGAGGATCCTGGGGTAGATGACTCTTCTGCTGGAGGAGGTGAGGATCCTGGGGTAGATGACTCTTCTAATGGAGGAGGTGAGGATCCTGAGGTAGATGACTGTCGCGTCTACCCTCGAGCAGGAATGATGACAACAAAACAGGATTCTTCTTTAGCACGCTTTATTGGGAGCATCCATTATGGTTCTTTGAGAGAAAGGACCCTGAGCCCGGAAAGACCACCCCTAATATACTAGAGCCGCGGCCTAAGTCTCACGCGATTGGACAAAAGCGCATAGCAACACAGCAGCAGCCCATAAGGCAAGGAATTCAGCACTGGCGCCCAGAGCCAGGAAGTACAGGTCAACTGGTTCTTACCAGTTTTTACTGGTTCTTAGAACACTCAGTACATTATTATGTCGGCTCGCTCTGGAACTGGCCGACCACAAAGCACTGAGTTATTGTCCAAGAACTAAGCCAACACCCACACAAGGCAGCGCAGCAAAATGGCTCACCACAGTTCCCCCTTTTTTATTTTCTTTGAACCATTTAAAATTCACCCGATCTAGGAAGTGTCCTCATGATGACCCCTGCGATCAAGGGTGGCATTCAAAGGCCAAAGGAGGAAGTCACCTTTCTGAGTGCAGTGGGCAACATTTACCCTTCAGAGTGCAAAGGCTGTCTTCCTAAGACATGGAAGCCTTCCAAGGTGCAATGACAACAAGGTCACTTGGTGTGCAAAGGCCATCCACATCAAAACAGGGGTTTTAGGATTTTGCCAAGCTGGCGAGCCAAATTTGTGGGGAGGCCCCAGCTTCCAATGCAGCGAGTGCCTGAACCACCTTGACCCTATCACTTTGCTGCGTGTGCCGCATACGACAAATCATCCAAAGGCATAAGACAAGGCCAAAAAGAAGCATAATACCGAATAACCCAACCCCTACCCACTCTTTAAAGTAGGAAAATATAGAAGAGGCCCAGGAGGCAAAGTCTGCAACAGAAAGGGGCTCCACACGTGTTCCATTCAAGTTGGCAATCTGAGACAGCAATTCTTGAGTGAGCCATTCTCCTTCCTGGGTCCAGTTTCTCTGTAAAAATCTAGACAATCTGTTACTTTGTTCCACAGAAGCAGTCATATTATAACGTAAAGGAGTAACACACACATCTATTGTAATTAAAGCTTTAGCTGTTTGATCTACCACACTATTAATAACTTTAGTAATATTTGATAAGTATTTTTTGGTTCCAGACTGACATGTATTTCCAGAAACATTCTTAATCCAATGAACTCCCCCATTTAAATAGGCTACAGCGGAGAAATCCGTTCCCGCCCCCATCTCATTGTATAATATCCAAGAGTACCAAGGCCATCCTGCCAAATTTGTCTTAGTAGAATTTCCAGTAATATTAAAAGAAAATCCCTTAAGGGGAGGGGATAATTGAAATCCCGGGGCAACTTGTTTTTCTGGAACCAGAGGACTCTGGCAAGGAGTAAACTCTGGCCGAAAGGAATAATCGGGTGAGCACCGTGGCCCAGGTCTCATTTTGGTAGCATTTGGTGTCCCCTGATATGTTGGAACGGTTACATAACTAACCATAAGTAGGGTGGTAACTCCAACACATCCTCTATTAGAAGAAATTCCAGAGCCAGACTGTTGGCCACTGACAACCTGCGAGAGGACTGTCTGCAAGACCCTTGGTGAAACCTTGGCGGACTCCGTGGGGTCATTCCATGCACTGATTTTTTTTTTTTGCGCTGGACGATACACGAAGGGGCACCAGATCGGGAGCCCCAAAACAGGCACAAGGTTTTTGTTAGGTTAAAGGAAGTAACATTATATCTTCCTTGTTCAGATGTAGTTTTGGGTGCACAAGGCACCTCTCCCTGACAATTAGTAGAAAAAAATGCAGGTAGCACTGGGGAGTCAGAATGTACAGGAACAGGTACCGGCCATGCTCTACTAATGGCCCAATAATACTCTTTAATCCCCTGCACCTGGAAATTCAGGTACAGGAGGAGAGTTCCCACCAGGGACTCAGCTGGGCCCTGTATGACTTTTGTAAGATTCCCTGTTGTTTCACCTCGATTGGGGAGAGCCTTCCAGGCACGTAAGGCCAAAATATTAATCTGTTGATATACTGCTATCGGATAATTAATTTGATTGAGGCCCCACTGGCCTGTTCCAGTCAGCATTTCCACATCCCAGGCTTGTTGACCATTAGCTGCATTCGCATGAGCCTGTTGTGTAGCGGCATCCAAGTATAATGCCTTAAAATCAAGATATTGCCCCATGGAGAGACAAGCCTTTGCTAAATGATACCAATCCATTGGTGCCATAGCACTAAGATGTAAGCGTTCAAGCAATGCAATTGTAAAAGATGCTGTGACACCATTTGTCCTCACAGATTCAGCTATATCTTTAACTAATTTATAAGGAATGGGCTCAAAATATCTCTGTCCCTGTGCATCCTCAAAAACAGGATATGCCCCAACAGGATATGCCCCCTCCTCCTCCAGCTTCCTCCAAGTACTGTGTTTTATGAAGCCACAAGCTCCGCCTGGAGCAGTGGGCGGACCCTTTACGTGGCAACAGTTGTTTGGCTACAGGATACGCTGGAGGCTTCGGAGGAAGAAGGGCAGCGGCCATTGCCGCGTCATAGCGGCCATGCTCATATTCAGCCACCATTTTCTCTAAGCTTTGTTCTTCTTCTGGGGTAAAGCCTTCTGACTCACCTTCCGACTCAGACTCATCTGAATCAACTATCTTCACTTTACGGAAGGCAGATAAATCTGGATAGAGTTTCGGGCGTGCTCCTAACGCTGGAGTCACGTCCTTTTGTTCCTTGAGTGCACTTTCACTTAACTTTGCATTAGATCCCCCTTTTTGTTTTGTTTCATGTCTTTCTTGCTTAGATTCCTCTGACTCTGACCAGTATCCTGATGCTCCATCAAAATCTCCTGTCCCCTTTTTAGTGGTTTCAGGAAAACAGACTGATATTGACCCATGATAGAGCACTATACTAAGCCAGAGCCACCGGATCAGGGGATTACTTACCGGCGCCACCGCTCCGCGTGTAAAGTTCTGAATCCTCCCGCAAAATGTTGGGGGTCCCCTCGTAGCCGACAGATGACAATTCCCAGGATTTCGGCACCACTTGTCGCGTCTACCCGCCGGCAGGAATGACGACAACAAAACAGGATTCTTCTTTAGCACCCTTTATTGGGAGCATCCATTATGGTTCTTTGAGAGAAAGGACCCTGAGCCCGGAAAGACCACCCCTAATATACTAGAGCCGCGGCCTAAGTCTCACGCGATTGGACAAAAGCGCATAGCAACACAGCAGCAGCCCATAAGGCAAGGAATTCAGCACTGGCGCCCAGAGCCAGGAAGTACAGGTCAACTGGTTCTTACCAGTTTTTACTGGTTCTTAGAACACTCAGTACATTATTATGTCGGCTCGCTCCGGAACTGGCCGACCACAAAGCACTGAGTTATTGTCCAAGAACTAAGCCAACACCCACACAAGGCAGCGCAGCAAAATGGCTCACCACAGATGACTCTTCTGCTGGAGGAGGTGAGGATCCTGGGGTAGATGACTCTTCTGCTGGAGGAGGTGTGGATCCTGAGGTAGATGACTCTTCTGCTGGAGGAGGTGAGGATCCTGAGGTAGATGACTCTTCTGCTGGAGGAGGTGAGGATCCTGAGGTAGATGACTCTTCTGCTGGAGGAGGTGAGGATCCTGGGGTAGATGACTCTTCTGCTGGAGGAGGTGATGATCCTGAGGTAGATGACTCTTCTGCTGGAGGAGGTGAGGATCCTGGAGTAGATGACTCTTCTGATGGAGGAGGTGAGGATCCTGAGATAGATGACTCTTCTGCTGGTGGAGGTGAGGATCCTGAGGTAGATGACTCTTCTGCTGGAGGAGGTGAGGATCCTGGGGTAGATGACTCTTCTGCTGGAGGAGGTGATGATCCTGAGGTAGATGACTCTTCTGCTGGAGGAGGTGAGGATCCTGGAGTAGATGACTCTTCTGCTGGGGAAGGTGAGGATCCTGAGGTAGATGACTCTTCTGCTGGAGGAGGTGAGGATCCAGAGGTAGATGACTCTTCTGCTGGAGGAGGTGAGGATCCTGGAGTAGATGACTCTTCTGCTGGGGAAGGTGAGGATCCTGAGGTAGATGACTCTTCTGCTGGAGGAGGTGAGGATCCAGAGGTAGATGACTCTTCTGCTGGAGGAGGTGAGGATCCCGGGGTAGATGACTCTTCTGCTGGGGGAGGTGAATATCCTGAGGTAGATGACTCTTCTGCTGGGGGAGGTGAGGATCCTGAGGTAGATGACTCTTCTGCTGGGGGAGGTGAGGATCCTGGGGTAGATGACTCTTCTGCTGGAGGAGGTGAGGATCCTGAGTTAGATGACTCTTCTGATGGAGGAGGTGAGGATCCTAGGGTGGATGGCTCTTCTGCCGGAAGAGGTGAGGATCCTGGTGTAGAGTCTCTTCTGACAAGTCCTGCATGGCTTCTGTCCTAGTTTCCTTATTATTGAATCAAATGTGGACAATTGAAAAAACACTAAATTCTAAGAAGGAAGACTTTTTTTTTGTTTCTAAAGAGTGAATTCAGAAAAGCTAGACAGCTGCTGCTGAAAATCTCTGCTTCCATTCTCCTTGAGCCCCACGGGGAAGGGGACGTGAGGTGGAGGACAGCAGCCGGGTGCCCTGGACTCGGGACGCACCTGCCCTTGCAGTGGAGGCCCTGGGCTGTGAGGAGGGTGGGGGATCTTCAGCTCAGGCCCCAGCCCGCTCTGCTCTCACTGGCTTCGTGTGACTAGGCTTCACAGCTGTCTTTGACACCCATGGTTTGGGGCAAGAGGATGGGGCTCCACCTGGATGCACCAGAGGAGTTCTGCACCGTCCCCGTTTGTGTCAAGCAGCTTTGAATGCTCTTTGCCTGGATGAGGGAAGGGCCTGGGGCAGCCTCTCCAAGAGAGTTCATTCCACCTGAATTGTCTTTGTAAGCCAGACATTGACGAAAATGAGTGAAACCCACTGGAACAAGTAAGTAATGCCTCACGCCAGGTAACAAAACCAGTAAGGAGGTATCAAGTAGCTGCCAGTAACCTTTCACATTTTCATAAATGTGGAGCTTACATTTTATTTCCGTAAAATAGCATTTGAAAAAGTTTGATATTCCAAATGACTAGACTTCATAAAATGAACTCCGCTAACTTCATGTTTCTGTAACTACACCTGTCCTGTCTCTGAACCTGGCCTTATGCCCACACCTGCATTACCCTCCCTTCAAGGAGTCTGCTCAAAATCGCCACTACCCAGAGTTGTTCAGGGGCCTAGGTGGCCGTCTCTGCTCCTGGTGTCCTGTGGCTCCGGACGATCTCTGATCTCTGGGTGCCTTTTCTGGGTGTCAGCAGAGCTGACCAGGTTCCTAATGGAGAGCCCTGTTTGCTCTGCTGGACACACAGGCGGGGCGGGCGTGGGCTGTCGCTGAGCCCCTGGAGCATGAAGCCAGGCAGATAAGGCTCCAGGGCTCCAACAGCCGGGATGGGGCCACCTCACGCCACAGGCCCCAGCCTCCCCTCCAGAGCTCCTCCCGGTTGCCAGACAACGCGGCAGCTCTGCTGTGCCCGCTGGTTGTCCAGCTGTCACTGGGGAACATGTAGCCATCACCCACCGGCTCAGAAAGCCCCCTTTAAGCCAACAGAGCCTCCCGAGGACATGGCTTCCTGCCTGCCCACGGGTGCAGTGGGCAGCTGGTGCCGGGCCCCTGTGTGGCTGGAGGGAGCCCTGTCCCCAGATCTGGGCCAAGATGGGCCAGGCCGGCGTCTGTCAGTCAGGCTTCCTTCCATGACGTTTGTGTTCCCTGGACGCTCGTGTCTTCAGGTGTTCCAGAGGCTTCCAGAGAGTCAGCCTCAGGCCTGCGCAGCAGCACCCCGGGCTCCCAGCCCCTCCTGCCTGAGCATGTGGACTGTCCGTCCAGCCCTGTGAGTGGGGCCCTCAAGGAGACGTCCTTCAATAAACGCCTCTGTGCGTGTGTCTGCTGGGCACACACGTGCACTGTGCGTGTCCCTCAAGAACCCTGCCTGCTGTCCTCCACAGCCACGTCTCCCAGACAGGACAGCAGAGCCCAGGGGAAGAGCAAAGACCACTCTGCCCTCAGGCACCACTTAGAACCCTGTGCCTTAGCAGTGCCACAGGTGGAGTCCGAGGTCACCCATCATTATGCCACCAAGGACACGTGGATGTTGGCCTTTATGCCACCAAGGACACGTGGATGTTGGCCTTTACATGACTTTATCAAACAGGGTCATACGAGGACATACGACAAAGGGAAGTCGAGCACTGCACTGAACATTCTAGAACCTTCCCTTCAGCCTTCAAGGATGCCCTCAGCACTCCAGGGCTCCTGGGACTTGCCTTTCCTGTAGGCATGTGAGAGAGGGGCCTGCACGTGGTCTGCCCAGCAATTGGCCGGGCTGCCTGGCCTGGGTGACAGGTCTTCTCCAGGAATCCTGGTGCTGTTCGAGCACATGGAGGCCAAGCCACTTGGCCTCCCCAGGCCTGGCCTGGTTTTATTTCAGAGAATGGGGAAAATCCCTGAAAAATGGGTGGAGCAGGAGGTGAGGGAACGGATTCCCAGGGACTGCTGGTTTCCTGGGGCAACTGCAGCAAACCGCCACAAACTGCGTGACTTGAAATAGCAGGATTTTTACCCACAGCTCTGGAGCCTAAAATCCCAGACCGAGGTGTGGGCTAGGCCCTTCTCCCTCCGGAACTTGTGGGGAAGGTCTGCTCCTGCCTCTCCCAGCTGCTGGTGTTGGCTGCAAGTCCTTGGCCATCCAGGGCTTGGAGGGGCTT
Source organism: Spermophilus citellus (assembly GCF_964194105.1). Lineage (NCBI taxonomy): Eukaryota > Metazoa > Chordata > Mammalia > Rodentia > Sciuridae > Spermophilus > Spermophilus citellus. The sequence goes on along the minus strand of NC_138182.1, from coordinate 286,246,605 downwards.
TAAGCCCACTGTCACAGTGCTGTCCTGGGTCTGCCTGTCCTCTCCAGCCATCGGTTCAGGGCTCTCCTTGCTCAGGAAGACCTCATTCTCACAAGACCCACAGGCAACATTCTATTCCAACAAGGTCACATTGTGGCATTCCAGGTGGACATGAATCTGGAGGGACTCTCTGGACCCCTCTTGGTGGGTCACCTGAAGTGTCCTTAATCACAGTGGCTAACCTGTGAGCATCAGGGAACGTGAACAAGGGCGTCCTGTGCACGGTCCTCGTCAGTCAGGCTGGGATGAAGGGCTGCCCCAGGGCTGAGGGCCTTTCCTGATGTCCAGTACAGATCTACAGCAATCCAGGCTAACGGGGACAGTTGGTCACATCAGGCTCTTCTTAGTAATGTGGCCATAGGCAAGGTCCCCATCTCCCTGGTCCTGCCCCCCTCTGGGGTCTGGGCTTCCCCTCGGCCCAGCTCTGGCCCTTGTCCGTCAGCTGTCCTCAGCCTCTGCCCTCTCTTCCTCACCTCAGCCTCTGCCCTCAAGCTTGGCTAGTTGGTTGGTGGCATCAGATTTCCTTCCTGCAGAATCCTCTGCTGCTAGTGGAATCTTCTCAATCCATTTGCAGCAGCTCCAACAGAGTACTACAGACTGGGCGCTTCAGAGAACAGAAATTTATCTAGCTCACCTTTGGAGGCTGTGAAGTCCACAAGAAAGGCACGGGCCTCTGTGAGGGCTGGTTCTGTGTTATAGCAAGGTCCACAGGCAAGAAGGTCCACAGACAGAGCCAGTATGGCAGAATCAGCGTTTTTATCAGGAGCCCACTCCCACGACAACCAATCTACTCCCACATAACTAACCTGCCCCTGTGATAACTTGTCCACTAACCTGTTCCTGTGATAATAACCTACTTCCATGATAGCCATCATGATGGCCCTGATCCATACACAAGCCTGGGCCCTTGTGACCCTCTCACCTCTCAAAGGCCCGTCTCCTGACACCTCCACAATAGCCCTTCCACTCCACAGTGAATTTGGGAGGGCGACTGAAACCACAGCCCCACAGGATCATCTACCAAGACCTCCATTGATTACTGTGCTGAGGGCTGGTCACAGAGTTCATTAACATACTGAGCTTAATAAAGGATCATCTCTTAATTCTCTTTTCAAGACACCTTTTCTTCTTTAATCCTTTTTAGAGAACGTTAAAGAAACATGTCACATTTTTCAAAGGGAAAGCTCCATCTCTGCATCTAGTGTTTAATGATTCTGGTTGAGAGTAGTTATCATCTTTCAACTCAGGTGCGGGGCCAGGGCACTCCACACACCCCTGCTTGCCTTAGAAGCCCCCCAGAAGAGCGCCTGGTTTCGGACCAGGGAGTTTTTGTGGAAGTGAATGCCCCTGATTCCAGGTAGAGTCCTGGGGAAGTCACTCCTGGTCACTGGAGCTGCCCCCTGCCGGCCAGGTGAGTCATGGAGATGTCCTCGACATTCTGGCCCATGAACGTGCCCTGACCCAGTGGAACTGCAGGACTAGGTACGGGAACACCTGCATGGAGCCCTTTCCTCCCCGCAGCTCATTAAGGGGATCCCTCCGGGGTTCTTTGTCTTCACAGGCTCCTCCCAAGGTTAAAGGTCAACCCTTCTGCTGGGTGGACAGTCTATAGCCGTGTCCACACAGCTTCTGTCAGCAGCTCCGCCACACTGAGGCCCTACGTCAGCCTTGTGCAGGTGGACGGCTTGGGGAGAACCTGCCTAGGTGGCCGCCACTCCTCACCTGCGAGTCCTCCCTCTCTAGGAAATCCAAGGACACAGTGACGTACCGGAGGTGAAATCCAGGAGCGTGAACAGCTGTTGGTGCAGCTGCGCCGGGTTCTGGCACATTCCCAGTCCACATGCCTCACTTGGGCAAAACGCCTGACTGCAAAGCGACTTCACACCCTTGAACTCAGTCCCCCCACCCCAGGCGAGGCTGGGGCAGGACCCCTGGGACTCCTCATGGTGAAGAGGCAGACCCAGAGGCTCGACTCCTCCGGAGCGTGGAGGACATGACCCCTGGGGTGAAAGAAGGCAGCAACTCCCAAGGAGGACAGGCCTTTCAGGTCTTCCCAGCCAACGTCCAGGGCTTCGACCCCTCCTGTCAAGGTGGGGCCACTTCTCATGAGGTCAAGTCACTCTTTGGGGCCACGAGTCTCCCATGGCTTTCATTCTAGGGCGTCTTGAGGACGGATGGTCTTCGCCTTTGAGTTTTCATCCCTCCTACTAAGACTGGCCCACCCCAGTCCTCCTGACACCCAGGCCTTACAGACTGACCCAGGAGTGAGGAGGGCAGCGGACCCCAGAGGGGCCTGTGGGGGGCAGCCTCCCCGAGGAGGCCTCTCCCTGCTAGTTATGAGAAGGAGGGGGACAGCCAGGCCAGGAGACGGCTCAGGGCCATCATTGTGTGGCCTGTTGTGTCCCCAGGGACGGGTCTGGTAAGGTATCAAGGGCAGGAGACCCCGGGGCACTGCCCCATCAGGACAGAGGCCAGCCCCAACCCTGCTGTGGAGTGGGGGCCGGGGCAGGCCACAGCTTTCAACACCCCCACGCTTGGCTGACTCCTGCCTGAGGCTTCAAGGCCTTCCTGCAGACAGCCCCATCTGGGACGCCAGCAGCCCTCAGACCCACGGCAATGCTGACCCAGGTGCAGGAGATGGTGGGCCACGGGGACCACAGATGGGTGCTTGGACTGAATGTGCCAGGGTCAGACTCAGCTCGAGTGGCAGTGTGGCCCCAGGACTCCTCCTTGCCTTTGCTTTGTCAGTGAGCATTCCCACCTCCAGGACGGGCGGGCTGCAGGGTGCTGTCCTCGTGTGCCTGCTGAACCCTGTACTGGCCTCCTCCAGGATCAGACGTCAGTAAAGCCACCTGGGATAGTCTGCTCCCCTGGCCTCTGCACACCTCAGAGAGCAAGGATGCTGGGGAGGGGGACGCCAGTGAGCACAGAGGAGGAGGCAGCAGGACAGACTTGCGTGCCCTAGAGCGGGAGGGCACTCCCCAGGCCGTCAGTCTTCCTGGCGCAAAGGACTGGGTTGTTCTGAACAACATTCCACAGGCGCCCTCTGGCCCTCAGGCAGCCATAGGCCCTTGTTGGTGCTTTCACAATTCTCTTGCTAGCCTTGTGAATATGTGCACACACATGTGTGTGCACATGTGAGGCGGTGTGCATGTATGTGTGCAGAAACTGGATGCTTAGGATAATACGAGACGGGCCTGAGGACACCGTCCCATCCCACCTACATACACCCGTTGGGTGGGTTGTGTCAGTCAGGTCTTTCGGGCCTCCCCCGCGCCCTGCGGGGGCCTGACAGTCAAGAGTTGGCCAATGCAGATGTTGGACCTATTTTTCCACCTGTGCTGGCCTTTTCTAAATTTAGGGCAGTCTTCAGAGATTAAGATAAAGACAGCTTTGGCATTTTTATCTTCATTGTCTCATTTCCACTAAGTTGTTTAAAATACTACAATCAAACAGTGGATACAACAGGAGGGACCGGGTTAAATTGACAGTGACATAAATGAGTTTGTCCTTTCAGGGAAAGTCTAATTATCGAGGATTAAATACTCTGCTGCCTTCTAAAAATACTACACAGGATTCAGAGGGAAGATTCCCAGAATATTGTGACAATCGCTGACAGCGAGGTGGAGTCCCCCCTGCTTGCTTCAAGGTGTACCTCATTATGATGTAGATTCCTGGAGAACCAGGGACAGCAGCCCTGGAACAGGAACAGGCATAACTCAGCAGATCCTAATGAAAACAGAATATTCTATGAAGTCAAAAATCAATAGATTTTAGCCAGTCTTATGCTAATGAACCACTCAGAGTTCCGTATTAATCTCTCAGGGGTCTGGCCCGTGGTGGGATCAGCACATTCCTGTTGGGGTCTTTCTAATGCCCCTTTTCAGACCTTCAGGAGGGTTGGATGCAGCTCAGTGCTCAGTTATGCAGTATTGATTTAAAGACATATTTGTTCTCATCTGTTCAGAAAGAACGCCGCATGCGAGTTGCAGGATCCTCCTAATTGGATTCAGCATGTTTTGTATTAACTAATTAGGAGTTTGCCTTTTCAGTGCTTGCTTCTTTTTTGTCCGATCAGCTATTTTAATCCTCTTTATTCCATGAAGCTGGAATGGAAGATTCATTATTTTCTTTTTAAATATTTGATGATGCACTTTCAGCCCCATCAAAGTGGCGGGGGATATATGAGAGGTACCCTCTGGATCCCCCTGTGCCCTTCCTCACGTTCTTCCTGAAAACCTACCTGGGATGCTTCCCTCCCCCTCCTGCCTGAAACTCACAAGTCCCCACTCCCAGGCACATGTGCACACACATGCACAGCCCCCAGTGACCTCAGGACACGCGTGTGTGTGGAAGACTCTCATCAGAACTTTAACAGCTACTACCCTCACATTACACCCCAGTTACACCCCGGTTGCAAAGGCACTGGTGGTCGGTGCCGGTTGCTTGCTACATCAGTCTCAAATTAAGCACAGGTGCTGGACGGTTCTGTTGGACTTAGCGTTCCAGAGCCGTCTGATCTGAATGAAGCCAGTGATCTGCCACTGAAAGTCTCCAGCCCAGCCCTGTCCTGCCTTTGCCTTGCTGAGTTCAGAGTCCAGGGCTCCTTTAGAAATCCTTGGCACCCCCAGCTTGGGCCAGCTCTGAAGGGAGAGACAAGGAGGGCAGAGCAGGCTTCTGTCAGGGTCCTGGAGGAGGGGACACCTCATCCATCTCCTGGACCTCCTGGACATCCATCTGGGGCAGCTGACCCACCCCTGGAAGAAGTAGGACCCCTGGGGAGGTGGGATGGAGGACAGCCTCATGGAAGAAGAGTGCACAGAAATGGACAGGGCTGTGCATGGGGCAGATGGAAGGCCACCCAACAGTGACGGGGTGTCATAGGCAGCAGTCACCCCCACCGAACTGTACTTACTACTCAGGAAATAAAGGTCTTAAAATTCTAAGGTTAGAGTGGCCTTGCTCCACGAGGGTCACGTTCCTGGGAGCTCACTGTCACGAGGCCCTGTGTTCACTGCAGTTGAAACTGGGTGCAGCTCTTCAGCAGAGTACACACTAGGTGCTCTGGGTGGGCCAGGGGCCCAGGTGGGCATCTGGCGGTCCAGTGCCCCCTCCCCTGCAGGCTCAGGAGGTGGTGTCTTCCTCCACCTGGGGGCTTGCTGGAGAACAGGGCTGCACTTCACCTGAAGAGCTCCCATCAGGGCGTGTGCTAAAATCAACAGCTGCCACCTCTGTGACTCCTCAGACGACAGGGACGGGGCTCTGCAGCCCCTTCTGTCAGGCCTGGGGATCAGAAACTGGATAGGGTGGGGGCAGGTCAGTGTGGGGTGGGGTGGGGATGGAGTTAGGGCCCAGGTAGGGGAGGACAGGGTTAGGCCTAGGACAGAGTGAGGGGCAGGTGGAAGGTGGCAGTGTTTGCACCCGTGCCAAGGGCAGGCTAGGACTCAGGTTGGCCATGATTTTAGCTGTTCAGACAGGGTGAGGTTACGGTTGTGCCTAGTCAAGGCATTAAGGGACACTGGGGTTAGGTGAGGCCCTTCTTGGCCCGTCAGCTTGAGGGTTCTTCAGCATCCTGGGGGACCTCAGCAGGCCTGAGGGGGATGTCACAGCTCGATAGACAGCTTCGTCCTCATCCTCACCCTGCTGTATCTCCCGCCTCATGCTAGCTCCTCTGGACACTGTGGTCAAGCTCTTGTGGTGGTGACAAGGCCCAGCCAGGTCCTTTTGATGTCTGAGTGGACAGCACTGTCCACTGTGGTCTGGTGCCTTGGGTGGTGAGGAGAGTATGGAGGCTGGGTGTACACCTGTGTCCTGTCTCTGGACGGCAGCAGGGCCTTTCTCCTACACGTCCACATATTTCCACAGCTGGCAATTTAAATGCGCGGCCTGGCCTTTTCTTTGTTAGTTGAAGGAGAGTAAAAGGCTCCAAGGGCCCCACCCTTTGCTGACTGTGCAAGGTGCTTTGGCAATCAGAGGTCAGAGGTCGTTCCCCTGGGCGCCAGCTCAGAAACCTATCAGCTTGACTCCTGCGTGGTCAGGGCCTTTCCCGATGGGCAGTGCTGGCTTGGGAGGGCTTCCTGTGCTGCTGCAGTGCCCTCAACAGCCCTCTGAGCCGGCCATCCCCCACCCCAGGGAAAGCGCATCCATCTGGGGCAGCTGACCCACCCCATGGCAGGACAGGGCTGTTTCACTGAGTCTGACCAAAACCACGCCCAGCCCCATAGACCTTCCTCACAGGCTCCTGAGGCTTGAAATCCCAGGCCAGAGAAGTCAGGGCAGACGTGATGCTGATCCCCAAATACCCGGGAAATGCAGAAGGCCACGTGGGTGGATCACCCCAGACTTGCTCTATGGTCTGTGTGCAAGCTGCCCACCTGTGTGGAAGCCCATCCCCAGGGCTGGGTCCCCCCAGGGCTGGGTCCCCCAGGGGCTGACCAATACCAGGGCAGGTGTACAGGCAGCTCTCTCATGTGGGCTTTGTTCTGTAATCATCGTTAGGCAACCTGGAGATCCTCTGGCCCAAGTGCCGAGGATCCTGCGGTGGCCTTGCTTTCTCTGGATGTGTACATTTAGGCATTTAAAAACACAAATTCGGCTGGCTGAATCAGCTGGCTGGGCTTTTCCCGCCAACACGGGACAAATTACTGAAACCACTGTGGTCCTCTTCCCACACAGTTCTGGAGCTGAGAGGCCATGGTCGAGGCACAGCAGGCTCAGTGTCAGCAGAGCACAGGGTCCTCAGGACACAGCCTCTGTGTCCCTTCTGGGCCCCAGGAGAAGGGAACAAATGTCTTTTCAAGTCCTTCTCTGAGACAGTCATCCCGCTGTCAGGGTGAAGCCGCCCTGGCTTGGTGACTGGAGAAGAAAGTTCCACTCCTTCTTCATCCTAAGACAGACAGCACTGTGACCCCATTTCCCGTGGACTGGAGAGGGAGGCAGAATTCAAGTTGTAGCATTAATACATCTGAACAATCTGATTATTGCTCATCTGGATTTCTCCTGCTGCTCCTCCTGCCATCTTGAGAGGAAATGGTCAACTGTGCTGACCCTTTCACCTGCTGGAGCTCAGTGTTGGAGCTACTTAACGAAATCACAGGCGGTCTGGTGAGGACGAAAGATGGCCAGGGCTGGGGGCCCACAGACAGCACAGGGGAGCAGGGGGAAGTTCACCAGCCGCCCCTGGGGACCTTGGAGGGGGCTGTGAAGACAGAGGAGCAGCTTGCTGGGGGAGAGCAGACCAGCTGTTGAGGACTCGGGAACTCACACAATTCCAAGCGCCTTATCATGGAGAGGATCTGATGTGCGTCTGAGAAGAAAGGGAACTCGGTTGTTGATGGATGAAATATTCTATAGAGTCTGTTCCATCCACTCCATTAGACCTTGGAGTCTTTTGTTAGCTTGTGTCTGGATGACCTATTAGAGAGAGAGGGTGTTGAAATCCTGCAGCATTGCTGGGTTACAGAAAGTAAGCTCCCGTGAGGGAGCTGCAGCCACATGGCAGCAAAGCAGAGAAGTGTATGAGCGGCTGAACCAGAGGAAGGAGCCCTGCTCACTAGGGACCTGGGGACCGACTTCTCCCGTAGCAGAGTGTGGTATCAGTGGAGGAGCAATTCCAAAATCTTGCCAAAGACCCACAGGGACGGGTGCAATCTCGTGCTTCAGATGGACTTGGGCTGGTACTGCCTCCTGTCTACTTGCATGGTCCACGGCAAGACAGAAGCCATCAGGAGCCTGGAAGGCTCCCTCCACCAAAGCAGACTGAGGGGTGTGAGTGAAAGACCACCTTCAACTCCTTCTGCATCTCTGGTTCTGTTATTGCAAAGAAGCACTACTTAAAATGATGCTTTAGAAAACCAATATCTATTCCATAGTATCCATATAAGACACACAGTGCTATGTAATTTATTCTAAAATACAAAAAAACAACAATGGCATGTGTGAGCACTTGGCAGGGATAGGCCATGGCCACCAGCTTGGTTTCAGAGGGTGACTCTGGGAGGGTGGGAAGAGAGAAGACCCTGTGCGATTGCAACTCTCCTAGCCACAGTGACAAAGGGAGCTCCAGCAGGAGACCTGAGGCAGAGCTGCCTGGCTGGCACCGCCCCACGTGGCGTCTTGGAGGCTCGGAGGTGCACGGTGGACTGCAGGCCAGAGAGCAGAGCAGAGCAGGAGACAAGCTGGGACATTGTTAGGGGATGATTCATGCATTTGAAATTTTGATGACACAAGGGACCTTCTCCCCTTGGGCCTGAATATTTCATTCTTCACAAACATAATTCCACTCTCTCCGTGGAGCTCCTTTGGACCAGGCACATCTCAAATTAGCACCCTTGTTTCTGGGCCCGCGGCTCAGATGGCTTAGCGACCACGTGTGAGCTTCCTTGGGTGTTTTCTGTATTGATTTATTTTTAATGTGTGCTTTTCTTCAAAACCAGCATATAAACCCCTCCAAGACGGGAGGTGCATCTTTCATCCTTTGTTCTCCAGCAGGATGCCTTTGAAAGCAGTGGCCAAGCGGGTCCGTGGCTGGACAGTCCCCATCATCCGGGCTTTCCTACTGGAGCAGAACAAATGAGCCCACCAGGCTGGTAAGTTAGAAGCTGTTGTCCAGACCTCCGCTCCCTCTTCTAGTGCGCCCGAAGCCCCGTTTACCTCCCTCTCCTAGTGCGCCCGACGCCCCGTTTACCTCCTCTGCCTCCTTCAGCTTGGCCGTGGGATGGTTTAGCAAACTTGTTTTCAAGTCCGGGCAGGGGAAGAAGAACCCCTCCTGGACTCCCAGAGTGAGGTCTTTGGAAGGTGCTGGCACGACCAAGTCCAGGGGGACGCTCGGCAGCAGCTGCTGCGTCTCCTCTGGGCTGCACGTCTGGGAAGTGGGAGGCAGATCACACTCATGCCAGTGAATTAAACTGAGTGGTGCCGAAGTGGGGCACTGTGGAAACAGCTAGAAGAAAGGCCTCCTGGTCCCCAGCACCTGTGAATGTCATGCCTCACGGCCAAGGGCACTGTGCCGATGTGATCAAGGTCTGCACCTTAAAACGGGTGATCCTGTGTCACTCCGTGGGCTTGAGAGCTGCTCCAACAAGGCACCACACCTGGTGGCAGGGACAAGAGCAGTGCCTGGGCCCCCAGTCTTGGAGGGTGGAGCACAAGCCGGGAGGCTGTCACAATCAGGAGGCCAGGAGGCTGGGGGGTTGGGGTCGTGGGGGAAGCTCTGCCCGGCCTCTCCCTGGTGCCGGTGGCTTTTGTAGTGAGGTTCCTTGGCATGGAGAAGACATGAGGTCTTCTGCCAGGGTCTCTGCCTGACTGTGACATGCTGCCGTGTGTGAGGGGATCTGTCTCCATGTGCAACTCTGCCCTTTGCAGAGGACGTGAAGCGTCCTGGTGTGGCCTCCTGGGAGAGCAGCCTGGTGAGCTCATGGCTCCCAGAGCAGTGCTGGCCTCCCTGTGCTGCCATAGCCTATGGGGTAGGAGCAGGTGGCCCAGGCTGCCCACCCTCAAGGGGAAGGGACCCACCAGGTGGCAGGGAGCAGGCCCACACAAACCTTCTCCATCCCAGTGGGTGGTTCTGTGGAAACCGTGTGAATTAAGTCAAAAGAGGCACAATAACGGGTGTGTACATTTTGACAACCAGCGCTCTCTCTGGACGCCCTGGACCAGCCCACAGAAGCCCCACATGGAGCGCTCTGATTGGTTGGCAGCACTCCCGGTCACCCAGATGCATAAGATGGCAGTGAGGCCAGCCAGGCGGGGACCTGTCTCCGTGGTGCTCATGCTGACTGAGTAGGGGAAGTGTCTGGTTCAGCAGAAAATCCATGTTGTGTCAACAGGTCAGAGCACATCCGATTCTTCCTGATATATACGGCTCAACTGGGGATCCATCTCTTTTGAGTTGGTGTTTATTTTCCCCATGAATGATTTATCTGCTTTAGAATGAACTGTGTCAACTAGGCGCACGGTATATTAATTTCAGTGTGTTATGCAAACATTTCCTCAGTAATATACCTTGCTCCATCTCTGTTTGCTCTCACTGGCAACATCCTATCTCTTCTTTATTTGAATTAAAAAGCTTTTTCTAAGTCAGCTGTTCTCCTTGGGGAAAGGGAGAGGAGGGGCACGTGGAAAGTTTTCTAAAACTTCTATTCCATCTCACGAGAGTGTTCAGCACATTAACGTTTTGCTGCAAACATTAAACATGCAGTTATTAAATTATGCAAAATTGGGTAACATGCGTGTTGTACGTATACTCAAGGATTGCATTATTGAGACTTAAAGAAGTCTTAAACTATTGTAAAAAGGCTCCCACGTAACATACGGCTTAATGAAGTCACAAAAGGGTGGGTGTGGCCATTCTTTCCATAAAGTGAACAGTGCGGCATTGGAGATAGCAGCGAGGACGGTGTCCCCTCAGAGTGCAGTGTGCCTCCCTGGGGCAGAATCCCAGGCCAGTTGACTGGCCACTGCTCCTTTCCCGACCCATGCTCCCCACTCCCACATCACACTGGGAACAGATGAAGAACCTCACTGCACATCAGGCTCCCGCCTGTTCTGCAACCATGACTGGAACCAAGCAAGGCCCAATGGGACCTTCCACTGTGCACCAGGTCAGCACCTGGTCTGCAGCCATCACTGTCCACCAGGAGCATCTGATCTACTGCCGTGACTGCACACCAGCCAGTGACTGATCCACTTCATTGTAAACCAGACAAACATCTGGTCTGGAACCTTCACTGTACACAGGCCACCTTCTGCTCTGGAACCTTCACTGTACACAGGCCAGCTTCTGGTCTGGAACCTTCATTGTACACAGGCCAGCTTCTGGTCTGGAACCTTCACTGTACACCATGCCAGCTTCTGGTCTGGAACCTTCACTGTATACCATGCCAGCTTCTGGTCTGGAACCTTCACTGTACACCATGCCAGCTTCTTGTCTGGAACCTTCAGTGTACACAGGCCAGCTTCTGGTCTGGAACCTTCACTGTACACAGGCTAGTTCTGGTCTGGAACCTTCAGTGTACATAGGCCAGGTTCTGGTCTGGAACCATCACTGTACACAGGCCAGCTTCTGGTCTAGAACCTTCACTGTACACAGGCCAGCTTCTGATCTAGATCATTCACTGTACCCAGGCCAGCTTCTGGTCTGGAACCTTCACTTAACAACAAGCCGTGTCTAGTCTGGAACCTTCAGTGTACACCAGTCAGTGCCTGATCTGGAAGTGCCACAGTACTCAGGCTGCCTCCTGATCTTGTTGTATTTATAAAATTTAAGAAATTTTTTAACCATTTGAAAGTAATCATAAGTGTGGAGACTAATCACTGAAAAGCTGACAGGTACAGTAACAGGAAATCAGAGCAGAACAAGGTGAGAGCAACAGGTATGAGAATAGCCAACTCCCGTGCCAGAGCTCCGTGTAAGGTGGCATCCCACCCACAACCATCACCCACTGGAGCAGCACCTGGGCTGAAATGGCAGCTCTGTGCAAGGCTCTGGCCTGACCAAGGACCACCATTGCTGTGCCTGTGCAGGCATGTGTGTGCAGGCGTGTGTGTGTGTGTGAACATGCACACGTGTGGGTGTGTGGTGTGATGTGCACCCAGTGCTGTGCTCTGCTTGGCTTTCAGGGTGCATTTGATCTGTTTCCACACTTGTATTTCAGTCGAAGAACAAAGTCATCTCCCTAGAAAGGCCTCTGGCCTGTTCTCAGCTAATCCTGCTCAACCCAGAAACAATGACACACCTGACTTCTACCCATAGCTAATTCAGCCTTTTCTTGAAAATTCAAGGTAAATCTTACCCTCCTTGTTGTGTTCAGTCTCTTCCCCTGAGTGCAATGGTTCTGATGTCACCCGTGTGTGGTGGTGAGCCATGCTCTCTGCCTCTGCACAGTACACGGTGTGCCACCGTGGAAGTCCCTGCTGAGGCCCAGCCTTCCCACTTCTCCTGCCTGGATGAAGGGCTGTGGCCAGGCTTCTGCAGCACTGTTTCCTTCCCTGGAGTGAAAACTGGGGATGGGACTGCAGGTTCGGAGGACAGACCTTGTTTAAAATCTTAAGAAGCTGCCCCAAAAGCTTTTTGCAAGTGGTTTTAAGTATGTTCTGCTCCCGTGGCCTACAATGAAGAGATCTGGCAACGCCACATTCTCTCCAGGAGTTGGCGTTTTCAGACTTTAAAAACCCAAGTCTTTCTCACAGGAATAACCACATGAACGATGGCTCCCTTTGGATTTCCTGAGTATCAGGGAGAAGATACACTTTTCATTTGCCTTTTTTGTATCACTCCTGTTTCTGAATTTTTAAAATCAAATTTTACTGGGTTGTGTGTCCCTGCCTTCCTTTTTAAACCTGTTTCCCCCACTGGAGGATCTGTTCTGTATTCTGGACACAAGTCCTTTTCAAGTTCGTGGTTCCTAGTCTTCCTACAGTAGTGGCTTTGTGTGTCCGATGGTGTTTTGAAGTGCTGAGCCTTTTAACTGGGAGGATTTTTAAAATATATTATGATCTTGTTTTGGATTCAAGCTCTTTGGGTTCAAAATGGGGAGGATGCTGTGTTCTGCCCTGGCAGGCGGAGTGGTGGCCTGTGGGCGCCCACCTGCCTCTAGCTGGGCCTGCAGCCCCAGAGCACAGCTCCCACAGAGCAAGGTCCCAGTCTCTCCAGAGCCACTGGCTGAAGAGATGCTCCTTCCATTGGACTCCTTTGGCTCCTTCGTTGAGAATCACTTTATCCAATAATGTGGACCTATTTCAGATTTATCGTAGTGTTCCACGGTGCATTTCAAACCCTGTTCCATAGCCCAGTCTTACTGTACCTTCACACTTCCACCTGGATTTTGAATTCATGTAGAGTACATCCTTCAGTTTTGTCCTTCTTTTTGGAGTATTTGTGTGTGTGTGTGTATTACTTTCATCCTTTGCCTTTTCAAACAGATTTAAAATCACCTTGTCAATTTCCAGAAGAAAACATCATCTCAATTTTTTTTTTTTTTTTGGTAGCACTGAACCAAATCCCAGCCTTGTTTTGTATTTTATTTAGAGACAGGATCTCACTGAGTTGCTTAGTGCCTCACTGTTGCGGTGGCTGGCATTGAGCTTTGACTTTAAGGTTTTCTTGATTTTAAGATTTTTAATTAATGATTTAGTTTATTGAACGGATGTAGTTCTATTTAGGTTTTTTGTTCCTTCTTGAGTCTTTTTAATTTATCAATTTCAACTAAGGTGTTCCACATGTCTGCATTGTCTTAGGTTATATGATCCCTTAGTATTATTTTATCTGTAGGAGCTCTCATGCTGTCTCCTTTTTTACTCTTGCTGTAAAAATAATTGGGTTTTCTTTTTTCTCTTTTCCTTTATTTAGTTTTGCTAGAAATTTATCACTTTTATTTATATTTTTGAAGAAAAAACTTCTGGCTTTATTGAAATTTCTCATTTATTGAATTTTCCCTTCCATCTTAAGGTACAAGTTAGAAGAAATTGCCTTTAAACCTTACTGCATTTCTTTCTTTCTTTTTTTTTTTAGAGAATTTTTAATATTTATTTTTTAGTTCTCGGCGGACACAACATCTTTGTTGGTATGTGGTGCTGAGGATCGGACCCGGGCCGCACGCATGCCAGGCGAGCGCGCTACTGCTTGAGCCACATCCCCAGCCCCACCTTACTGCATTTCTAAAGTAGGTCTTTAAAGCTATGAATGCACCTCTAAGAACTGATTTAGGTGCATTCCAAAATTTGGATGCATTATGTTATTATAATTTAATTCAAACTATTCTCTTTCTCCTCCATGAATGGGTCATTTGATTTATTGAACAGTTAATCTTGACACTTGAGCCCTCTCTAATGGACATTTCTTTCTGTGTTACTCCACTTTTCAGAGAACACATTTTGTGGTATTTCAAGAAACGCATTGTGATTTAGATGAGTTTCCACGTGACTTAGAGGAATGAATACTTGACTCCTCTGGGGACAGCTTTCTGTCAATACTAGACCGAGGTGGCCAATGATTCACCCTTCTAGACTTGGGAGGGGTTTGGTCTCTGGGCACCATCACTGTCTCTCAGTGGGTGTTACATGGACATCAGTGAGGACTTGGTCGAGGGGAGAGTAGCCAGTGCGGGGAGCACACGGAGAACAAGAGGGGGAGTTCCACGAGGAGCGAGCTGCTGGGGAAGCCGGGGCCATGTCCTGCCCTGGAGAGAGGGCCCTGCTCCACAGAGCTCAGACAAGCTCCCTTTCCTTCCTGGTTGCCTGATGTAGAGGGCGGCCTTAGTAGCTAGTCCGCAGTGCGGGCTTTGTAAACCAGACACAATCCAGGCTGTGGTGTAGGTGTTTGCTTGACAATTTGAAAATGTAGAACCGTTCTTCAATTGTAAGCCCTGACACAACACACAATTGTCTGGGTTTGGTCCACTGGTTCACCCACACCTGGATGGTTTCCTGAGAGCATTCCTCTGACCATGGACAGGAGGGACATAAAAGAAGGCAAACTAAAATGAATTCTTTGGCCAACTTTGAGTAACTGAGCAAAGCACAGTGAGCAGCCGGCTTGGGATGGTCGAGAGAATGGAGCATTTCCAAGATCATCATGGAGGAGCTCCAAGAAGTTCTTAAAGAAGGAGACCCTTCTGCTGTAGCCGAATGTTGAGGCCACCTTCAGATTGCACAGGTGGAAACCTAATCACCATGTGACAATGTTCCAAAGTGGAGCCTCTGCAGGTGACTCCGTCCTGAGGCAGGGCCCTAGGGCCTGGACTAGGCTTTTGAAGAGGCAGCCTCTGGCCCTCTGGCCCACTGCCCCTTCCACGTGAGGAGTCAGTGCCCCTCTCTCCAAAGGACGAAGCCCCAGGCTCCAAATTGAAAGCAGGGACTTGGTCTTGCAAGCTGGCACCTTCCTGGGACCTCTGAGGCTCCCGGAGTGTGAAGAGCCCACTTCTGTCCACAGCCTTCCCAGGCTCTCCCCAGCTGTGGTTACAGCAGGACAGCAGCTAAGACTTCCCATTCCTGGACAACTCACTTTACTAACAGGGTCGTCTGGATTTGGGGAGTCTCGTGGACCTGGAGTACCTTCAGGCACTCTTCAGAGAGTATCGGTCCCACCTGTGTCTTCAAAGCCCAGCTCTCCTTGTTACTCTTGGAATTCTTAAACTGGAAATTGTTTTGGTCCATGGTGTCTTGTACATTTTTGAAATTCTTATCTGATTTCTAATCGGCTACCACATGCAGCAAAATGTACCTCATTCCTGAGCATGTTGGTCAGAGAGGTCAACGTACCTACCCTGGCTCCTTCAAGCTGATGGTGCCAGGACACAGCAACCACCATCCCTGCAGATAGACTTCCACGAAGGCTGTGGCAGAGCCCCTGAGCTGCTCAGTTCCAGCCGGTTCCTGGGGTCTGCCTTTCACAAGGACTTAGGTTTGGTACAGGTTTAAGGTAAACAAGGCCTGAACTCCAAATTGCTCCTGAACTCACGGTGACCTGACTTTATTAGTAGTGGGATCCAATGACATCATTTTTTGAGAGTCATGATCTTTAACCCAGTTTGATCTAAACCAGACTCCTCAGGAATGATATCATTAAGGTAAATCCCTGAAAGGAGACCCGTCACTTCAGAACACACTGTTCAGAGGTGTTGGGTTACTGGGAATGACTTCACCCACCCCTTCTTTTCCCGTGGGCAACACAGGCCATGTGGAGCTGCAGGGGCAGCAGAGGAGGGATGCTGTGGTTGCCAGGACACTCCAAGCCACACCCAACTCGGCACGTTTAAAGAAGGCTCATGTCCCTTTCCATCAGACGGGTTTTAACTCTCTGAGGCTGTTCTTCTCTTCATTTTTTAAATTAAATTATTTATTTATTCTGATTTGATATACACGATGGCAGAATGCAATTCACTTTATATTACACATAGAGAGTACATTTTTCAAGTCACTGTACACAAAGTATTCTCACTCCATTCGTGTCTTCTACGTGCACTTAGGGTGGTAATGTCTGACTCATTCCACCGTCATTCCCGCCCCCTTGCCCGCTCCCTTCCCTCCCTCCCTGTTCCCTATCTAAAGTTCCTCCATTCCTCCCCCCCCCCCCATCGCCATTATGAGTCAGCGTTGAGGCTGATCTTTCCTATGTCTGCCCTGAGTACCTCGTGGGCACAGGATAAAGGGAGCAGGGTATGTGCGAAAGAGCTCTCAGCCCTAGGGACACATCACATAAGCAGTCATGAAGAACCTGTGTGTGAGCTGAGGTCAGTCTGTGTGAGTGAGGAGGGCTGGGGTCCTCACCTCCCACCCCCACGTTGTCCCAGTCCTGGCAATGCCCTCTGTCTCCTGCACTGGGGCGGCTGCTCCTGGGCAGGAGGGCAACAGTGCTGACCTGCCTCAGCTGAGGTGGGGCCACGTCCAGGCCCAGCGAAGCCAGCAGCCCTCATGGCGCCCGTGAGTATTTGGAACACTCATGCAGACACCGTGCTTCCCAGCAGCATCAGCACCGACTCTTTGGGCTGTTTCCTGTGAGAGTCCACGTTGACTTCTTGATGAGACTGAGGCAACCGGCTTCATTGACTTCCCCTTTTAAACGCTCAGACGTGGCTCCCCAGACTGTCAGCAAACTCAGAAACACCCCAGACCCCATGCTGTCACCAGGAAAGACACCTGGCTCAAGGTCAACGTACTGTGACTCGTGCATCCTGCAAGGCCACTGAGGGAGATGCTGACTAAATGGGACGGAGCCCACTCCTGTGGCTCACGCAGATGGAATGTGAGACACCCTCAGGCCCATCACCTCAGCCCTGCCTACAGGTCTGTGGGTACAGAAGATGTGGCCAGGTCCAGGCACCAGCCGGAGTCTCTACTCCAGGAGTCTGGCAAGTCTCCTTCACCCCTTGATTCTGATATGGTGCAGCAGCTTGTGGAGCTGGGTCTGCGATGGCCGGCTCCCAGGCTCTTCTGGGATGTATGTGCGGATGAGCAAATCCAGGGACTAATTTGGGAGGGCTGGGGTCCCAGGCAGCCCTATGAGCTGCTCCTGGTGAAGGATCTGTCCGTGGGAACCAGTGAGAGGTGGCAAGCTGCAGTGCCCCACGGGCTGGTGCCAGGGTCCAAGCACCAATCTAGTGGTTCCTGGACAGGCCAGGCGGTGGTAACTCTCCAGCCTCTTCGGGCTCAGATTCCTCATCTATGAAATAGCAGCGAGGCCAGCAGCACCTCCTCTGAGATACTGTGTGACTTTGGGCCGATCCTGGCACAGCCGTGGCATGAATGTGAACTGAACAGCAACAGCCTCCCAGGTGATGACCAAGCCAAGGCTGCGGGCCCAGGAAAGCAGAGACGCGCCTCATACCACAACAAGCCTTCATCTGCAGCTGGCTGAGCTCCGGGACTTGCCCAAAGCCCGCTTGTGTCCGTGCCCACTCCCCTCTTTAAAACCAGGAGCATCAAGCAGCTGAACAGTGCGAGAGGCAGTAACCTAAGAAGGTATGATTTATGTCTCCATCACAGGGACATCAACATCTCTGTCCTGGAAGCAAATCCAAGTTCAGATACGGATGCAAACACTAATTACTTTGAACAAGTGCAAGAGAGAGGTGAGGGAGGGCAGGATTGAGTTCTGCCCTGCCAGACAGCCGGATGTGTGATAACCCGAGCGTCTGCAAGGCTGAGCTGGGAGAGCCGCCCTGCGCGCAGGAAGCATCAGGAAGCAGCGCCGCGGCCGACCCTCCTGGGCCCTTTGAAGTTTCCAGAGTGGGAAGCAAGGAACATCCATCTCAAACGTGGGCTGAGTCCCGAGGGCTGCTTTGGGTTAGGGAAGGAATGTGCACTTTTTTGAAACCTGACCCCAGGTTCTCTAAAACAGTTTAGTGTAGGCGGGGCAAGGAGTGACCTTGTAAATTTAGACAGCTGCTGGACCACTGCTAGGAGCAGATTACTGCAGCCGTGGAGACTTCCGTGAAGAGAAAAAAGCAAAGGGCACCTCTTTAAGCCCTACCAGGTCAGCCTCCCCTTGAAAGCTACTGTGAGAACTGGAGCCGCAGAGAATTAGGGCCTTTGGAGCAGCGTTGCTGGAGGACAGGCGAGCTGACCGGCGGCCAAGGGAAACAAAACAGACCTCAACCACCCACCCCTCCAACTGTGTGGGCATCGCTGTCCCGAGAGAGTCTCCGAAGACTGCAGACTCTAAGCGGCTAAGCATGAAGGATTCTGCACCCCGTAGTCAGATGGTTTCTTTACAGAATGGCCCCTTTCCAGGACCCTCCTAGGGCAGTCTGCACCCTGGTGCATCGGAACAGCAACGCTGTCCCCTACGGACTTGCAGCTCAGCGGCCGCACAAACCCTGGGAAGTCTCCAGATTCCTCTGAGCTCTCATAATGGAGCCTCATGTGTGGGGAATGAAATGTTTCTGTTTTGAGGTTTGAGAATGAGGGACAAACTTGTCCATTTTATAGGGATACAGTTTCAACAATCTTAAAATAGGAAAAGGCAGGTTTCTCAGGAAGTCCAACCTGAAGCCATCTAGAACCTGAAGCTGATTATCACAGTGTGTGGTGCAGCCAGGCTGTCCAAGGCCTTGGTCCTCACGGGTCAGCCCTGCCTGACCTGCCCTGCCTGGCCCTGCATCCCAGGGGAGCCCAGAGAGGCAGGCCATGGGCTGTGTGCCCCCAGCATCCAGCTCCTCCCTCCTTTCCTCCCTTCAGGAAACCTCCGGGGATTCCAGTGAGGAGGGTGAATCTCATTTCAAGAACATTTCCACAGTGTTCTTGGCCCGAAAAGGAATTTGGCAGGAGATTGGCGGGGCAGGAGAGGGACTCCTCAGGACAGATCCTCATGAGCCTTTCAAGCTTCGTCCCCACATACAGCCTGTTCAAATATCAGTGGGTTAAGATGAGAAAGGAACTTTACATAAATACGTGGTGCTGATTTCTAGGACTAGCAGTGCACTGGAGCCTGCAGAGAGACTGCGGTGCAGAGGGTCGGGAGCCCCTGGGGAGGCAGAGCCCCACGCACAGACGAGGTGCCCCAGGCGGAGCAGGAGCTGGCGAGGGCTGAGGCTGCTCAGCAGCACCTGGCTGGAAGACCTGGGCTTTGTTTCACCAGGCAGCCAGGAAATCCTGAGGAAGCAGCTCCCAGGACTTCTCTGAGCGAACATCCCTCTTTGTTCTGGTTTTCTTCCTGGTAAAGGAGAATTTCATACTGTCTGGCCCACACCACCAGGGGGTGGCGAGTCACAAGGTAAAGTAAGCATGGCCCTGCTTTAGAAAGTGTATGAGTGTTCTGTGGCTGCTGTAACAAGTGAGCACAGCCGGGTCGGACATTCATCTTGGAGTTCTGGAGGCCAGGAGTCAGGAATCAACGTGGGTCAGGACTTGTTTCCCCCAAAGGCTGCAGGCAAGGGGATTTCTTGGGTTTTTTTTTTTTGTTTTTTTTCCACCCTCTGGTGAATGCAGGCATTCCGTGACCAGCTGCCACTCACTTCAGTGTCTGCCTCTGTGTCCACACGGCCTCCTCTTCCATCTGTTTCAACGCTCCCTTTTCTGCCACAACAACGTTTGTCCTTGGACTTGGTGCCACCTGGTAATCTAGGGTGATCTCTCTATATCAAGGTCCTCAGTGTAATTACAGAAAGACCCTTCCACATACGGTCACCTTGCAGGTCCTGGGGTTGAGAGGCACAGTTCCATGGGGGCCACCATCAGCCACTATGCTCAGCATAGACAATGCCACCGCAGCTGCTCTTCATCCGTCGTCCTGAGGGTGAGCATGAGTGGCCCTCACTGCTGTCCAGAATGCTGGGCTGCAGGCAGCTTGCTCCGGACCAGCTTCCCCAGGGAACACATGCACCCCTCCTGATGAGGAGAGCCAACTGAGCACACGTCTTTGTGGAAGGGATGACAGGGTATGGGCAGCTGGTGTCCCCCTCTGAGGCTGACTGTGCCTCCTGCCCACCCTGTCTGCCTCACCTCCTCCTGGGCCTGCTCCTCCTTCACTCTGCAGCCCCCTGGCCCGTGGAGGAGGGGGTTCTGGCAGCTAAGGTGCCCCCTCCTCGAGGGCAAGCAGCGCAGGCACCAGCAGGGCCCCTCCTCGGCTCTTCTGGCTTCTGCTCCAGGACTGGCTCTCACCTTCCCAGGCCCCTCAGGAGGTCCAGGGAGGCTCGGTGCCATGGGAAGCTGCCCTGCCTGTGGACACGGGCTATGGCCAGAGAAAGGGCTTTCTGGGCTTCTTCCTGCTGAGAGGGGGGACCAGCGGTGGGTGACAGGGCCACTCTCCTGGACAAGCTCAATACTGACTCCTAGGGCTGGCTTGAAGCTGAGCAGAGCCCCCAGACTGCAGCCTGAGGGCCAGAGAGCCACGTATGACTGGATAGGGGTGCCCACAGGACCCAAGGCCACCGTGCATCTGCACTGATGCCAGGCCCTGCGATGATACTGGAGAAAGACGGAAAATCAGAAAGAAGAGTGGAGAGGGAAGGCCCTGGTGAGGGACAGGGCAGCTGGAGTCGGCGGCCAGTGAGCCACTGCCACAGGTATTCAGACCCTGTGTCAGCAGAGACCAAGGCTGGTGCCCCTGGGCAAGCTGTGGAAGGCTGAGGGAGGAGCTGCTGCACTGTTGAGAGACAGGGATGGAGACACCCCAAGAAGGGGCAGGCAGGGCCCCTAATCTACAGAACAGACTTCTGGCCTCCAGAGGACTCTGCCTCCCCATGACTTTCCCGGTCACCTTTGCCAGTTCCCAAACATCAGACAGGTGAGCAGGGGAGGCCCCCTTGTGTGGGCATCCTGGGGTGGCTATTATCTGAGATGGACGTGTCTGTGCTTTGTGTGTGGCTCAGAGCTGGCTCTCAGGGTGCAAGCCTGTCTTGAGCTTCAGGGAGCTCCAGCATCTCTAGAGCCTCAGAGCCAGGGCTCCGCTCTCTACCCTGGCCATGGGCTCTGAGGGGCTCAGCGGGTCCCCAGGCAGCCCCTCCCTTCCCTTTTGGCCGTGTCTTTCTGATGGACAAGCCATTGACGTCCAGGCGCCACAACCCTCAGATGTTCTTCCTGCAGACACTTGGTCCTTGTGTGGTTGAGGGAGCTGGCAGGATCCATGCTCGTGTGTGTGGCCTCCTCCCGAAATAGTCCACTGGGAGACCAGGACCTGTTCTTTAGAGCAAACACATGAGCACAGAGAGCACTGTGGCAACGTGGTCGGTACGTGAGCCCCGGCCTGCTCCGTCCACCCACCAGCTGCCATGGATGGGCCCCTGCTCAGGAATGTAGGCTGGCTGACCCAGGTGACCCCTCTTTGCAGTAAGGCATGAGGCGCTCCCTGAAGCTCCTCTGACCGCAGAGCCCACGAGCCCACCTCCCTCTCTGGATCTGGGCTCTGATGCCTCCTGCCGGGGCCAGGGGGTCTCACCTCAGGGTTCAAGTGGCCCCAGAGACCCCCTTCCTGGTCTTCCAGCCCAGTCTCCTCTCCAGGGTGTAGCTCTCTTAGCCTGGTCTCTTCCCTGCTGTGCTTGTGATGGCTCTAGAACCCAGGAGTAGCCCCACACTGTGCGCACACACTGGCCACTGCTGATTCTGAAAGAGGGGCCACCCCACAGGTTCAGATCTATGTGCACCCAGCATATGCCCCTTGCCACAACAGAGGAAAAGTGACCTCCTTTGTCCTGTTCCCCAACATGCAATCACACCTCACCATCCCAATACCTCGACTTTTCCAAATTCACCTGGACATTGGTCACCGTGACTGTCAGGCCAACAGAAGCGCCTGCGTCACAGGCTTAACCTCCATGTCCGGTCCCACCTGCCTCCATCCGTGCTGTGCTTCTTTTTGGCAGGCTTCTCCCACGCAGGCTTAGAGTGGATTGTTTTCAGAGACTGCCCCAGGTGACGCAGGCTCAGGATTTGCCTTAGAGCCTACAAAGAGTTGGCTGTGACACAGAGTGGGTGGCTAGGATGCATTTCTTCAAATCCAGAGGGTCTTGCCATCAATCCCCCCACCAACCTGTTCTGCACACAAGGCTTTCGATTACTTCCTACGTCCAGGAGCTGCTCAGGTGGAAAGCTCCGAAGGCTGCTGCTCCACCTGAATCGAGTCAGGTCCAGCAGTCAGGATTGGCCTGGAGAGCACCGGCCGAATGGCCAAGAAGCTGCTCTTAACTGTCTGAGGTTGGGAGTCCCGCCATAGCTTAGGTGGCTCTCTGGCCATGGGTCATGGGTCACGTCAACACTCAGCCTCTCCCACGGCCCAGTGGTCCTTGTTTGGTCTTCTGTGATGAAGGAGGAGCACCCACTACTCCCGAGGGCCATGTGTGCCCTCCCAGGAGGTGGTGAGGCCTGGGCTCTCATGGTGGAGTGTCCCTGCTGGCTGGTGCGTTCTCACGGGGTCTCTCTCCCCGCAACCCTCCCCACGTGGGTGCACCTCGGTTAAAGGCTCTCGTTCCAGTGGCTGTGCCAAGGCTGGAAGGGTGATGCTGGAGATGTGCAGTCCCCGTCTGCAGCCCCAGCCTGGCACCACACATGGGCCTTCGCACCCCACTCTGAGCACTGGCACCACCCCTCCTGGGACTCTGAGAGGAGATAAGCCCTGGCCCTGGAAGAATGTGCTCTGAAGTGGCAGTCGCTGAATAGCTGACATCAGACACGAGGCCTTATCTGTCAGGGCTGCTGCAAGACAGGGAGTTGGACAACAGATTCTCCCAAATGTCACCCACACCTGTCCCCTGTGCTGGCAAGCAGAGCCAGTTTCACACACGCTGGAGGTGACCCAGCGCCCAGGCCAGGCGGGTGCCATCCAGTTGGATGTCAGCAGAGCTGGTGCAAACACTTCATGGTGATGACAACTGAGCATCTGTGGTTCAGGGGGAACTTGGGTTGTTTTCCTCCTGAAGCAGATGCATTCACGTGGTCTTCTCCCGAAGAATGGACGTGCAGGTGCCTAGAACCACCTGTGCCCAGCAGGAAGCCCGCAGTACCCTGGTAAGGATGGGATGAGTCACTGTGGTCAGGGTGTCTGTGTGCACAGTCCCTCTGCCTGCTGGGTGCAGTGGACCAGAAGCAGCCTTCTGCATTGGGCAGAAGTGGGGAGACGGGCAGTGCCAGGTGTGGTGCAGAAGTCTGTTGGGTCTTGGAAGGAAGGCTTGGGGGTGTCCCATCTGTGCAGAGCAGAGCTGGTGGCCTTGGCATGCATGTATGACCTTGGCCTGGCTTACCTGAAAGGGCAGAGCGGAGGAGAGAAGGAGGAGGGCAGGGGGAGAAGCTTCTGGTGGCAGCTTTGCCTTCCCAGGATGGTGCTGCTTCCTCCACTCTGGGGAGACACATTGGCTCGCTCCAGCCGCTAGGCAGACTGGGTGCCCCTGTGGCCAAGCCTCAGCTCATGCCTGGGCGAGGAGACCAGGTGGACATCTAGGACATGACCTGGGGCAGTGGACATTGCCAGAGGGGACTGAGAGCTGGTGTGAGCTGCAAGTTGATGTGGGCCAGAGCAGAGCGGGCTGGGTGGCCCCAGACCAGACTCTCACCCTGCCCTTTACTGTGGCCCTCCTGTGCCTCCATCTCATCGCCCATGGAAGGGACACTAGTAGTTCTGCCTCTGGTAGCTGCTGGGTTCATTTGGGGAACTTTGGAGAGGGTGCAGCTCCACAGGAGCACCTCGCAGGCCTCATGGTGCCCTGTGCTGCCAATAGGCTGTCCAGAAAGGAAGGGACAGGCGTGGAGCCATTAGAGTCCATCATGTGTGCAGGGTAGGACAAACGGGGGTGGCTGTGAGTGAGGAGACACCAGTATTAGGGGCTCCCTAGGAAGGGAACACTGCTCCACGTGACCCATGGATACCATATGACCCAGGAGAAAGACTCAGGACCAAGCTCAACGTCTTGACCCCACCACATCTGGCTTTCCTTTCCTGGGTGAGTTCTTGAAGTTTGCCACCTTCTATTTTTTTCTGTTTCTTGTAACAAATAATAGCTGCCTTACTGAGATAAGAAAATGACAGAGTGGAGGAAGAATCAGGTTGAGAAGCTTAAGACACCCCATGGATTTCCACCCTAAATGTCATAAACAGAGCTTTCAGCAGAAGCTCACGGCACCCACAGTGTTGAGTTCTGGCAGCACCCCCGGCCCCCTGCTCTCTGGAGGAAGGGTCCTCCTCCTGCAGGGACTTGACTCTGGGGCACCAGAGGCAGCAGGGCACTGGCTCCTCCCTGGGCAGATGCAAGCTTCCCACAGCAGAAGCTGGTGTGGACATCAGGAAGTGGCAGCCAGCCCCACAGGCTGACCAGCCCCGAAAGCTGCGTGCCAAACAGTGTCTCTCGGGGGTAGACCTCATGTGTCGACTCGACTGG
This sequence comes from Spermophilus citellus, assembly GCF_964194105.1. Classification (NCBI taxonomy): domain Eukaryota; kingdom Metazoa; phylum Chordata; class Mammalia; order Rodentia; family Sciuridae; genus Spermophilus; species Spermophilus citellus. The sequence goes on along the minus strand of NC_138182.1, from coordinate 286,222,264 downwards.
GCACAGGGGTTCCTGGATGTCTCTCTCACATTCCTTGGGGGTCTGCAGGTGTTTCCAGACGAGGTGCACATGGAAATCTGCAGACTGAGTCAAGCAGTTGGGCCCACCCCGAGTGCTGAGGGCTAGGATAAGGCAGAGGTTGACCTGTGGGCTAGAGGGGTGCCTGCTTCTGACCCCAGGGGAAACGCCCGCTGCCCTGGGCCACCAGCTGCAGGCCGAGGGCCTTGCCAGCCGACACCCCGACACCAGGGGGCTGAGCACCTTTCCCTAGGCCCCCGTCCCTCCCTTTGCTCTGCTTCTCTGGTGAAGACCAACGAAGGCTTGAACCACATGCCACTCCCGGAAAGGAAAAGGCAAAACCAGGAGGCGAGGAGGTCAGTGGTCGCCCAGGCTGGAGGGGGGGTGACGGAGAGGCAGAGCCCAGGGGTCAAGGCCACGCTCGGGTGACACTCGTGTGCAAGTCACAGTCCTCACAGTGTAAGAAGAAACCTGATGGCGTCCACCAATGTCAAAATTGGCCTACTCACGTCACCAAAAGAGCCCCAACACGGTGAGGGTGGGAGACAGGGCCTGTGTGGGGACAGGGGACAACTCCCCACTCCCTGCCCAATTTCACTGTGAACCTGAACTGCTCTCGTTAGTGAAGAAGGGTTCTAACAACACCACTGCCACAGGCCATCCGCCACGTGGAGACACGTGTGCAAGAGATGCCCTGAGGTGGGCAGCAGGGGAAGTCCCCTGGACCACGCTGTCACCTGGAGGGAGTGCAGAGGAGGGCCAGGTGAGAGGAGGGTCGGGGACGTTTGGACTCCCCAAGAGAAGGCAGAACGCTCTTGGACCTTGGAACCGGGAGGGACCCTGGAATTCCTTCCAACTCGACCTCGTTTCAGAAGCACGTTTCTCCCTGTGTTGGTCACCTACATGTCCCTTAGACCCAGTCAGGGCAGACAGGGCAAAGTGGGTGTTTCAGAAACTTGTCCAGATAATTCTGTTAAGGTGAATCTGGCTTCTTTTCTCTCCAGAAGTCGAGGCGTGAGCTTCACATCAGTCCCCTTTGGCTTCCAGGTCTCCCGCCCGCTAACCCCCCACCCCGTCTGGCTGAGCAGTGTACCTGTGCTTTGTGTGTGACCGCAGCATTCTGCCCGCTTCTAACTGGGCACACTGGCACTCGGACTCCTGCGAGGATGGGCAGATCCACCAGGAGTGTTTCGCTGTGATTCATGCAGAGTCCCTGGGGCATGGACGGAATCCCCGCACACGCCACGAGTGTGCCGTCTTGGCACCCCCTTCCTCTGGGAGGTGGAAGACAGTCCTGAGAAAACTGATCGTTTTTGTCTTTTTGTAGTCAGAGCAAAATAAAGATGCAGCATTAATTGATGCACGTTAATTCACGTTTTCCATGACCAGCGCTGGAGAAAACAGGAGAACAATCCGCTATTGAGAGGACACAGAAAACCAGAACAGCCTTGAGCCAGTCAGGCCCACAGCTCTCAGCTCCCACCTGACACCCGGCTCCATCAGAACAATCGGACGGACGGACAGTTTCCTCGCTGCCATCTTCAGGTGGATTTTGCACAGTCAGGGCTAACATGATGCGGCGGCACATCTGACTCCTCTCAGCCTCAGCCCACCTTAGACACAGGCTGCAGTGTCTGTCACCGTTGTAACTGGAGCTACCACTTGCTGAGTGAAGGGTGTGGGCGTCCAGGCCCGGCCCCCATGGAGGCTCTTCTAATTCCCCAGGACTCTCCGTCTCTGTCCAGCTGCAGAGGTCTGCCGGCCCGCTCCCCACACCCAGTGCGGTATTTCTACGTCACTCTCAGTTCCTCGAGGTTGACAGACGGCTGTTGCAGGCCTCCCCTGCCACTTGCTAGCACCCTGCTCCTCTGAGAAAGGATCTGCTTCCGCTTTGCCTGGCGGTTCTCCAAGCAGGAGAACCGGGCGTCCGAGTGGAGACACAGCAACGTCACCTTCTGGGGGCACTGGGTGGCAGGGCGTGGAGAGAGTGCTGCTGGTGTGTTGTCTCTATCCCCATGGGTGCCAGTGCTTGCTGTCCTTGTATCAGGAAGTGTCCTCTCATGGTGTCGTGTGGCTCCTACAGGCCCATGCTTGTTGGGTACAGAGGATGGAAGTAGCCTCCACAGCACAGGAGGTGACTGACTGGGTTCAGAGTCAAGGGTGAGTGACACCCCACAGCACAACACTAGCGTGTGCTTTGAGGAACCCCACAAGGTGAGCCTGTTGTCACCTGTCACACACAAGGACATGGCTCTTGGGGCACAAGTGCCTGGCCTCAACCCAGAGCCCAGAGAGGAGACAGGTTGGAGATCCAGATTCCCCTGGTGTGTGCTGTGTCTCAGTAGGGGACAGCGAACACGCACCAAGTGACTTAAGGAGGGAGGCCTTAAATTATTAAAGTCCCATTAAAATAGATTAAAGATGATGCTCGTTATGACTGTGGTTCTAAGTCCAACACCTCCTCTTCATGAGTCCGGTTTAATTTTACAAACGTGGAGTGTACCCTGCAGGTGTGGTGGGCTTTCAGGATATCTGGGAGGCTCATGGAGGGGAGGGGAGGCTAGCTGGCGTGGGCTGGGGCAGATATCCTGCAGCTCCCTCCCTCCCCACGCCCCACCTTGGCCCATGAGCAGAGGCAGGAGGGTGCGTCCCGTTCTCCGTGGGCTGGGAGGGAGCTCCAGAGAAGGCCAGCATGGGGTCCCCAGGCCATAGCTCCCTGATGACCTGTTTCAGGTGTTGTGGAGACAGGTCAAGACAATCACACAGAAATCCAAGGGTGTGGGGCTGCTCTGTGGGTGCTCACACCTTCGCCTGGGGTCTGTCTTTCCCCTGAATAGGAGTGGGTTTGTCCTGTCAGTTGAAGGCCTGAAGAGCATATTGGAGGTTTCACTGAGGAAAAAGAAGGCCACCCCAGGACCCCATGGGGGATGGCCTAAGAATTTCCAGGTTTCCTTTGCTGTGGGGGCCACACAAATTGCAAATGTGTGAGGCCCCACTACTCCATGCACAGATTCCTTAAAATCAACTCTAAAAATAAATATCTGTGTGCATGTACATGTGTCTGGATGTAAATGTATGTGCACAAACAGGTAAGACTGCGTGTTACAAACACACATTGGATATGGATACAAAAATGTGCGCAGACATGCAGATGTAGATATATTTACAAGGTAGAGGAGGTGTGGACATTGATGAAGAGATGCATGTGGACATGGGTGTGGTGTGGATATGGAAGGAGATGTGCATATAGACATAGATACGAGGTAGAGGAGGTGTGGACATCCATGGAGACGTGGATGTGGATATGGGTATGGGTATGGGAGTCAATGTGCATGTGGATACAGATAAGAATGTACATGTAGGTGGGGATATTGATACAAACATGGACATAGATATGGATCTGGATGTGAGTGTAGATGTATAGACGGAAACGAATACGAAGGTAGGTGTGGTTATTGATACGAACCTGGACATACATGGAGATTAGGTGTGGATAGTGATAGAGACATGGATATAGACATGGAGACAGACGTGGGTGCACACATGGATGTGGCTACTGATGCAGATACGATTACAGATATATATCTAAATATGGAGACATATATGGATATGTGTGTGCATGTGGGTATAGACATGAACATAGATATGCATGTGTATTTGTGTATAAATGATATCGATATCATTTAGATGTGAATACGGATGTGAACATGGTCATGGATGTTGATATGGATACATAACGTGGACATGTGTGTGCATGTGGGTGTAGATGTAGATATGTATTGTGTATCGATAGGCTATGGATGTGGATATGAGTGTAGATGTATAGACAAAAACAAATATGAAGATGAATATGGATACATATACGGGTGTAGCTGTGTCCGTGGGTTTGAACATGGACGTGTATGGATCAAAGGAGACATAGACATAGACGTAGAAGTGCTGTGCCCCCTGATGATTTGGTTCTTTGCAGAACCCTGATGACCTATGTTCATCCCTTGGGATACAAAGTAGAATTTTTCCAAGATCCCCCTCGGTTGTCAAACTCTGCAGATGTCCAAGTTCCCTGAGACAGACAGCACGAGGGTTAGAGACATACCATGTGCACGTCCCCCTGCATGTTTTGAATCATCTCTGGGTTGATTGCTGTACTTAATACTCTGGACATAATTGTTAAACTGTATTATTTAAGGGGAAATGAGAAGAAAATGGATCTGCACAAGTTCACTAGAGATCATTTGTTCCCAAGTATCTCAGCCTGCCGTTGGCTGGTCCACATCAGAGCACACAGGGGGGGACTGGACAGTGACACCTGGTGCTGCCTCCCACAACCAAGCTCCACTTCTCGCACTCGGGCCGGTGCAGTGCGTGGCTCGGCCCAGCCTCGCAGCTCTGCCTTTGCTGCAGCTGATGCCGCACACTCTTGCCCCCTTTGTCAGAGGAGAGCAGGGGCCACCCTGCCTGACCTGGCCTCTGTTGTCAGGCTCCCTGGCTAGGAATGCATGTTGTGGCTTGGAAAATAAGGCCCTATGGGACAGAGTTGCCATGGGCTGAGGTTGTTCTGGAAGGATCTGTGGGAGTTTTCTGCGTGGCCACCTTGTGTGCCCCACAGGATGTTTTTGGAAGCCTGTTGTTTTGCTCACAAAAGGTCATACAATAAAACAAAAACTTGAGGAAATAATGAAAGCTTTAATGGAGTTTGGACAGTTTTATAACTAGGCTGAAGCTGTTTTTACAGCGGCAGCCGAGACTGGTTTCCAGTGTTTTGACACTGTTTCCTGGTGTGGAGAAATCTGTCCGTGTGATGTGTTTGGAAATGTGGGGTTAAATACAGCTCGGGCTGCCGCCGCGCACGGGCTGCTCTTCTATGACGACTCTGTTCCTCCTCCTCTCACCGCACCGTGGGTCAACATTTCTGAATTTATTGCATACATATGTCTGAGCCCTTGCTTCTCGGTGGGGAACAACAAAACCTAAAACGAGGAAACAGAGACTGCAGTTTTGGCAGGAGACGGGTTCCAGTCCAAGGGGTATGAAACACCAGGAGTCCTGTTTTAGAGAGGAGAACTTAAGAACAGTAGGATTTTAATTTAAAAGCTGAAAAGCACAGCTAAGAGTTGCCAGAAGGCTTATCTGAAAACGGCTCCACTTTGCCAAGAGCCGCATGGACTTTCGGGCAGCTCTGTGGGCACCACCAGAACATCTCGCAGAACTGAGGGAGCGTCTGCAGGACGCGGCCCTGCGGTTCTCATCATCCGACTTGGTGATGAGAATGAAGCCGCGGTGTGCACATCAAGGATCAGGGAGAGCTGAATGTGTAAATGGCTCCTGGGTTTCCTTCCCGCTCCACCGTGTGGCCACCTTTTATCCTCGCCCCAGAGTCTGGGCCTTGTCTCCTGATGGTTCCTCCCAGGATGTCTGCAGGGCGTGCTAACCACAGGGACTGCCACACTTGGTTGGAGACTTAGAAGTGGAGAAGATGAAATCCAGGAGAAGGCCCTTCAACTCCCAGGGCTCTCGAGACTGAACGGCTTCACGTGGCCCTGAAGAGAACTCCCAGCCCCTGCTGCCAAGAGGGAAAATGGAAGGGGATGGGAAGGGGCCACCGTTCAGCTGCAGGCTCCTCTGCATTTTGGCAATTTTGCTTGTTTGACAGACTCTTGTTGCACTGTGGCCCCTGGCAGCCGTGTGTTCTGGAGACCTCCAGAGGGAGGGCCAGGGGAGAGGGGACACTTACTGTGGGAGTGTCCTGGGGTCTGCTCAGAGAAGCAGAGAAGACAGTGGTGTGGCAGCAACGGGGTGACAGGGGACAGCATGGGCAATGCTAGGCAGTGTGTTGCCTTAACGGGGCTGCCAGGGAAGCGCCATCTGAGTGGCATCGTGAGCACTGTCCCTGGCTGTAAAGGCCCGGGTAGTGGCAGACTGAGCTCGGCTCCTGTGCTCTCTGGGAGAGTGCTGAGAGCTAAGCTCATGCCTGGAGGAGTGCTGACCCAAGTGGGCACTGTTCAGAGGGAGATTGAGGGTGGGAGAGCAGCAGATGGCCCTAGACAGGTGTGGCCCTCAGAGGGACCCTGGTGCCCAGGTGCCAAGCATTGGGAGGCACTGGGAGTGAATCTGATGGGCAGGGACTGTGTCTGGGGAATAGCAGACACACCAGAAGAGTCCCCCAGGGCAGCCGGCGAGGGCAGCAGAAGGGAGCCATAGGTGGTGAACGGCGGTGAGAGTCTCTGTGGGCTGAGCACTGCTGCAACGTGCCACAGAGAGGAGAAGGAGGCAGTAGCACACCGAGACCCTGGCCCAGGCGGCAGTCACCTGGTCAGATGCTTGCAGCCCGGTGGCACTGTCGGATTGGCCTTCTCCTAAGAGGCTTCCCAGAGGAGGGTCAGTCGCACCAGCACCCCTGCTTCAGAGGCTCTGGTGGGGGTGGGGAGGAGCCGCGGAAGGTGAACTGCGCTTCCCGGGGGTGTCTCGTCTTTTTTCCTTTTCTTCCTCCCTCTTTCACTCTTCTTGCTCCTTGGTGTGGTCTAAATGTCCTGGCACAAACACCTCCCAGTAAATACAAACACTGTGGTGTCTTGCACATTTGAAAAGGAATTTATTATTGGGGGGTTCAGAATCAACAAAGGACTGACGAGAACTTGAGCAGATCTATGTGAGTGGGACAGCCGGGAAAGCAGCCTGTTGGCAGCAGTGCTCGGAGGTCCAAACGGACCCGAGGGCCACGTGGTCCAGGCTCCTGCACCAGGCATCAGTCACGAGCACAGTCCTCGGCGGGCAACAGCATGCAGATGCTGCCCAGGATGGAGGCTCAGCGTGACAGAGAACAGACCAGGGTGAGCCAGAAGCGCCTTCCTCTGGTCAGGTTAGAATTGTGGAAGGGAAAGACGGGAGGGAAGGGCCCAGGGTGCTGAGTCTCCAGGACGCTTAGTGTCCCTGCACCATGGCATGCTGGTCCACTCTGGGCCTTCTCGGCTGACAGCTGCAACCTAGCATCTTGGGAAACGAAGAGGCATCAGGACATGCCCCAGTTCGTCTGCAGGACTGGGCCTGCAGCAGAGGCTGAAGAGTGTCAGCAGGTGGAATAAAGATGGAGCCACTTGGAGGAAGCCACTCACGGAAGACAGACGTGTGTTCGTGCGCGGGGTGATTTCCCTGTAACTCTTTATTTTTATTTGCTGATAGGAAGAGACTTTTTGATGAATACTTATGGGGCACTTCAGGCTTGAGTAGGGTTAATCTCTTTAGTTCAGGTGAGTTCATTTTAGCCACGATTCACTTCATTGGCTATCTGTAATGATTATTAACAAGCTTAAAGACCTCTGGGAGATTGTGGATAAAAATGCAGCACCAGGGAAGTAGGCTATCATTATGCTAATAGGGTCGGGAGAATAATTACCAGGCACACGGTTTCCATAGGAATCCTTGGGACTGGCAGAGGTCACCAGGTTAGGAGATCTCTCTCCAGCTCTACATCCTGGTGGACATACACTGCACATGGGCCACACACACACACACACACACACACACACACACACACCTAATCCAGTGTAGAGGAATATTAAATGTGTACTGTGTACATTGGTTTGCCATTGCACTTAAATAAATCCACCGTGAGATGAAGGAGGAGATAATTTATGTTTTCGTGCCTCAGATGTGTTTTAACGGCCTGAGTGTGGCTTCTGTCAGGGTGTCTTGACGTCCGGAAGCATACTGCATGCAATCCCAGGGCTTGCTTTGCTGCATTTCCCTGTTTCCGTGCTACCCCAGAGACTCCTCTGCAAACGCTTGCCTGGCCAGAGAGCCCTCATCCAGCTGGGTGTTCTCTCAGCTTTTCCTTTTTCTCCCACGTGCACAAACGTCTCTCCCGGGTCTGGGCCCTGCTCTTGCACACACAGCCATCAGAGGCTGTGGCCTGTGTTCTGAGATTCCCAGGTGCAGACTGCCAGGACTCAGCACGATGCCCTTTCCTGGCACAGGGCGCTGTCCAAGGACATTTAATAGAAAGCTGTTCGTTTAAATGAATGAGCTGCGTCTGAATCTCCCACAGCAAATCCCTCTCACAGTCCACCCAGTTCCTGTTCCATGCACCTGAGGGGTAGGTGACATTTAGCCAGGGACTCTGGGGCCTGAGTGAGGACCAGCCTCTGCACGCAGCCCTCAGGAAGCCCGGCACCCATCCCCAGTGGGACGGAGGCAGGAGGCTGCTGAGGCCAGAGGAGCTTCCCCATCCGGTTGGGTCGGGTCACAGAAGCCAGCTCTGTGCAGATCCACAACCCGATCACTGGGCGGGTTTCAGGGAATGGTGGAGGTGTGCGTACATACACACACACACCCACACAGGCAGATCCTCTGCAGGGAGAGTGGCAGGAGGTGGGGTGCTGTGCCCTCTCTCTGGGAAGACTCGGGGAGGGGGGAGTCTACAGCTCAGAGAGACTCCTGGGATGAGCAGGTAGCTCTAGCTCTGTGGGATCTGCTGACAGAGGTCCCCCCCCACCCTCCGTTGGAGTCACTGTGCCAACACTGTAGTGACAGCACAGGGAGCCAGGCCCCTTGGGAGGTGGCTGTCAAAAAAGTAACAGGCCATGTGCTGCAGTTTTACAGTGCCTGCAGGTACCCAGGTCTGAAATCTCATGTATTAAAAGTGGGATTTAGTTGGAAAAAAATTGCCTTGCTAGTTTTCGAGTTTGGCTCCATTTTTAACTGCCTACATTATCTTTAGGTCTGAACAGAGAGCTTGGGAGCTCCCACATCCTCGGGCCCTCATAGGGGAATGGCTACCTCCCTGGCTGCTATTCTTAAAGGGCACTGGAAGTGGAGCCCACCGTCTGCAGAGGGAAAGAGAGCCAGGCTAGTCAGTGACGTCCATCGACAGGACAGATTTGGACAGAGCCCTTGCTCACCAGGGCTGTGTCTGTCCTGAGAAGGGTGCAGTCCAAAGTGCTGAGGAGGCCTCACACCTGGTCCTGTTCTCCACATAGAAGTCCCCCCCCATAGACCCCAGACAGAGTGGCACAAAGGATGCAGAGAGCCAGATGCTCAGGTGTTCTGGGCTGACACCTCAGGGACACAGGCCTTGGATCAACTCAGAAGGAGCCTCTCCCATTAGAGTTCATGAGGTTGGGAAGGGTAAGGTCACCTAGAGTGCAGATGCAGTCAACACCTGGCTCCCAGACAGGCACGTCTCTGGCCCTTTGGTGGTCACCCAGGAACCAGGCCTTCACTGGGTGCCCACGTGCAGTGGCCCTGGTGACAGATTATGGGGTGATGGTACTGCAGGTGGAGACCAGGCAGTATTCAGAGTCAGTTCTACAGGAACTGGGCACAGTGTCATGGGCACCCAGTTCTCCATTGTGACAATGGTTTGTGTTCTGTGAACTGAGTCTTTGCGTCTGATCTTAAAAGCCAGAAGTGGCCACTAAACCTTAGAAGCTCAGAAGAAAAGGGATCACTTTCTAAGGTCAGCTTTTTATGCTGCATTAATAACAGGTCTTAAATCTCAGTTTCAGTGAGTTTAGCAATCAGTTTCTTTGCTGCCCAAAACATGTCTAGTGAATGCAACAAATTCAGATAACGGGCTGGCTACTTTTTCTGGCTTAATTACAATATTTTCATGCACAGCCAGCTACCACCATCGAGAGACCACATGCTCCTGCGTATCCTAGTGTATTTAGATTTCTGTTGCCAGGTTTTAACTAGAAGGCCATCTCCCAGCAGCACTAGTGAAGACCCTCGAGTTTCCTTCAGAGAACTCCAAGGCCGCGAAGCAGAGTGATAGCAAACTTCTGCCTAGTTTCAACAGAAACACCTTAAATTAGAGTTCTCCATGGAGAGTCATTTCTTCTTTCTCTTTCTGATGTTTGACTGGGGAGTCCCTGGTCACCCTGTAATAGACAGTGGGGACAAGAACAGAGGCCACATACGGTTGAGTAGAGCTTCCATGGAGACCACTGTCTTGAGGGTCAGCCCAGCAGGTGCATCTCCACTCCTGGGTGGGACTCCACTGTGGTCACATCCCGAATGCAGCAGCTTCCATGTGTGCACAGCATGATGGCCAGCTCTCTCAGAAGGCCTGTGCAGGACTCAGACATCTTGCCCAAATGGCGCATGGTGGGCAGGCTGCGGCATCTGGGGCCACGGTGCACAAGGGTTCACATGGGCTGCTTGAGGGGTGCCCACCTTGCACAGATGCATCTACACGGACCTTGTCTTTACCTCCAGACCCAAGCATCTAGTATGGGTGGGATCTTTACAAATACATAATTTAAGTGTGTTTTACCTCATCCTGTAAATCTCATGGACTCCACGTAGGCTGAGACTGAGGACGGAAGAAATAAGTTTGCATGCAGATCTAAGGAGAAGAGGCTGAGAAACAGCGGGAGGTTTTTCAAACTCTTCACTCTTCCTCTGCATCCAAGCAGTGAGCAGATCAGCCGTGAGCATGCTCCTGAAATCTGTTCCTTAGGCACTGCGCCTCCTGCACCAGCATGACCTCCTGATGGACAGGATCCTCATGCTTGCTCCTGCCCGTCTCTGACATCTCCCAGGCGAGCTCCCCCATGCCAGCATGCAACGAATCTCCCTCTCATGGAGCACTGCAGGGAGAGCTGAATGGCACGGAGGTAGTGCACGTGTCATCTCCACCACTCTGCTTCCCATCTGGCCGCCATCTCCCCAGATCAAAGGGCTTCAACATCAGCCCTCATCCTGGAGGCTCATTTCCATGGGATGGGTCTGGTTTAATGGGCACGCAGCAGGTGAGCACACCCACCCTCAGATCTCATGAGCACTTTCTGGCCAGTCTGCAGACAGACGGGAGGCAGAGGACCTGCAGTTCTGGCCCCGTGGGGCCCTTCCAGGTGCTTCCTTGTCCTCATCTCCTACACGTATCAGGTGGAGGAGGGCTGTGTCTCTCTGGGTGCTCATTCTCTGGCATTCCCCAGCTGAATTTGTTCAACAGTAGCAACATACAGAGGTTCCACATCCCAGACCTTCCCTCTTGGCATCCATTGCTGGACTCACCTTCTCACCAGCCCCCCAGGGCTGGCCTGCCTCATCCACACTCTCCTGAGTCTGATATAAGTGACTGTAAGTCCGTGAACAATGCCACCACACCAGAAGTTGGTTGAATACTACATATTTTTAATGTTATAAGCAAAGGTGTACATTGACAGATTTGTACACAGTCGCTGCTTTTAGAAAACATTTTATTTTTAAAGTGTATGTTGACAGCATTGGTTGTTGTAAGCAATCACTTCTTTTAGAAACATCTTTTTAAAGTATTTTCACACATATTAAATACTATTATCTTTAGAAATAGCTTACCTTTAGAAAGATACAATGTCTGAAGAGCAATACACACATACATATATATGCACACACATATGCCTGTGCACTAACACATACATGCACGTATACATGCACATACACACACACACAGGTTCACCTACACATGTGTCAACACAGACACATAAGTGCATGTATACCTACACACCTACCTGCACATACACATATGTCCACATGTGCAAGCCCTAATACACATATACACACAGGAATCACATGCACACACTGATGGACTGATAGATGGGCTGTGCAGGTGTGCTTGGAGAAGCCTCCTCCTCCTCCCATGCTGAGGGGTTGGGATTAGAAGGTACCAGGGAGGTAGAGGAGGAACATAAAATAGAAAGATTTCCTAGTGGGTCTTGAAGCCAAGAGCGTCGCCTCCAACCTTCTATAAAGAGCAGAATAAGCAGTCAGTGCAGTGTGGAGCCCATCACAAACACTCAGAGAGCAAGCTGGCTTATGAGGGGCAGGACACGGGGACCCAGCTCTGCCACCAAGGGCCAAGGAAAGCTATGGCACTCACACGTTTAGAGGAATGGAGATTAACTATGCCCCTTTGCTGTGACCAGTTTACACATGTGTGGGCTCCATCTGTACCAACATTTAGGAATGCACACTCTGAGTCTACTGGGTGATGAGGACTCTTGGCTGGCGAGTGGCACCTGTGCTTCACATCATGAACAGAAGGAATCTGTAGTCCATCAAAGAAACTTAAATGCTGTATTCCACGTCTGGCCACGATTCAGAGTGTGTGCTTTTCATCTGCAGAAGGAAATGCTCTGAATACGTGGGGGAAGCAATTGATCTCAATGATCAATTATAAGCCTGCCCATCAGGCATGTGTTGCCATGAACGATCTCGACCCATCCACAATTGCACTCATAATTCCCGCCCAAAGGTTCAGCCATGGAACGACTTGGAGAAGGGCGTCTGCCGCCAGGAGGCCTGGACGCCATGGTGGGAGTCCTGAGTTACAGTATCACAGGCCATTATTCCAGGGCCTCTCTTGCAGATGGTCTTCACATGTGAGCCGCAGAGGGCCTGCTTTGTGCAGGCTGTGTGGTGGGGTTGAGGGTTTGCTAGAGATTGGGAAGAGTCTCTGGGCACAGAGGGCTCATTCCTTGCCACAATCTGTGGAACCCCTGCTCTGTGCTGGCCAGAGGTTGGCATCAGGAATCTGGTTATCCACCCAGGGTGGACCTGCCTGCCGATTGGACCCTCGAGAGATGCATGCTACACAGGTTCTGAGCAGCTGACCCAAGCCCAGAGTGCTCATGCTCTGTGGTGAGGCCTTGCCCAGAGCGCTGACCCAAGCAGCAGTGGGTGGGTCCTAGAGACCTTGGCTCTGCCAAGAGAGTACAGGGTACTTGTCCTCACACCCATTTTAGGCACCTTGCCGGGCCGTGCTCCAACTCCCCAAATGCTCCCTAGAAACGCAGCTCCCAGGAGACCCCATTACCCTGTATGAGCAGCTGCCACATGACCCTGAAGGGCGCCTCCTGGGTTATGACAGAATGTGCCAACCCTCCCTCTCCTTGGCTCCAAAGGACCCTGGGGCCTGGAGTGCTGCTCTGCTTCTGGAAGCTGGGTCCAGACAGGAGAGACCCAGGCAGCATTTCCGACACAGCGCAGGGAGGTGGAGGAGTTCCCAGCACAGCACCATCCCGTGCCCTCACCTGACGGTGGATGCAGCTACATGCTGTTAAGATGTGGCATCTGTGTGGCATCCCTACACATGGGCTTTCTCTGCAGTGCCCTCCAGGGATATTCAGATGGGAGAACCAAACACCCTGCCTCTTGTCTCTAAAGTCACCTCTTTCCAGAAAACCAGACTTTAATTAAGCAGCCAATCATTATTGTACTGATGATAAAGATGATGATAAGATTTCCCTCTGCCTCCACTTTTAGTAAGAGACAAAGCTCTTCCTTATTACAAAGGTGGGATGGCTGTGGAATGCGGTAGACTGAGTCTGCAGCTACGGGCCTTTGGGGTCAATCAGAATCCAAACTACAGCAGAGACATTGATTCACTTCCCTTCTAGACTCTGTCAAGAGCCTGTCCCCAATCCCAGCGAGACCTGGGGGAGCATGAGGGAGGCAAGGAGAGCTCCCCAGCCCGAGGGGCAGTCTTGGCACTTACTGTCTAGATCTCATCTAGAAAATAATATGGGTCCCTTTTCCTTTTGATGTATTGTGAAACTTCCCTTAAGAAATTTCCTGTTAATTCCATCAATCAGTCAAATAAATAAAACCCATTCTACACACGTACAAGAAAAAGGTCAGAAGAGGCGACCTTGAGTGGTCACAAATGTGTTCCTTACCCCTGGGTGGCTCCAGCGAGCACGATTTCCTTCTCAGGGCTCCTCACAAAGAGGCGCACAGCGAGCAGCGTGCCCAGGTGCCATGTTTCTGATGGAAAAGGCACGTGGCACCGAGCGGAGTGGACAAGGCTGAGTGCAGTATTTTCCTGGGGGATTTTGAAGGCAGGAGAGTCCTTTCCGCCCAGCAATGCTGGGTTTAATTTGAGACTCCTGCACTGATATGCAACAACCCACTCTTGCTTTGGCTTAACTCTTTTTTTTTTTTTTTTTTTAAGAATTAACCCTTATTTTGTTTGTTTGCTTATATATTTATTTTTATGTGGTACTGAGGATTGGACCCAGTCCCTCATCTGTGCTGGCCAAGTGCTCTGCCACCAAGCCCCAGCTCCAGCCCTTTGGTTAACTCTTGACCCAAACTGAGACCTGCTGCTGGGATTTGGACTCAAAATCAAGGCAATGCTATTGGTTGTTTTTTTTTTTTTTTTCCCTCTGGGCCTAGAGGTTTTGCAGAATGCTCACTTTGGGAGGTGGACACCCGCTCACAGTCCCGGCCGGAGGTGTGCCGGGCAGTTCTCTCGGAGGTGTAAATGAGGCCTAAGTGTTCAATCGCGGGTCCTGGTACTGGGTGATATTTTAAACAATTACAGATGGTGGAGGGCTAGCCGTAATTGACAGCGGTGTCAGCACAGAAAGGAGGCTGACAGGCGTCGGGAACAATGATTAATTACCGCGAGCCGCCCTGGGCTCTCCCGTTTCCTCCCTTGCAGCTTGGAGCGCGCGTGGACTCGGCCGCTCTCATTACACCGCACCGCACAGGAAATATGCTTTCATTGCCCTGCCCGAGGACCACTCAAGCCAGTCCCCCGACAGGCTGTTCCTGGAGCACCCTGGGCTCAGGGAATCAGCTGGGATGGGAATCCAAGTGTGTCCCTGCCCCTGTGTTGTGACAGGGAGTTGACAACCCTACCTTGAGACCAGTGGAAGTCCAGCCACCATCTCTCTGCAAAAAGAAGGGGTTCGTGGAACAGGGCCGGCTCTGCGGATGGTGGCATGAGGGTCAGCTCTTTGTGGAATCATTTTACTTGTACCAGGATTATCTTTGCACCACGGTAATGGGTCACACAATGACAGTGTCCTTGGTCACAGGCTGCAGAGTTGCCCCTGCCACCCTGCACTAATGATGGCCACTCTGTTGCTGTGTGGGGCTCCTCCACCACTCTGGGAATGATGATGGGATGGGACAGGAGCCCCTGCAGCCCCCACCCCACAGGTGGTGGGCAGCTGCTCACAGGGTGAGGAGGCCCCAGGCCTGCTGCCTTGTCAAAGCAAGTGTGGTCTTGGCCTTCTGGAAGGTGCTTTCTACAACTGCTTGACCCTCTTAGTAAGTGTGACTTTGGGGTAAGACTCCTTTTATTAAAAAGCTTCAGTTAGAAAATATACTGATGCCTAGTGTTTGGACCCACCAGGGAAGGAGTGTTCCCAGAGGCATTTCTGAGAGTCGCTGGCCGTCCTCAGAGGCCAGAGAAGTGCTGTCTGTGGGGCGAGCAAGTCCCAGGGCAGGGCAGAGAGTGACCACAGTGCTCCAAACACAGCCCTCACGTGCAGGGGTCTCCTCCCATGCCAGGCCCCACGGCCTGTGGATGCTGGTGGGGCGTGGTCTGCTCCAATAGCCGCATGGCTCCCCCAGGCGGGGTGGGAGGCCCTGAGGCAGCAGCAGGGCAGAGCCTCCCTTCTAGCTCTTCAGGACGCCCCAGGTCCCTCCCGCCACCAGGCCCCACTGGGGCCCAGCCCTCCTGGCCTGAGCTGGCCGGCCGCCACCTCCCATGTTGATTTGGTGTTCAGGCTGCCCTGCAGAGCTGCAGTGCAAGGACACAGTGCTTGTGGTCCTGGGCACACACCGCCCAGGCTACGCGGGGATCGCGGAGCCCAAGTGGAACGCACGAGTGCAGGTGTTCCTGCACCAGAGGCGCCCCAGGCCTGCTGCTCAGCCCGCAGCAGAAGGCCAGGGTGGCCCTGGGGCACCCGGATGAAGTCTAGACTTTCCCACTGGAGCCCCCAAGTGAAGGCCTGTGGCATGTGAATCTGACTCATCTCATGTGATCCTAGGGGCCTTCACTCCTGCAGGTGGGAGGGCAGCAGGTGCAGAGGCCATGCTGGGGAGCCCCATCGGAACCTAGGGCACAGACTGGGCCACGGGTGTGCTGCAGTGGGACAGCCACGGGCACTAACGAGGCCAATACGCGACAGCCGCAGTACACGCCTGAGACCCTCTACAGAGGGTAGATGGCCGGAAAGCTGGTCAGACCCCAGGCGGGCTCCCCAGACCTTCATGGAAAGGACACGCCGGCCTACCAGTGTCCTTGTATAGCCACAAAGACCACCAACCAGAGAAAAGCGAGACAGGGCACAGGTCAAGCAGCCTGAACTGCAGCAGTAACGGTACTCAGCTCCCTCCTGGGGACACACAGATTAGACCTCCTAAAATCACAAATATTCAGAAACCCAGCCAACACGGCTCTGGGTGCGTGTGGACAGGAAGGGTGGGTGGAGGTCTGTTCTGTCCAGTGCTGGCTCCTCCCGGAGCTAGGCTGGGAGGCTGCAGCGGTCTGCCCTGGGGGGCTGCAGCCCTCGCTCACACACCCCTCGTCCTGTGCAAAGACTCGGGCTGGAATGCTTATACGAAGTGACACCTGCACACAGGGCTCCCGGGCCCAGAGACCACTGCCTCCTTTCGTCTAGACTGGCCTGGGACACGGGGGAGTCTGCCCTTCTATTATTTGGAGGAAACACACTCCGTCACAAAGCAGGTCTTTTTGATTACTTTCTTACGTCCAATTCTCCATGGCTCTTTGGTTCTGAGCGTGCGTGTCCTGTTTCCTTCCCTGACAATTAGCATCCAGACTCTTACATCAGCGTCCCCAGAGCTTCCCCTCAGCGGCCGGCACTGCTGCAGCAGGAGACCTCGGCTCCCTGGGATGGCAGCCCTGGGCCAGCCCTGGACAGTAAGGCCAGGAGCCCACAGCTCCCCAGACCGTCCGAGGTGTGCCCCCAACCTCCCGCCAGGGTGCCACACTTCTGAAGCCCATCTTCTCATAGCGCTGCTGGCCAGAGGTCTCTGGAGGAAAGCATTCCCAGTCTCTCCATGGTGGCCTCCATGTGGCTTTGGGGTATGGTTTTTGCAGCATGGCTTTACTGTCCTTGGGTGAGTTCAGGAAGGGGTGCTTGGGGAGATGGATTGCAGATCCCACTTCACGTGGGCCCCCGCCTCCTAGCCCAGTCCATGGCCACGACATTCCGGGAGTCGGTGTGTGCTGTTTACACTGCCCACAGGAGAAGCACGAGGGCAGGAGAGGAGGAACATAGAGTAGGTCTGTTATTTGCACCCTCTTTAGTGGGAAGTAGGATGCCAGCACTGAACCCCAGGTCCTCAGCCCCTCAGCTGCGGCTCTTTCTCTCCCAAAGCCCAGGGTTAGCACATTGCGCTTCTCTGAGACGCTACAAGGTTGGGCTGGCTGCAGCTTAGAGGACCCTGGATTTTCCACATGTTTTATGGAGACTAAGGAGAGTTCCTGCTCTATGTGAGCTGGAAATTTTCAGGTGACTCAACTCACTTGACAAACCAGGGAAAGCACAGTTTGCACACTAGGGTGTTCCAAGAGCTAATACCCTTGCTATGGAATGACCCAGGCCTAAATATGGAAAAGTGAAGTCCTGATGTGTAGACAGAGGGCATGCACAACATACAAAGAAGCCACAGAAATGTCCGTGAAACCTGTAAATAAGGGTATCGCCCTTTTATGATCAGATTCATGTCAATGTGCATCTAAGCAGAAGTAGCATGTCCCCATGTGGTGAGCAGAGGGTTAAGAAATGATCTTATAGTGTGGCAATGGTTGTGAGAGGGGAATCACTTTCTCACACTCGGGGAGAGTTTCCTGAAAAGTCATTTGGCCATGTTTTTGCAAAGCCTCGTAGTTTTGCTTTCCCAATAGTGACTCCACATGTAAGAAACTTCCTCCCCAAATCACTGGATAAGTGTAGAAATGAAGGATTTCATTTTAGTAAAGTTATAATGGTGACAAATTAGAAATAGCTTAGATATTAAAAAATGGGATCCTGGTGAAATACAGTGTGATAGTATTCCGATGGATTTTATGTAATATTTCATCTGTCATAGTTTTAATATAACAATATTAAAAATTGCTGAATATTACAATTCCATGTTTTACAATAAAAGTAAAATAGAAGAAAAATCAAAAGTCTGAAGACAATAGTATAAGGCTTTGCAAAGATCGTGTGGTATAGAATCAGGGTGTCCTATCTTTGTTTCTTGGGTTTCAGTTTTAGTGGACAGCCATTGTTCCCATACACCAGGGCGGGGGATGTAGCTCAGTGGTGGAGAGCTGACCTCGCAAGCTGAGGCCTGGGACCCACAGCACCAGAACATTTTATTTTCATAATTTAAAACAATCATTCCAATTTTGCATAAAGTGATCTCCCTACTCATAGTTCATGGAGCTGGTCGGACACAGCTGTTTTTTGTGCTACCTGGCAATCCTCCCACGTGTTTTCTTGGTAACCCTCCATCGAAGGTCTCTGCTTTCCCGTGGCCTTGCCTGGCCCTGGTGGCTGTTCTTCATACAGGCCATTTTCCTCTCTCCTAATATGTTATTAGGAAAGTCCTAATAACATATTCCTAATAACTTTTAAGTTCTAAAACATATTCCTGTTTATGGTAGTAAATCCCTTTTCAATGGTTCATTATCAGAACATCACCAAGTGTTTCTAAATATCTGTAATGCTCCCTTCTTGGAAACCGTTTTCAACAGTCCGTCATCTTGAATGAGTGAGGTTTGCAGGTCTAGAATGTCACCTGTCAGATGAGGCCCATTCTTCTTTGGGAATGCCTTCAAGGGTGTAAGGCACACAATGTCACAGTGTCCCTTCTCTAAATGATGAGAATTTGGATTTCACACTATTTCACCTGTTGTCTTTCTCTGCTCCCAGGTCCAGCCCAGGATCCCAAGTCCATCCAGGTGTCGTCCACGGAGAACTGAGTTCTGCCGAAGCTGTGTGCTGAAGCCCAGACCCCCAGGACCTAAGAAGGTCCTTCCAGAGGTGATCAGATCAAGGAGACACTGTCAGGGAAGACCCTGGCTCCTCAGACTGCAGTCCTCATGAGAGACTAAGGCTCATGCAGAGCTGCGGTTGGGGACAGGGAGAAGGCGCATCTGTGGGCAGGGAGTGGCCTCAGAGGAGCAGCCTGCCACAGCTGGGCCTGGGCTCCAGGCGAGGACTGCGAGAGGATGCACCCTGTGGTGTCGGCACAGGCTTCCCCAGACTGAGGCCCTAGCCTTTCTTATTCCTGACTAGCTGAGCAGCCCTGGTCAACAGTGTGCAGAATGTCCCCGGTGTTTTCAAGATGAGAAGCACAGTGTGAGCTTCTGGCAGGAGTACACAGGGGCGGGTCTGCGGCACCGCTCTGCCCCGTGAGCGATGCCTGCCTGGGTCCAGCCCACTGCAGATGGTGGGTTGGTCACTGTAAGCCTGGCCCTGGCCCTGAGCCTCACTGTGGCTATGCAGACCTCCACCTGGTGAAGCCCCAATCAGAGGAACACCAGATTCCCTATATTGTTTCTAGAACTTTCTTCTCTAAGTTAACATAGTTCAAAGTAGTAAGTTGAAAAGAAGAAAATGGTAGAATGCAGTCTATCAAAGAGCTCTTTGGCCCATGGAAGGAATCAAAATGCTTGGTGACATCTCAAGGTCCAGGCACCACCTGAGGGTGGACACGGTGTGGGAGGCCTTGTGGAGGGTGATGAAGGGCAGCAGGCCAGGCAGCAGAGGAGTGGAAGGCCCAGAGGATTGGGACATCAAGGACAGGTCTCCCTGCTGTGGGACTTAAGCAGATGGGCCAAACCAGGGTGACCAGGATGGTCACCAGAGGTTACACTGAGGAAGGGGGCACCTACAGCTCACTCTGCTCTGGTGGGGGCCTGGCAGAGGAGCTACCTGGAGGAGCAGGTGCCCCTGGGCTGCCTGTGTGTGAACTGTCCTGCTCAGAAACAGCCACCTCCTGCTGTGCCATCTTCCTCCTGCCACCTAGACACACCGTCACTAACAGAAGGCAGGACAGAGCACAGGCAAAACACAAAGACGGCCACTGCACCCACCCCATGGTCTTCCGCCAGGCCCCGGCCCACTCCCCTATCCTGGAAGCAGAAGGGAAGGTGCCCCTCAGCCGGGCACAGGCTCCCTGGGGCCGCGTGGAAGTGGGTGCTGGTGGGATCCATTATCTGGCCATTGTGATTCCACCCTGTGTGTGTGTGTGTGTGCACAAATGTGTGCATGAGAGAGCAAGAGAGACACACACAGACCAAGTCAGAGACACTGATGGTTCAGTAGGTACTTGGACCGGGTCTGGTTAAGAGTAATGAGAGCCGAGCAGTCGATTGATAAAAGCACATTCTATCTAGGAACCCATGCAGCTGGGGAACAGGCCTCTGTGTGAAAAGGCACACTTCTAAGTACACAAGAGTGGATTTGCGGCAAAGGGGCAGGGCGTGGGGGTCACCGGGCGGGGGTCTGCCAGGCTGCCTTGGCAGATGCTTCCTGGGGCTGAGGCTCCAGGACCCGGCCTCAGCGTGGGGAATAGGTTAGCTGTGTTCCCGAGCTCTGTCTCTGTTTGAATCTGAGAACTCTGACGGCGGCTGCTTCCGGTGACGCTGGGTAGGGACAAATGCTGAAGGAGCGAGACCTTCAGGGTGACTCGCAGGCCTCTGGCTGCACACGGGCTGTGAGGCTCTAAGGACTTTACCACCACCTTTGGGCTTTGGCCAGCTCTGGGCTGAGCGTGGTGGTCTCTGGATCCAGGCTCTGGGACTGGAAGGAGGGACCCAGATGTGGGTGTCTGGGCCGGGAGATCCTGCCTCTGAAAAATGACAGATTGTCCTCACGGTGGCAGTGAGCCAATTTAAATTTTTGTTTAACTACTTTGTTATTCAATTATTTTCTTTGCTTTTTTAATGAAGAAAAGGAAAAGTCCAATTTCTGGCATGATTTTGGCCACAGAAGGATTTTAAATATATATGGAGACGTGGGTCACAAGGAAAGTGCAGGAGGAAGGAGCCTGTGCCCCTAGCAGGGACTCTGGGCTCCGGCAGGTGGGGAGAGCACGGGCCTGCAGCCCTTGCCTTCCTTTCCAAACTGCCCAGTCCCCTTTTGCATTTGGTCACCCCTAATCAGGCAATGCCCTCCCCTGCTGGAGCTGTTCCCATGTCATTCGGGGCCACTGACAATGTGCCTGAGACTAACACCCAAAGCCTCATTCCTTCAGGGTGGAGTGCGGCACATGTTTAAGAGGTTTCACTGAGGCCAGGCTGACACGCCCTGGAGAAGAGACATCCTGGGGAAACCCACTTTGGATGATCCCAAAGCCCCCAATCTGTAGGGGACAGGGGCTATTCTAGTAATGCAGTGATGACTAGTGCTGTACTCATTTTTTCTCATTTTTAAGAAAGTGAAGGATAAAATCTCTTGAAACTCAATGAAAATTTTTCCCTAATAACACTTCTGGAACAGAAAGGAAGAAGGAAAAAGCATGCACAGGTCACAGATATTACTTGATCTGAAGATTTCCCGGTGAAACTCAGCCCACGGCATGATTCTCTGTTAGCTGTCTACCTGGGCAAATCTGATTTCCTGGGGATGGTCCATAAAGTGAAACCAGATTCTGAACATGTACCCAAAAAATGGCAACACGTGTTACTGTTCAGTTTCATACCTCCTCATATCAGTTATTAAAAGATCCCTGCATAGCATCCACTTAATTCTCATGAATTCTGACCTTAGAAATGTTAGACAAACGGACATGGTGGCTGCTGTTTAGGATCACCAACAGGCAGAAGTCCGCGGGCTAGGAGCAGCGCGATGACATCAGGTCTCCTAAAGAGTGCCCATGGTCACGTGATGGCCATGTGTCTCAGCACTTCCTGTGCATTGGCACTCCGCTGGAGGTCTTTAAACCTTCATGGCGACACTGAAGCTTATTATTCCATCTGCAAAGCTCATCCTTTGAAAGACAGGAGACATGAGAACCTCATCTTCTGGCTGTTGTTTCTAAAGGAGCAATTCCCCTGCCTCTCGCCAGCCCTGGCTTACTCCTTCCCAGGGCAGGGGATTTGACTTGCTGGTGAGCTTGGGGGAGGGTCCCGTCTGGTTTGCCAGCTCCCTCCTTCCGGCCCCTTTCTGAGCTGCAGGTTAGTTGGGTGTCTATCTCTTTGCCATGTGGCCGTAGGTCTGTGAGCACACCTGAGGGGGGTGCTTAGTCGACCTGAGGGAGAAACACTGGTAAACCCCTTGGGCTGTTCACCCAGCGCCCTTGGCTAGACCAAATGCATCGGAAATGGGAGGGATGTCTCCTTGCCGACCTCCATGCGGTTTCCTGATAGGTTCCGAGTTCTAGAGAAACGGATGGTGTTGATCCGTCCACCTTTGAGACCACAGAAGACTGCCCTCCTAGTGGTAGGTGTGAGTGTGTGGGCTGGGTGCCTGGCAGTGGGAGCAGCCCCAGCTCCCCGCCAGACGGTAAATTGAGGCTAGAAGGAGTGCGACTCATTGACAGTTCTTTGTAACTATGTAACCTAGAGCCAAGGCTCTCTGTGGATGTTTTCATCTCATAGAAACCTCCTGGGATCTGATTCAATGGTGTTGACCTTCCTTTTTTATTTGTGATTACTTCATTTTCCCCA
This sequence comes from Spermophilus citellus, assembly GCF_964194105.1. Taxonomy (NCBI): domain Eukaryota; kingdom Metazoa; phylum Chordata; class Mammalia; order Rodentia; family Sciuridae; genus Spermophilus; species Spermophilus citellus. The sequence continues at coordinate 286,199,838 of NC_138182.1, read as the reverse complement.
TAAATTTCAAAGTTTGGGCAAATGCATGGAAACCTATGGAGGTTCTCTTCCTGCATCAGGGCTACCCTTCTGTTGGCCCAGTGCTTTGGTTGGTAGGTGGAGATAAATAGATAAAGATAATAGATAGACAGTTGATTGATAGATGACTGATAGGTGACTGATGAATGGATGAATAGATGACAGATGAATTATTGATAGATGAATGAATAGATGATTGATGGGATAGGCTGAGATATCAATAATTGATGGGTGGTAGATAGAGAGGTAGATGGTCATGTGTGTCTGTGTGTGTGCAGGCACCTCAGACAGAAGGAAAGCCACAGCTGTCCTAGGTGACCTCACTGAGTTCACAGCATGGGAAAACTCTCCGGCTGCAGCTTACCTAGGTGCCACTTGGTTGGTTAGGCGGGAAGATGGATTGCATCACCGAGGCTAGCCCCCAGCGACTCTCTTGAGTACGACTCAATAATGCAGAACTGTTAGGAGCTCCAGCATCTGTCCCAAGGTCCGCGTTTTGCAGATGTGGAGACAGAGGCCCGTGGGTGAGGAGCGCATTCCCCAGATCTGGAGGCACGTTGTCACTGGGGCTGCTTCCGTCCCTCCTCACTTTGACACTGTGGCCTCCCTTCTCCATCCCCAGCCTGCAGGCTCCTGCTGTGACACCCCTCCCACCATGCCAGGAAGCCGCCTGCAGTGTCCTGGTCCCCTTCTGGGCTTGCTGTCCCCAAGAAAAATCTGTACTCCAGGCCAGTGGTGTCCCCTCCAGGCCCAGAGCCCATGCCTTTCCCTACAGAGCCTCTCCTGTGACCCTCTGATCTCCAAGCTCATGAGGCTCCTGTGAGTTGTAAACTCGACCCTGCGTGGAGAGCTGTGAGGCCTGGCGTGTCCTGACTTTGTCCAGGCCACATAGCAAGTGCCAGGTAATCCCACGCTCCTCACACTTGGGGGAACATGTATCCAGCATCAGTTCCTAAAATCTGTGTCACCAAGAAAGAAAACTCTGTCCAAATCCAGAGTTTCGGGGAAACTTCCACATGGTCAAGGCCTGCTCCTCGCCCCCCAGTGGAGCACCCGTGTTGGCCTCTTGCCAGGCGGGCGGCTCCACACACAGGCCCCTTGAGCACGCCTGGGTCTCTTGTGCGAAAGGCTCATCCCAACCCTGGTCACACAGGCAGGCCTGGCAGGCGTCCCCAGGCCCCCAAGGAACTCTGCCCCCCGACCTCTTCCCTCCCTTCTGTTTGGTTTGCAAGGAGCGCACTCATCACACAGCACATGGTGTTTAAGCCTGGGTCGGCGCGGCCTGTTCTGCATTTTAAATCTGTCTCTTGGCCAGTGGCATTCTTGGCCCCACCACCCTGGGAGCCGCCTTGCCCTCCACAGCCCCCGCCCTTCCTTGCGTTCTTGTAGCTAAAACACACTGTTAGACAGCCTACCATCTTCCGGTTCCGATCTGTGCTCAGCGGGCTTGTCAGAAAGGCAGCTGGTTTACCAGAGTGTCCTGGATGGTTGCTGGACACCTGAACACCCAGTGCATGTGCCAAGGGCGTGACACAGTTTGCTGTGAGAGCTCAGTTCTTCTCAGCCAGTCTTTCCTGCCAGAGTACTAGCTTTCCATTGCTGCAACAAAATGCCTGAGAAAGTCAACTTAAATGTGAAAGATTTATTTTCACTTACAATTTCAGAGGTTCACTCCATGGTCACTCTGTTCTGTTGATTCTGTGCCTGGGGTGAGGCAGAACATCACAGCGGGAGAGTGTGGTGGAGGAAAGCAACTCCACTCCTGTGAGCCAGGATGCAGGAGAGCCAGAGAAAGGAGGCAGGGCCTAGAGGGCTCTTCTGGAACACGCTCCCAGGGACCTGCTTCCTCCAGCCAGGCCCCACCTGCTGGAGTTTCTACCACCCTCCAGTGGTCCATTCAGTCATGAAAGGATCAGTCCACTGGTGGGGTCACTCCTTCTGTGAGCTCCTCACTTCCCCAAAGCCCCAGCTCTGGGCCTTGGTGCCCTGGGGACCAGGCCTTCCACAGCTGAGCCTCTGAGGATGCTCCCCATCCAAACTGGAGTGTAAGGTGTTTTGAAATCCCCACAAAGTGAAATTATCTCAGGGAATGTTTGTCTTTTGCTCCTTCTTATCCCCTCACCAGGGCCCTTGTCCTGTGCAGGGGCCCCTTGAGGTGTGTGGTGCGAGGACACAGCTGGCTCCTCCCTAGCAGCAGCCAAAGGGCACGCAGGGCTTGGCCCGAGGCTCTCCTGCTCCAGGCTGTGCAGTCAGAAGGAGGCGTCTGCCTGCTTGGCCCCTGAGGGTCTGCCCCAGGGGCTACAGAGGACTCTCACAGAAGGCGACCCTGAGCCGTGGTCAGCAGTGCTGGACGGACTCCCTGTCCCATCCTTGCTTGTCACGGTCCCCCAGTCTACGGGCAGCCTCCTCCTTCTGGTTTCCTTTCTTGTCTGAGTTAGTTGGTTTCCACTGCTGTGGCCATGAATGCTGGCGGAGGGCCACCTGGAGAGAGTTGAGGCAAACTCCGTCTCAGCTCAACTCCATTTTGACATCAGTTTCCAGGGACATTTCCTGGGACCGCAGCTCAACCACAGGGCCTCAAGGTAGCCCACTGCTGGGAATGGGTGACCAGTGACAGCTGTCTGCAGGTGTGGCACCTTCAGGCTGCTGTGGAGCACTGAGCCTCAGCTGAAGGACCTTCCTCTGTAATAGACTGGACACAGGAACCTGGGGCCGGCACCCAGCCCCAGCCTCCTTGTGGAAGGCCCCTGGGGGAGCATGATGCAAAGGATCCCATAGAGCTCACAGGTCTGGGGTCTCAAGAAGGAAGAAACCTCCTTGGAAGGAAACTGACCGCAAGCCCTTATCCAGTTGAGCGAATGTGTAGAGATGCCAGGAGACCACCTAGCCACTGTGAGTGTGCGCAGGACCACAGTGGGACCAAGGTTGTCTCATCATGTGGGGGTAGCCTCTCGGGTGGCCACAGGCCTCAGGAGAGGGGCACCACAGGACACACGTGGGGCCTGTCACTCTTCCCAGGAGTTAGTCTCCCTGGGCTGGTTCGGCTTTGTCCTCCCATCCCCTGATTTCTCAGGCAGAGTCCAGGACGATCACTACCTTCCATCCAATAGGAGGACTTCAGATAAACCTTCCTGCACCTGGAGAGTGTCCAGAAGAGGCCAGGGCACCCTCCATCTAAGGCGCTCAGTATGTCACACGCCATCCTCTGGGGATCAGGTCCTGAGCCCCAGCACCCTCCAAACTGAGGCGCCACTTCAGGTGACTCAAGGCAGCTCGGCCTTTCAGAATGACCCGTGTTTGCTTCTGGAAGGATGAGGACGAACCTGGGTCCATAGGTGGCAGTGTCTGGTGGTGCCGACAGCCGTGGCCTCCCTTTCCTGCAGACGTTGGGGAGAACGGCTCTTATCTAAGTGTGTGAACAAGTCAACCCATCCGTCACTTCCTGATTTCTCCTCTAGTTTCTTGACTACGTTAGTGTCAGAGGTTTAGTGTCCTCCTTTTTCTAAACTCCGTTTAACAATGTGACAAGCCTGGCGTGGTGAGAGCTGGTGCCAACAGCAGGGGTCAACTCCTGGTTCTATTTCATCACCTGGATGCTGATTCCATCTCTAATTGAACAAGTGGCCGCACTGACATGGGGAATTTCAACCCGACACTTTATTAAATCTGAAGTTTTCCTGTTATGAATGTTTATCTTCAAACCTGAGACATTGTCTAAATAGGGCCAGAGGAAAGTCACAGACACTCCCTAATAACCCTCCGGCTAGAATCACCCCATATTCTAACTGCCCACCACCAGCTGCCCAGGGGCCGCAGGCGGGGGCTGCACCCCTCCCACTGTGGACGGCAACCAAACTGTCCTGGGAGGACGCTGCCACCTGGTGGGCAGTGGGCGTACTGCAGAGAGCGTACCCTCAGACCCCACCTCCTCCCCACCCAGGGGGCTGTCCACCTGTCACCTTGCCGCACTTTCTGTCATTGACCATGTCCAACTTCCACGCCTGTGGTCCTCTGCCTCCCGTCCTCCCCTTTGATCAGGAAGACGCTTTTCTTTCCTGCCCTCCCAGGTGGCGAGGGGAAACCCTGCGTGAGTGAGGGCTGCCGCCGGGGCCCGTGCTTGTGAGGAGCGGGGGGCCTGCCCGGGGCGTGGGTGGTCTCTGGGGGCGGACCGTCACCGGTGCTGTTCCATCCCCAGGCTCTTCATCTCTGACTCCACTGGAAACTGCAGAACCACATCAAGTCAGAAGCAGCAGGGGGGAGGACCAGGACAGCAGAGGGCTGGGTGGGCCAGGAACAGGGAACCCTGAGGAGGGGCCTGAGGGGACCAGGCAGAGGGGCCGAGGGAGCAGGCCCCATCCTTCCCGAGGTCCAGCGTCTGCAGTGGGCATTCAGCTCCTCTGGTGTTCAGCAGCCGTGTGTGAACTCCCTGCCCCTGTGCAGGCGGCACCCGGCACAGGCTGCCAGCCTGAGGCCCTGGCCCTGTGCCATGCTGGGCCACTCTGGGGATCTGCAGGGAAACTCCAACCACAGGCTGGGGAGGGACTGGCACCCCCGTGACATGAGCCAGGAAAACATTCTCTGGAAGCACGAGAACACCCGTGGGTCCTCCTTCCTGGGTTGGTGGATGAGTGAAGGGCAGCCCCTTTGTGCCCAGTCTGACACCATCTCAGAAACAGTGTTCCTCGGCCTGGTCCTCCCCCCAGAGCTGCTGTGACAAAGCAGGGTCCTGTGAGCCAGGCTGAGAGACGCTGGGCAGGAGGGAGGACAGAGGAAAGGCCCCTGGGAGCACAGAGAGATGAAGCTCTTACAGAAAGCAGGGTCACGTTTCCCCAAGTGAAACTAGAACTTCCACTGACCAGCTGTTACCCCTGGGTGTTCCCAAGGGAAAGGAGTCAGCTCTTGGCAGAACCTGCTACACTCACGTCCCTGTGGCCCGATGCGGGATCCACCCAGGGTCCATCACACTGCAGGTATGAGCGACTGCTTCACGTACAGTCCTCACATGTGCCGTGAGACTTGGATGCGATTCCTTACCTGTAGAATACTATTCAGCCTTGAAAAGGAAGGAGAGCCTGCCCCATATGATCGGTGGATGAGCCTGGAGAAGAGTGTGCAGGGAAATCAGCCAGACACGCGCGGAGACGCTGCCTGCAGCTTTCACAGGTGCAATCTGAAGAGAGTCAAATCCTTAGTAGACCCTGTTACCTGGGCAGAAACACGGCAGAAACGAGGGGGAGGCCAAAGATGACTGTAGCCACCCCCAGCACAACTCAGTCTCGAGCTGGGACCTGTGAGGGCGGTGGGTTCTAAGACCTTATGGTGTGTTGGAGATTTGGAGGCTCCTCCCACAAATAAGCAAAAAACAGTGGTGCGTGGAGGTGATGGGCAGGTGCCCGAGGGCAGGGACTCTCCCTGTGCCAAGGTGCACCAGAGCACTGTGCTAAAACAGAGGCTGCCCCAGTGAAGCGGATTGAGAGGAGCCGACACCCTTCTTCTACGGAGAAAAAGGAACTCGGTGAGAAAAGCTTCCTGAGAAATGAAAACTCGGCATTTCCAGGAGAGGGTGACCCGAGGGCTGTCTTCCAGAAGGTTCCTTCAGCTCGCCAGGCTCCACGCGGGCCCTGAGGCCCTCCTCCTGTCCGGCCCTCCTTCCTCGCCCTGAGCCAGCCGTGCCCTCCTGCGTCTTCTCGCTTGCACAGGGAGAGGAGGGCCCAGGGCCATCAGGTAGAATCGAGTGCTGCTGGAAGGCCCTGCTTAGGCCACTGGTGCCCAGACCACTCCACGCCCAGCTCGCAGCAGGGAGGAGGCCAGAGGGTGGCTCAGGGGCCTGTCCAGGAAGGAGGCAGGGAGAGGGAGAGGCCTCTGGGGAGGAGGCCGGGCAGGAGAGGGAAGGCCTGTGCTCAGGGCCAGCGTAGTGCGGCTCAGGGACCTGAAGGGGGCGTGGCCAGGTCTGTGTCACCAGGAAAGGAGGTCACTGAGGACATGGGTCTCCAAGGCCATCTCCCACCCTAACAGGGAATCCTTGGGGACATCCGTCTGCTCAATGGTTCCCCGCAGCTGGGCTGAGGGCCTCCTGCTGCAGGCTCTCCCTGGCCACGGGTCGGCATGGATTCCAGGGCGCAGCCCTCTGACTTCAGATCACCACCTCCACCTGGCCCAACACCTGACACGGCCTTCTGGGTGCCCTCCGGGGTGCGGGGCGTGGAGTGGCAGAAAGAGGCGTCACCAGTGGCGCTCACAGCGCGGCCCTCCAGGCAGTGCCGCATCCCAGCTGCAGCTCTGCAGGGAGTGGTCAGGACCGTGAGCCCTGCCCTGGCCAGGCCCCGCTGGTCCACCCTGGGTCGTTGTCCAATAATGTCCTACGACTGCACAGTGGTGGGCAGGACGGTGGGACTCCCAAAACCAGCCAGGAGAGGAGGCCGGGTGGGCGAGCATGGGAGGGACCCCAGCCAGCGTTCCTGCCCCTGCCTGTGGGAGGCTCTGCGCTGGCAACAGTTAGGCAGATGGAGCCAGAGACAGACAGACAGACGGACAGACGGACAGACCCCCAGACCTGGCTTTGTCTGTTAAGGAGCAGGTGTGACTGACCCTTGGTGCAGGCCAGCAGGCCGGACGCAGGCCGGAGTGGCTGTGGCAGTCTGGAGCCTGCACTGGCTCCCCTGGAGGGGAAGGACCCGGTCCCTGGGGGCGGGAACCCTTCCTCTCAGCAAACCCCACTCTGTGCCCTCAGGGCCTTCCACTGATCCGCTGAGACCCACCCACTTGCCAGAGGCCATCTCTTTATTCAAAGTCTTCTGACTTGAGCCGTCCTCACTCAAAAAGCAACCCCTAGACTGGTGTTTGAGTAGCAGCTGGACACCCAGCAATTCACCTGTCACAATGCAGGTGTGACCTCTGGTGTCCATGGAGGGAGGAAAGTTCTATGGGGTGGACAGGGATGCGGGGAAGGAGATGGAAAGAAGACAAGATGAACCCTGTGGTCACCTTCATGTCATGGTGCTTGCCCATCTGTGTCCACAGCTCTCAGCCAGTGTCTGTCTGAGGGTCATCCGTTGACCCCATCTCCCCAACAGTGGTACTGAGAGGCCAGGTTCCTCATGCTGACGCAGGAGGGGTGGGTGGGGCTCCCTGTCTGCCGCGGAGCCCAGAACCAGCCTCCTGTGTCTGTCCTGCGGTGGGCGGCTTCAGGGAGGGTCCCCTGCTTTTCCCACACACTGTGGTGTTGCTTTGTGGGCTTGGGGTTGTGGTGGGGTGCACCTGGGGAGACAAACACCTTCTGGACCTCGGTTCCCCTGTGGAGAGCTGGGCTCCTTCTGCTGGGAGGTGGGGGTGGGTGGGGGGTGGTGTCGGATTTGATCCCACCCCTTTAATGGATGTCTCCGTGCCTCGGGTCACTGTTATGAATTATCCCCTCCCACGTCTGTGGCAGCTGGAAAGATGGTTTACGACACAGGATGAAATAATAATTCAGTCCCGTATTGACAAGAAAGCAGTATATACTCGCTCCACGTGAAGGGAGACGGATATTGCTCAGCATTATTTAAATAATAGGCATCTCAGTAGACGAACAAATCTAAGCGGACTCACTCCATGTCCATGTGACTGACAGCACGCAGTCCACGCTGCCTGGCTCAGCTGACCATGGGACAATTGATTCTGTTTTCCAACTGCTGATGGATGGCAGGCACGTCAGTAGAATCAGGTGGCCGCGTCCACGCAGGTGGAGCCTGGAGCCAGGGGACCTGGGTCTAAGTCACTGGACGGGGGCTCTCACTTGGCTCCCAACTCCTCCTGAACCGCTGGAGCTCCGTCTGGGCTCCATGGTGGAAGCTCGGGCTGATTTCTCTACTTTCTCAGAGTTCAGAGGTGACACAAAAACGGATGGGATCATATCAGCCATGGATCAATCAGATTTGAAATTCTAGACGTTTGGGGGAAGAGTGGCATGTGACGAGAGATGGCAGGAGGAGGACTTTGTGGCTGTGTGTGAGATACGGCTGCACAGGCTGCCACCGTCATGGTTTAGATGTGGATTGTCCCCAAATGCTCGAGTGTGAGACGATGCAGGAAACTTCGGAGGAGAGATGCCTGGGGTGAGAGGGTCTGTCAGTGCGTTCACTCCTGGACAGGGACTCTCAGGGTGTGGCAGGCAGGTGTGGCTGGAGGAGGGGGCAGTGGGGATGCCTTTGAGGTTGACATTTTGTCCTTGTTGGGCCGAGCGCTGCCTCTCTGCTTCCTGGTGCCATGTCCTGAGCTGATCTCCTCTGCACACTCCTCTGCCGTCATGTCCTGCCTCCCCTCAAGGCCCAGTGAATGGAGTCAGCCATCTGTGGACAGACACCTCTGAAACTGTGAGCCCCTAACTAAACGTCGCCTCCTCTACATTGTTCTTGTCACGCTTTTTGGTCACAGGGGTGAAGAAGCTGACTGAAACAGTCACTAGGACTCTTTCTGAGACCCATCTCATGAAATGAGGCCCAGTTAGCAGAGTCCACTTCTCGCACAGTGCCGTCCCCTCCCGTGAGCACAGTTCTCCCCAGGTGCCACGCAGCCCTGTGGCAGGTGCCACGTGGAGTACTCTGCCTGCGTCCCCCCAGCACGCACCATCCACAGTCCTGGGGAGTCCCACCACAACAGGGAGGACCAGGACAGGGCGGTCTACAGAGGACAGGCTGGACGTCAGGAGGGCTTTCTGGCCAGCACAGGTGTGCCCAGCTCAGTTCTCCAGAGGACGAGGGGGCGTGGGCTGGGAAGGGACGCTCAGCGCACCCTTCTGCAGACGCTGTGCTGGCCGCGGGGCTGCTTCACGGCTGTCCTTCCTCTCTGGCTGTCCCCACTGCACCCCTTTCCCGCCTCACCTTCCTCCCAAGTCAGCTATCCCAGGGGACCTGCCACAGCCACCCGGGGCCCTTGGCCTCTGCACTCACACGCACAGCAGAGATGGTGGCTACAGAGCCTGTGTCCCTTGGCTTCCTGGATAATGACACCTGGGGATGTTGTCACCTGGACAGCTGTGACGCCTGGTGTGTTGTGGCGTGGACAAGGTCATGGCCAAGGGCTCCACAGTTCCTGGGTGCTCACTTTGCTCCGAGGGTCAGACTCCCAGGAACCCAGTGCCATCTCCTCACTGACGTCCAGGCACAACTGGGCTCAGACTTCCCGTCCTCAGGAGTGGCTCTGCTGGGCTGCAGCATGCGCTCCTGGAGCCTGCGCCTGCACAGGAGCGTCCCGAGGGCGTCCTCCTCTGCCCACGTCCTGCCAGGCCTTCCTGTTTGCCTTGTCCAGTTCCCAGGCAGGTGCACCTGGCTCCTCACGGTCACCTTTGACCATGAGGGCCTGAGCACCGTCTGCAGGCCTCCGGACTCTGCCTTGCTTCTTCCTGAGCCAAGCTTTTATGACTTTTGCCAGTTTTTCTCCTCGGTGCCTCTTCCTTTTATGTCTCTAAGATCTCTCTGTTCCCTTTAAAATTGAGAGTAACGCTCCTTCTGTGCTGTGCTTTGTAGCCCCTCCACTGTCCACCCACTGGGTGGTGCTTGTGAAGCCCCCCTGCCCCTGGTTCCGCCAGTCCACACACACGCACACACACACACACACACTCACACTCACACACATACGAGCATCAGCTGGCAGTCTGAAAGGGCGGGGAAACAGCCCAATGAGCATCACCGCAGAGGAGCCAATCAGCTAGATGTTTTTGGGGGCCGCTGTGAGCCAATCACGAGTGCGCCCGACTCACTCTGGCCAGTGAAACGTGGTGGAGAGGGACAGAGAGGAAGAGGCACAGAATGAGGCGGAGAGGGACAGGGTAGATATCTTTCTGGCTGTGAACCCTATTGCCACGTGATGACGCAGCACTCCTCAGTGTTCTGAAACCAAGGTGATAAAACATTTAGAAATTACCGCCATTGGAAACCCCAGAGGGAACGGCCAACAAGGCCTAGAAGAGCAAGACAGAAAACAGGAAGAGTCTGTGCCTCTCAATAGAAACCGCCTGCTTCTGGAAGATACTACAGGAAAGGGGTGAGCTCAGGAGGGAACTGACCCTGTCCACACAGGAATGAAAAGGAAAGTGAGCTGATGGGGGCCAGAGCAGACACAGATAAACGGAAAATAGGAAAACAGAAAGAATTAATGAAAGCAAGAGGAGGTGCTTGAAAAAGATGAAAAAGTTGACAAAGCTTTACATAGATCAGCCAGGGAAAAAGGAAGAAGTCTCTTATAACTAAATCCAGAAGTGACAGAGGGAAAACTGTAACCCAATTTACAGAAAAGAAAAGCCCTGTAGGAGCAACCATAGGAAGTGGTAAAACATGGACCTGTCCCCAGAAATAAGGCCCAAACAAGGCCCACCCATGAAGAGACCTGAGCAGACCCACGTCAGCGCGAGATGAACCATAGAAAACCCTTCCAAGAAGAAAAGCAGGGACCAGATGGCTGCAGTGGATTTCAGAATGTTTAGAGAAGAACCAATAAAATTCTCCTTGATCTCTTCCATGAAACTAAAGGTTAAACAGACACATCTCTTGGGTCAGTGTTACATGGATAACATAGCAAAATAAAGACACTTCAAGAAACTACAGAGGAATATTTCTGGAGAATATTGACAGGAAAGTCCTCCACAAACTGGCAAACAAGATCCAACAGCACATAAAAGGAAACAAAGGAGCAAAAGGGATTCGTCCCTAGAAGGCAAGGTCGGCCTGACACACGCAGACCAGCCAACGCCATGTGCTGCCACGTGGTCCTTCCGAGGCTGGGGAAGCATCAGGCAGATTCAGCACCCTTTGTTGATGAAACACTCAACAAACTAGGAATAGAAGGAAATTGTCGCAACATAAGAAGCTGTGGCCTGGCCTGGGGGTACAGCTCCCCAAGTAGGGGGCTTGCCTGGCATGCACAGGGTCCTGGGTTCAATCCCCAGAACCATAAAAAAAAGAAGAAGAAGCTGTGGCCATTTGTGGAAAGCCCATAGCTACGTTCTCTCAGGCAGGAGAGTGGAGCTTTTCCCCTGACGTGAGGAACAAGAATGGCCGTGCTTGCCACTTTGTTCAGCATGGAACTAGAACAGCTAGGCAAGAAGAAAGTTAAGGAACCCAAATTGAAATAAAGAAGGGCTGTGTCTTGTCATCTGAAGGCTATGTTATCTTACATTTAGAAAACCAAAATGATTCCTCCCAAAATACCTGTTAAATAAAGACCTGATAAATGTATTCTGCAAAACTGCACAACAACAGATCAGTACTCAAAAAGCAGTTGTGTTTCTGTAAATTCAAAATGAAGAATCCAAAGAGGAAAATAAGGAAACAGTTATATGCACCATGGCATTAAAAGCTGGGTATGACAACACATACCTGTAATCCTGGTGACTCAGGAGGCTGAACCAGGAGGGTGGCTAGTTCAAGGTTAGCCTCAGCAACTTGGCGATACCCTCAGCAATTTAGTAAGACCCTGTCTCAGAACAAATGAGAAGAACTAGTCAGGTAGCTCAATGATAAAATGCCCTTGGGTTCCATCTTCCCTCCTTCCCTCCCTCCCTCTCTCTCTCTCTCTCTCTCTCTCCCCCAACCTTCCATACACACACACACACACACACACACACACACACACACACACACACACATGTATGGGCATAATAAAATACTTGATGTTATGGTTAGAAAGAATGAAATGCTTGGACTTATCATTTTGGTATGAGATGTCCTCTGAAATCTCGTGTTAATGCAGGAATATTCAGAGGTAAAATGATTGAACGTGAAAGCTATGACCTAATCCATCCATCCTCGTTGGATGGCCTCATTTCAGGCCCAGAGCAATAGACTCAGCAATCTATGGACTGAACTCTGAAATCTTGAGCCTCAAATAAACTTTTTATTCTAATTTGTTCTTATCAGGTATTTTTTAATGGTGACACAAAGTTGACTACAACACTCTAACCAAGGTGACTGAAAGAATTGAACAGTGAAAACTACAAACTGTACCGAAAGGAATTATAGAAGACACAGGTAAATGGTAAGATATCTCATACTATTCCAACATGGCGGCGGGCGCGGAGAGATCAAGACTCTGACCTCTTCAGCTGAACAGGCATAGGGAGTTGTAAACAACCTAAATCTGTTTGCTCAGGATCACTAGGCAATGCTGAGCTGACGTGGATCTGGGGCGAACAGTCTGGGCCTCTCAGAACACACACTGAGCCCGGATCGGCTGAATTCAAGCTCCCGTTCGCCTGCTTCCCGCAGACAAACAGCTGTGACTCAGCACTAATCCATCCGGCTGAAACAACTGGTCAGCCCTTCTGATCCTACGGAGGTAAATGCCTACCGAGCCTTCATAGGTAGTGGCCACAGGTTTGAAACGGGGCTTGGGAGAGACAGTAAGGACCCACCCATTGCATTGGTCACCCGGCAAAGGGAAACGAACTGTCGCCATTTGCAAGAGATACCACCATGGCAGAGAACTGATGTCATCAGACTGCGGCGGAGGAGATAACTTCATTGAAACCTGCGGCTACAGTGACTTCTTCCCTTCCCTTCTAATACCTTTCCTCCCAAGCATCAAATGAATTTATAGGAGTAAACAGTAACTCAGCAGTCAAACAGAACAAGAAGTAACATGAGCAGCTTCAAAAAGCAAGGAAGAAAAGGAGTACAAACAATGCAGGACAGCCTAAATATTCAGGAGGACCTAGAGTCATCAGAAAAATGGTCATATAAAGAACTCAAGGAACACCTTAGACAGATGGAATGGAACCTTAAAGAGGATACAAGACAGCAAATTCAAGCAGCGAAAGAACACATTGAGAATGAACTACATAAACAGATAAAAGAAGTAGTTAAGCATCTTTATCAGGAGATAGAGATTATAAAAAATAATCAAACAATAATCTAGAAATGAAGGAAACGATAAACCAAATTAAAAACTCAATTGAGAGTATCACTAACAGAGTGGAGCAAGTAGAAGCCAGAACGTCAGATAATGAAGACAAAATATATCATCTTGAAAAGAGTCTAGCCAACTCAGAAAGGCTGGTAAAAAATCACGAGAAAAACATCCAAGAGTTATGGGATAACATAAAAAAACCAAACTTACGAGTCATCGGGATAGAAGAAGGTACAGAGATTCAAACCAAGGGAATGAGTAACCTGTTGAATGAAATAATTACAGAAAACTTTCCAGAAATAAAAAAGGAAACAGATATACAAATTGAAGATGCATACAGGACACCGAGCACACAAAATCACAGTAGACCAACGCCAAGACACATTGTTATGAAGATATCCAATATACAGAACAAAGAGAAAATATTAAAAGCTACAAGAGAAAGGAGACAGATTACATTTAGGGGTAAACCAATAAGGTTAACAACGAATTTTTCATCACAGACACTGAAAGCAAGAAGGTCATGGAACAACGTATTTCAAACACTGAAAGACAATGGATGCCAACCAAGAATTCTGTATCCAGCAAAATTAAGCTTCAGGTATGACAACAAAATAAAAATCTTTCATGATAAACAAAAGTTAAAAGAATTTGCAGCCAGAAAACCAGTATTGCAAAGCATTTTGAGCAAAACACTACACGAGGAAGAAATGAAAAACAATAACCAAAACCATCAGTGGGAAGTGCCTCAGTAAAGACAGAGGGCGAGGGGAAAGATAATCATGGAGAAACAAACTAAATTTTTTTAAAAAAGGATAAATAATCAAACATGGATGGAAGTACAAACCATATATCAATAGTAACTCTGAATGTTAATGGCTTAAACTCTCCAATAAAGCGACATAGGCTGGTATCATGGATTAAAAAAACAAATCCAACAATATGCTGCCTCCAGGAGACACATCTGATTGGAAAAGACATACACAGGCTGAAGGTGAAAGGATAGGAAAAAATATACCACGCACACGGTCCTCATAAGCAAGCAGGGGTGGCCATTCTCATATCGAATAAAATCAACTTCAAGACTAAGTTAATCGAAAGGGATAAGGAAGGACATTATATACTGTTAAAAGGAACAATTCACCAACAAGACATAACAATTATCAATATTTATGCACCAAATAATGGTGCTGCGATGTTCATAAAACAAATTCTCCTCAAGTTCAAGAATCAAATAGACCACAACACAATAATTATGGGTGACTTCAACACACCTCTCTCACCATTGGACAGATCCTCCAAACAAAAGTTGAATAAAGAAACTACAGAACTCAATATCACAATCAATAACCTAGACTTAACTGACATATATAGAATATATCAACCATCATCAAATGGATATAGTTTTTTCTCAGCAGCAAATGGATCCTTCTCAAAAATAGACCATATATTATGCCATAGGGCAACCCTCAGTAAATATAAAGGGGTGGAGATAATACCATGCATTTTATCTGATCATAATGGAATGAAACTGGAAATCAATGATAAAAGAAGGAAGGAAAAATCCTACATCACATGGAAAATGAACAATATGTTACTGAATGATCAATGGGTTACAGAATTCATAAAGGAGGAAATCAAAAAATTCTTAGAGATAAATGAAAATACAGACACAACATATCGGAATCTATGGGACACAATGAAAGCAGTTTTAAGAGGGAAATTCATCACCTGAAGGTCATTCCTCAAAAAAAGGAAAAACCAACAAATAAATGAGCTCACACTTCATCTCAAAGCCCTAGAAAAGGAAGAGCAAAACAACAGCAAATGTAGCAGAAGGCAAGAAATAATTAAAATCAGAGCGGAAATCAATGAAATTGAAACAAAAGAAACTATTGAAAAAATTAACAAAACTAAAAGTTGGTTCTTCGAAAAAATAAATAAGATCGACAGACCCTTAGCCATGCTAACGAAGAGAAGAAGAGAGAGAACTCAAATTACTAACATACGGGATGAAAAAGGCAATATCACAACAGATGCTACAGAAATACAGAAGACAATTAGAAATTATTTTGAAAACCTATATTCCAATAAAATAGAAGATAGTGAAGACATCGATCAATTTCTTAAGTCATATGATTTGCCCAGACTGAGTCAGGAGGATACACACAATTTGAACAGACCAATATCAATGGATGAAATTGAAGAAGCCATCAAAAGACTTCCAACCAAGAAAAGCCCAGGACCAGATGGGTATACAGCGGAGTTTTACAAAACCTTTAAAGAAGAATTAATACCAATACTTTTCAAGTTATTTCAGGAAATAGAAAAAGAGGGAGCTCTTCCAAATTCATTCTATGAGGCCAACATCACCCTGATTCCGAAACCAGACAAAGACACCTCAAAGAAAGAAAACTACAGACCAATATCTCTAATGAACCTAGATGCAAAAATCCTCAATAAAATTCTGGCAAATCGAATACAAAAACACATCAAAAAAATTGTGCACCATGATCAAGTAGGATTCATCCCTGGGATGCAAGGATGGTTCAATATACAGAAATCAATAAATGTTATTCACCACATCAATAGACTTAAAGATAAGAACCATATGATCATCTCGATAGACGCAGAGAAAGCAATCGACAAAGTACAGCATCCTTTATGTTCAAAACATTAGAAAAACTAGGGATAACAGGAACTTACCTTGACATTGTAAAAGCTATCTATGCTAAGCCTCAGGCTAGCATCATTCTGAATGGACAAAAGTTAAAGGCATTCCCTCTAAAATCTGGAACAAGACAGGGATGCCCTCTCTCACCACTTCTATTCAACATAGTTCTCGAAACACTGGCCAGAGCAATTAGACAGACGAAAGAAATTAAAGGCATAAAAATAGGAAAAGAAGAACTTAAATTATCACTATTTGCAGATGACATGATTCTATACCTAGAAGACCCAAAAAGGTCTACAAAGAAACTACTAGAACTAATAAATGAATTCAGCAAAGTGGCAGGATATAAAATCAACACGCATAAATCAAAGGCATTTCTGTATATCAGCGACAAAACTTATGAAATGGAAATGAGGAAAAACACTCCATTCACAATATCCTCAAAAAAAATAAAATACTTGGGAATCAACCTAACAAAAGAGGTGAAAGATTTATACAATGAAAACTACAGAACCCTAAAGAGAGAAGTAGAAGAAGATCTTAGAAGATGGAAAAATATACCCTGTTCATGGATCAGCAGAACTAACATCATCAAAATGGCGATATTACCAAAAGTTCTCTATAGGTTTAATGCAATGCCAATCAAAATCCCAACGGCATTTCTTGTAGAAATAGATAAAGCAATCATGAAATTCATATGGAAAAATAAAAGACCCAGAATAGCAAAAGCAATTCTAAGCAGGAAGTGTGAATCAGGCGGTATAGCGATACCAGATTTCAAACTATATTACAGAGCAATAGTGACAAAAACAGCATGGTACTGGTACCAAAACAGGAGGGTGGACCAATGGTATAGAATAGAGGACACAGAGACTAATCCACAAAACTACAACTATCTTATATTTGATAAAGGGGCTAAAAGCATGCAATGGAGGAAGGATAGCATCTTCAACAAATGGTGTTGGGAAAACTGGAAATCCATATGCAACAAAATGAAACTGAATCCCTTTCTCTTGCCATGCACAAAAGTCAACTCAAAATGGATCAAGGAGCTTGATATCAAATCAGAGACTCTGCGTCTGATAGAAGAAAAAGTTGGCTACGATCTACATATTGTGGGGTCGGGCTCCAAATTCCTTAATAGGACACCCATAGCACAAGAGTTAATAACAAGAATCAACAAATGGGACTTACTTAAACTAAAAAGTTTTTTCTCAGCAAGAGAAACAATAAGAGAGGTAAATAGGGAGCCTACATCCTGGGAACAAATTTTTACTCCTCACACTTCAGATAGAGCCCTAATATCCAGAGTATACAAAGAACTCAAAAAATAGATAACAAATAACCCAATCAACAAATGGGCCAAGGACCTGAACAGACACTTCTCAGAGAAGGACATACAATCAATCAACAAGTACATGAAAAAATGCTCACCATCTCTAGCAGTCAGAGAAATGCAAATCAAAACCACCCTAAGATACCATCTTACTCCAGTATGATTGGCAGCCACTATGAAGTCAAACAACAACAAGTGCTAGAGAGGATGTGGAGAAAAGGGTACACTTGTACATTGCTGGTGGGACTGCAAATTGGTGCGGCCAATTTGGAAAGCAGTTTGGAGATTCCTGGGAAAGCTGGGAATGGAACCACCATTTGACCCAGCTATTGCCCTTCTCGGACTATTCTCTGAAGACCTTAAAAGAGCATGCTACAGGGATACTGCCACATCTATGTTCATAGCAGCACAATTCACAATAGCTAGACTGTGGAACCAACCCAGATGCCCTTCAATAGATGAATGGATAAAAAAATGTGGCGTCTATACACAATGGAGTACTATGCAGCAATAAAAAATGACTAAATCATAGAATTTGCAGAGAAATGGATGGCACTAGAGCAGATTATGCTTAGTGAAGCTAGCTAATCCCTAAAAAACAAATACCAAATGTCTTCTTTGATATAATGAGAGCAACTATGAACAGAGCAGGGAGGAAGAGCAGGAAGAAAAGATTAACTTTAAACAGAGACATGAGTTGGGAGGGAAAGGGAGAGAAAAGGAATATTGCATAATGAAGGGAGACCCTCATTGCTATACAAAATTACATATAAGAGGTTGTGAGGGGAATGGGAAAATAAACAAAGAGTGAAATGAATTACAGTAGATGGGGTAGAGAGAGAAGATGGGAGGGGAGGGGAGGGGGGATAGTAGGGGATAGGAAAGGTAGCAGAATACAACAATTACGAATAGGGCATTATGTAATATTGTGGATGTGTAATCGACGTGATTCTGCAATCTGCATTTGGGGTAAAATTGGGGGTTCATTACCCACTTCAATCTAATGTATGAAATATGATATGTCAAGAGCTTTGTAATGTTGTGAACAACCAATAAAAAAAAAAAGATATCTCATGCTCAGGGATTACATAACTTAATATGCTGAAAATGTTAATTCCACTCAAAGTATCCCACAGATTTTGACTCTTTCTATAAAAATTCCAGTGGCCTGGGGTTTTGGTTTCTTTGTTTGCTTTTGTTTTTTTTAGTTTTTGGGTTTTTGCAGAAATAGAACATGTATATCCTAAAACCTCTGTAGAATTTCAAGGAAACCTGAATAGGCAAACGATCTTGCCCTAGAAGAGCAATGATCCAGTCATTAACCTTTTGGTACACCTAAAGAATTGTCATCAGGGTCACAAGCAGATTCATGTGTGCCATGTCCTTAGAAGAATTATCACAAGGACAAAAATAACTACTGATAGATAGACAGAACGTGGTATGACATACAATGAAGTATTATTTGACTGTATAAAGGAAGGACATTCTGATGCATTCTACACATAGACAAACCTTATACATCTTAGGCTAAGTGAAATAAGCTACTCACAAAAAATCAAATACAGAGATTCAGATGTAGCTCAGTGACTCAGGACTTGCTTAGAAAGTGCAAGGCCCTGGGTTCGGTTCTTAGTACTGCTAAAATGAAACAATAGCATCACAGAAGGGAAATATAGATTCTCTCATATGTGGGAGTTACCTGAATAATCAAAATTATGGAGGCAGAAAGCAAATGGTGAGTATCAGGGGCTGAGAAAGGGAAATGGAATAGGTGGAGGTCTGATGGTGTAATTCAAGTTTGAACAATGAAAACAATTTTGCACATTGGGTGGAATGCTCTTGACACCACTGAACTGATATCTACAAATGGCTATGATGGGTTTTACTTCCTTCTGCTGTAAGAAAGGCTGCGCGTAGACTCAGGGACTTATAAACAACACTGATCTCTTACAGTTCTCAATTCTGGAACTCTGAGATCAGGGTAATAGCATGGGTGGGTTGCAGGGAAGGTCCTCTTCCGGCTTACAGACCACCCACTTGCACCATATTCTCACAGGATGGAAAAGGAGTGTGAAACCTCCCTGGGGTCGGCTCTGTGAGTGCACACTAAGTCCCCTTCATGATGTCATCACTTCTCAAGGGCCCCACCTCTCGATGACATCACATTGGGGGGTCTGGATTGCAACATGCGAGTTCTGGGGGTACAAATATGCAAATATGCAGTCTGCAACACATGGTTCAAGAGAAGGAAATGGAGCTGGCAGTTGTAGAGCCTTTTAGCATGAGAAGCAGTGATCGCCTTCTCACCCACAAAAAAGAGGGATAAAATTAAGAAAATCTCAAAGCCACCAACCTGAACCAAAACTTTGCTTGCTGGGAAAAAACAAGTCAAGAATAGCCATTCTAGAAAGCCCTAAATGGATTAGGGTTTTCAGAGTAGAGGAAAAATAAATAATTTAAAATAAATATAATTACATTGGGAGAAAATACCAAAGTTAAAAAGATACTGTATGTGTGGCTCTCACCAAGCTTGATAAACTCTAGGAACCCCAAATCTCTCCAGAGTTGAGGCAGAGAGGGAAAGTGAGCAGATACAGAAATTACACTTAGATGGAACCATCAATCATCAGTGTGGCTCTTAGCCCTTGGAACTGACCAGAATACTGAGAGAGAGAGAGAGAGAGAGAGAGAGAGAGAGAGAGAGAGAGAGAGAGAGAGAGAAATCAACAAAACAGGTGAAACACCTGTACTGTAAAAGGAACCCCAGGGTGGACAGAGATTGACAGCAACATCTAGACCCCTAACTGTCCGTGGGCAGGAAGTGGGGTTGGAGAACAGCCAGAGGCCAAGGAAGTCAAGTCCCTCATGTGGTCAAGGGTAAAATGAAGAAGGAATAGCTGCAGTGAATCGGAACCCAAATTCTAGGGAATAATGTACCAACAGTGAGCAGAAACAGGAGCTGATCCAAGGTCAGCTGCCAGCGTCTTTGCCCTGCAGGAAAAGATCTCCAAAGACATCAAACAAGAAGAAATTCCAAAATTCCTCGGGTCCAGGAGGCTCTCTCTCCCTCCCTTCCCTTTCCAAGTAGAAGCATCTATTCCTGTCACCCTTTCAGTGCTCCATGATCCCGCCATCGCACACAGGGTGTATCGTGGGGATGTTGGTGAGGCCCAGTGGTTTGATGCTGAAGCTGCTACCTACAGTTACCTTCAACTTTTGGCTTGATGCATGGATTCCAGAAGAGACTGAAAGCCTGAGAATATTTTCATGAGAGGAAAACAGTCCAAAACTCTTTGGAGACCAGGAGAGCACGGGTGTGATCTGTATTCATTACCATTCTGATGCTCCCCTTTCGAGCTCAGAGCAAGACTGTGCGTCCACACGCTCTCTCCATCAGACATGATCACACACTGACTTGGTGAGAAAAATTAAAGTGTGGATCCTCCTGTCACGTGGACATGGTCTTTACAGAGACTTCAGAAGCCATGAGTGCTTGGCTGTTTCTTCTTTGCCAAATGATCAGAGCATTTGAGTCGGTGACATCCCCAGCCACCCTGGATGGACATAAATGATTAAAAAAATCATGTTTTCTTAAAACCACTGAGGTCTGGGTATCATTTGATGCTGTAGCATGACCCCGTCTGTCTGTACTAAAACTGCTGTTGAATTTGTTTACGGAGATTGTGCTGTTTCCTTTCTTACAGTTGATCATACCTGTCTTTGTATTTATATCTTCTGACTTTCCAGCGTTATCTAAGAAGTCCTCCCACATGCCAAGTTGGGCACATGCTAGTCCTTATCCTTAGGGTCTAACCTAGATTCGCCTCCTTCACCAGTGCTACCCGGACCCTTCCTGCATGCCCGGGTCCTCTCAGCCCACTCTGTGGCACAGAAGCATCAATGTCAGGATCTTTTAGCAGCAGGTTGGTTAAATATGGTGAGCTTCCCACTTACTAGAAGGGTGTAGAGGAGTGTGTAGGGAAACCGAGGTCCTCGTGACCCTCCTGACTGTACTTCCACACCTCTTGTCCTCGTTCTGGGCATTAGAGGTCCAAGATTGGATTTTCTTATCTTCACTTCTTAAAACTCACCATTCATCGTGTTTTCTCAGAAACAAATTTCTAGCCACACCACTTTATTCAAAAAGGTGATTCTTAGAAGGACAGAAGCACATCAGGATCACGTTACAATCTTGTTGTCGGGGTACCCACATGCCACGCGGCTCCTCGTGGGAACCTCCTCTTTCAGTTACAACAGATTCACTCAGCTCTTTCTTAGGTATTTCACTTCTATGGCAGATCTTTTAAGGCCGTGAAACACCTGTATGGGTAGAGGTGAATCTTCCCGTTCACGTTACTTTACATGGAGGGAAGAGCTGGATCTCAGTTACAGGAGAACAAAACGTGGGGGCTGCACCCACACTGTGGAGTGAAGGGACATTCCTGCCTGCTCCTGGGCTGGATGACACCCCCTGACGGACTCGGGAGGGGACGTGCTGAAGTGTGCTTGGATGGGACCCAAGTGGCTCATCCCGGGAGACCTGTCACTGCTGTCACTGACACCCAGGTGCAGAGGAAGCTTTGTGGGGGGCGGGAACCTGGGCTGGTCTGGATTCCACTGGGAAGTTTGGAAAGAAGCTGATGGACAGATCCCTAAATGGCTGTTGGAGGCCCCAGGTATTCAAAGGCGCTGTGCATTTCATTCTTAACAAAAAGCCCTGGCATCTGGTTCTCTTTCACCAGGAGACAGAGAAGGAAGGCGGTGGTCCCGGCATCATCGAGTGCAGCTGGGTGGGAGCTCTGGAGCTCTTGGGAGCCTGGGGACATCCAGTCTCCTGGTTCTCCAGCGGCCACCAGCTTCGTGTCCACAGAACATGCTGCTGTTTAAAGGGGTCGCTACGCCCCACAAGGCAGGAGAGGCAAGTCTGCTCTGGTGTCCCCAACACTGCATCTGGTCCTCCTGAGCAGGGTCAGTGTCGTCTTGAAGTGGACGCTTACATCCGTATCGGTGCAGAACCAGGTCTGGGAGGCTTCTCCACCCCTCAGCTTCCCTTTTCCCTGGGACATGGTGACCTGTGTTCCAGGGGTCACCCCAGAGATGGCTGTGCTGAGATCTCTCCACTCCTTCTTAAAGTGACTGAGTGCTGCTGCACAGACCTCATGGGCTGCGTGGTATCTCTGGAGGAAGCAGGCCAGGCTCTCTCAGCAGTCCTTGACAGGTGAGGTGGCAAGAGAGATCACCCACTTCTGCAGTAGATTCTGCCTAGAGTGAGTCATGGCTGAGAACCCGGGAGCCTGATCCTATTCTGGGAAGGCCGCCGGCCCCTCTGTTTATCACTGCTCACAACATCACACTCGGTTATCTGGGGGCCCACCGGGCAGAGTGTGAAGTGAGGAAGGGCGGCACAGCTGTGGACAGCAGCCTCCTCTGGCAGTACTCGTGCAGGGTGGGCTCCCTCTCAGAGCAGGAAGAGGTAATTATGATAGCTCAGGGTGGGAAGGGGCACAGTGTCCATGTGGCCCGGAGACCGTCTGCAATGCTAACAGCTGCAGAGCACCTCTGGGAACTCTGGTGGTCATGGCGGAGACCAGTGCTGAAGATTGACACATCATGGCGGCTTCGAATCCTTCAAGATTGAGTATCTCCATTGAAATAAAGCACTCTGTGGCTAAATACATACTGTGAAGGAGAACTTTTGCCCCAATTTGTAAAATCATAGTTTACTGCTAAAACAGCCTCAGGGTATGAGTACAAATGAAATGACATTAATTAAAACACATAAATGCAACAGAAAGGATCATCTCATCATGCAAGTTCAAAGAACAGGGGGAAATGGGAGAATCTGTTTCTCTACCGTTGCAGAGAACTGACTGGCAAGGGCCGGGTGCCATCCAGTGGCTCATTAGGCTGACCCTGGGAGGCAGTCACAAGCCTCGGGGCCCCCTGTAAAAGTGGGCTGCTTTACTTTCTCAAAATGTCAGTTAGGAGTGGAGTATAGCATTTCCTAGCTGATCTCAAATGTCATAAACAGCAAAGGAAGAGCCTGTGCTCTGTGGTGTCCCGAGGAGGGAGGGGGGGAGAGGTGCTCCCCTCCTGCTGCTGCCTACAGACTTGCTGTTGTCCATGTAAGAAAATGGAGCAGTGGGTCCCCAGCATTCCAGGGGGAGGGCAGCCTCCACAGAGGGTGTGGGCAGCAACAGCCATCACCAGTCCGAATTATGGCCTGGGACCTCTGCTGACATCAGCAGACTTCCCAGTGAAGTATCGATGGGGAAGCCAAGAGGTTGAGCACCCTCCAGACTGCACCTCCTCCTGCAGCAGACCTCCACAGGGAATGTCCCATGTAGCACAGCAGAATGAACGCAGACCACAGCCGGCAGGACCTCAGAGTGCACCAGGAAGGACCTCAGAGTGCACCAGGGAGGACCTCAGAGTGTACCAGGGAGGACCTCAGAGTGCACCAGGGAGGACCTCAGAGTGCACCAGGCAGGACATCAGAGTGCACCAGGCAGGACCTCAGACTGCACCAGGGAGGACCTCAGAGTGCACCAGGAAGGACCTCAGAGTGCACCAGGGAGGACCTCAGAGTGCACCAGGGAGGACCTCAGAGTGCACCAGGGAGGATCTCAGACCACAGCAGGAAGGACCTCCGAGTACTCCAGGGAGGACCTCAGACCACAGCAGGAAAGACCTCAGACCACAGCAGGAAGGACCTCCGAGTACTCCAGGGAGGACCTCAGACTGCATAAGGGAGGACCTCAGACCACAGCAGGAAGGACCTCAGAGTGCACCAGGAAGGACCTTAGACTGCATAAGGGAGGACCTCAGAGTGCACCAGGGAGGACCTCAGAGTGCACCAGGGAGGACCTCAGACTGCACCAGGGAGGACCTCAGAGTGCACCAGGGAGGACCTCAGACCACATCAGGAAAGACCTCAGACCACAGCAGGAAGGACCTCCGAGTACTCCAGGGAGGACCTCAGACTGCATAAGGGAGGACCTCAGACCACAGCAGGAAGGACCTCAGAGTGCACCAGGAAGGACCTTAGACTGCATAAGGGAGGACCTCAGAGTACACCAGGGAGGACCTCAGAGTGCACCAGGGAGGACCTCAGACCAAAGCAGGAAAGACCTCAGACCACAGCAGGAAGGACCTCCGAGTACATCAGGAAGGACCTCAGAGTGCACCAGGCAGGACCTCAGACTGCACCAGGGAGGACCTCAGACTGCACCAGGCAGGACCTCAGAGTGCACCAGGGAGGACCTCAGAGTACATCAGGGAGGACCTCAGACTGCACCAGGCAGGACCTCAGACTGCACCAGGGAGGACCTCAGACTGCACCAGGCAGGACCTCAGAGTGCACCAGGGAGGACCTCAGACTGTATCAGGGAGGACCTCAGACTATACGCAGGAAGGACATCTGTGACCTCAGACCACAGCAGAAAGGACCTCAGACCACAGGAGGAAGGACCTCAGACCACACCCAGAAGGACTCAAACCACAGCAGGTAGATCTAATGGTAAATCTAACCCCAAACTGTGGGGAAGCCACCAGCTCCCTCAGAGGACCCCATGTTGCCCCACAGGCCTGAGTGTCTACCACACCACGAATAACCGACCTTCCACACGGGGGCCTCCCAGAGGGTCCAGCCATCTCTGCCTTCAGCCTGCTGCTGCTGAAGCCTCTGGCCAGAAGACTGCTCCAGATCACCAGTGTGAGGGATCCACAGCTCGGGTGGCTCTTGGCCAGACAGCAGCCCACATCACCAGGGAGAGCCCATGGCGTTTGGATGGTGTCACTTAGGACAGCAAAAGGCCAGGAAAGTGAACATCACAAGAAACCCCAGGAGGCAGCACCCCCCGTGCGGCGCCAGTCCTCCGGGGCTCCTTTCTCACCATGGCCTTTCCTTCTCCTGGTCTGCACTCCACCCACACTCACAATGGCCTCTCCATCTCCATCACACCCACATCCACATCTGTCTGTACCTGTGCATTCTTAGCTCCCAGGTCTGCTATATGCTGCTGAGAGCAGGGATTGGTTCTCTCTCTGCCCCCAGGGGCTGAAGCATCGGGTCAAGGTGTGGGCAGGGCACAAGGCTTCTGGACGTGGCTGGGAATCTTCCTGTTTTTTGTTTTACAGAAACAACTGTCTTCCTTTATCTCTGTATGGAGCTTCTTCTGCGTGTGCATGTCTGTGTCCAAATTCTCCCCTTTATAGGGACACAGCCGGGTTGCGTCAGGGTTCATCAGGAGACCTTGTCTGACCACCTCCACCTACAAGGATCCTATTTCCTACCAAGGCTGTCTTCCTGGGTGCTGGGCTGGGGGCAGGGCATAGTTCTGTCCATCACCACCCAAGAGTGTGTCCACATCTGTGGCTACCCGTCTACCACCTCAGTGCAGTCGGAAAAAAATAAGAGGTATGAAAATAAAAATGCACTTTGTAATTGCACATCCACAGAGAAGCTGGCTTGCTCCTTCCCTCTCCCCACAGTTGTTCTGGAGTTCACACCATGTTTCACATGCTTGGAATAGTATTGCATATATATTTC
This sequence comes from Spermophilus citellus, assembly GCF_964194105.1. Taxonomy (NCBI): domain Eukaryota; kingdom Metazoa; phylum Chordata; class Mammalia; order Rodentia; family Sciuridae; genus Spermophilus; species Spermophilus citellus. The sequence continues at coordinate 286,174,380 of NC_138182.1, read as the reverse complement.
CATGCCTTGTTTTTTCATAAAAAAAATAGAGAGCATGAAAATTTTTCCAAGGTCATTCAACTTTCCTATTTCTTGTAAAATGTGCATCCCTGTAACTACACACGTGTGGAAGTTTCTCTGCTGGTTGGCCATTTAGGTGTGGCAGTGGGCTAAGACGCTGCAGTGATTGTCTCTGGTGCAGCGTTGCTGGACTTAGCCCAGCGCTTCAGTCTCTCACTGAGGGGTTCAGTGTAGGCTCATGCACATCTTAAGGCCCCCAAGGTCCTCCCCACGCTGCTTCTGAGGGGCTTCATGTTTGCTCAGCCCCCATCTCGTCCGATGCTCTCCCTGTGCTGGGGGTGAGGGTGAGTCAGGCATTGGTTGTGGATCCTCATGGGCTCTGTCCCCATTCCCTGAAGCTCACAAGCCAACCTCAGTGTCACTAAAAAAGCCAGAACACTGTCCCACTGCCTGGACATGCCTGATTACTTCACTCAAATATGATGCCCCTGGGGAATTCACACAAGTCATAAGAATTTTCACAGAAACTATTGACCTCAGGTGTGTCCAACATCCCATGAACAACAGAAAATCCCTCTAATAATGTTCCTCCATACAGAGTTGCTCTTTAGGCCCAACTGGGAGCTATCAAATTCTTCTAAGGTGATTGACACTTTGATAAAAATGTTGCTTCCCTATAAAATTAAGCTTGGATTATCCATTTCAAACATCAAAATGCAATATTCCTCCTGAGCACACATTATTATTCTGGTTAAAACCTTAAGAGAATGCAATTGTCTTTTTTTTTTTTTTCCTTTCTGGTACCAGGGATTGAACCCAGAAATGCTTAACCACTGAGCCACATCCCCAGTCCTTTTTACTTTTTATTTTGAGGCAGGGTCTCACTAAGTCGCTCAGGGCCTGGCTAAGTTGCTGAGGCTGGCCTTGAGCTTGTGATGCTCTTGCCTCAGCCTCCTGAGTTGCTGTGATTACAGGTGTGTGCCACCACACTTGGCACGTTGGACTTTTTAGAGATGTGGATGGCACACGCTTGGCAAGGCCCAGTTGCAGAGAGCTCTGGGTCAGAGGCACAGTGCTGAGCAGTGCCACAGACACGATGAGCTCCACTCTGGTGGGCCCTGATCCCTCAGGGCCAGCTGGCAGAGATGGCTGCTGGAGACGTCAAGGCAAGCCACGCTTTCACCCACAGAACTGGAGAAGCATATGCTGAAATGCAAGCCAGGCTTAGGACTGCTGCCGTGGAAGGCGTTACCATAAAATCAAAACAGGTCGCCAAGTGCGTGAACCTACACTTAACACCCCGGTCGGCCCTGGCAGGGCTGGCTGCTAGGCATGGCTGTCGGTCTGCACTGGGCGGAGGGCTAATGCCCTCCATGTGGGAAGTCCCAACCGACTGAGACCCCTCCTTGAAAGAACAGGCTCATGTGGGTACAGGGCCCCATGTGTGAGGTATTGGGGTGAATTCTGGTGTTGTGGAGGCACAGCATTGTCGTGAAGATGTGAATGTGGATGGTGGCCATCTTCTGCATGTTCTCATTTACCAAGAGATAGAGCCCTGGGTGATGCTCTGAGAGCCTCCCAAGTAGCTGGGGTGAGCACCCCACACTGGCTCTGAAGTGTAGAACAGAATTTGAGTCTGTGTACGTGTGCATGCACGCTGGGCTGGAGACCAAACCCAGGGCCTTACGCATGCTAGGCGGACACTTTGCCCCTGAGCTACAGCCAGGCTCTTCCGGTGCTGCCCAGCCAGCCTGCAAAGGGGCTCCGAGGCCAGGGGCCAGCCAGCCCAGCCCGGGGCCTCCGCTGCTCCGGCATCTTCTTCTTTCCTCGATGCTCCTCTCCCAGCTGCAGGCTCCCCCCCTGTGCCCTGTGCCACCTTCACCTCCCTTGGACTCTCAGGTCCTGGAGCAGAGCCCGCCTCCGTGCTCACTGCCTTTCCCTTTGCAAATAACCCCTCGGGGTCTGTCTCTGAGAGCGATGCTCCCAGACTCACGTAGCACAGGGCTCACACCAGGCCTGGGGGACCCCAGAAGGAATCGCTCACTTTCTGTCCTTCATTTTCCTTAAACCCTGTGCATTCCGTTCCTGGTCTCGGGATGAGCAGGCTCCAGGAGCCTGGGGGGAAGGTGCCACTGACATGTGGGGTGTGGGCTTGACAGAACCAACCAGACGTGGTGAGCGGGGACCAGGAAGGCAGCTTCCCATGGGCCATGCACCAGCACCCCTCAGTGAGGAGCCAGATTCGGGACAGTGACGTCTTCAGCCTGCACCTGTGGCTTCAGCCTTGTGCAAGCCGTCATCCTCAGGGACACACGTCCCTGGGTTCTGCTCGGCTGTCCTGGACTAGAGCGGTCAGAGTTCCTGTCTCACAGGTTTCCCCCCTGCACAGGAGAGGGAGTGGACTTTCCCTGGGTGGATGGCGGTCAGTGCACTGGTGCCCTGCTTCCAGCTGTCCTGACAAGGCTCGGAGGAGCGATTTGGAGGGGGAGCATGCTGCCGGCACGGGGTCAGAGTGGTAAAGGAAGCACAGCTTCCCATGGAGACAGGCCTCGGAGTCAACACCACCAGCCAGCCTGAGGGCCCAGCTTGGAGCTCAACTCCAACTGCGTTCTACTTGTGCAAGGTGTCTGTCTTTTAATCTGTTCTAACTTGGGCTATTCATCAGGAGAATACATCAAAATAAAGCCCCATGTTTCTGGATTTGAAAACAAAGGCCTTTGACAGTCCTCTGTGTGGCTGTGGTGACTTCTGCGGCAGCCGTCCTAATGCCCCTTTCAGCATGCGTATCCAGGCCAGAGTTCTGTGGGTGAGAGAGTGGCGGGCCTCCACATCTCCCTGCGCCTGCGTACTCCTGGGCTGCTCGCTGCCCCACGCCTGCCACCTCCTAGCTGCCCACACGGCTGCTCCGTGGCCACGGCTTTTGTCCTTGCTTCTGCCCCTCCCTGGCCGCTGGGCTGAGCGCCTCCGCCAGGTGCTCACTTCCCCTTCATCTCTTCCACCCCTGGGGACATGATCCCCTGCCCACTCGGGCTTCCTCCTCCCTGGGGCCAGCTCCCTTCTCTTCAGAACCCAAGAAAATAGGAACCATATTCTGTCTGCAAGGTGAAATGTGATAAACCGCAAAGAAGGCCGCTGTCTACCTTTGTCAAATGAGCCTGTCGGCACTGACCATCTGAGTTGGTTTTCCCTGGAATTTCTCAGTGCTTGTGAAGTCTGCCCTCTGCGTGCATCTTCCCACCCCTAGGAAACGTGCCTGGAATTTCCTTCAGCTCCCTGTGTACCTCTCTGAGCACAGACGTAGCATGTCACCTGTTGCCAAGTTCTTTATGCACCCAAGCCGCCAGGTGACAGCCCCGTACAGCCCCGTAGCATGACCAGGGAGCCTGTGGGCAGTCCTGGTTTTTGGCCTTCATGACATTTACATTCTGCTTTGAGAACTCAGCTCTGACAGTACGTCAAGAGGTGTGTCCTGCAACACTCACTTCCAAAACCCAGAATAAACACGTCCAATAAACTAAGGAGAACATTTTTAAAGACACGGAGCAAAATGCTGATTAATTGCTATGTACAAATCTAGTCGGCAGTTGTCATTAATCTTCATGTTGACAATTAATCAAGAAGACTGTAAGACACAGTCATATATCTTGTAGCAAATCTAATACAAATGATTAGATAAAACACACAAAGTCCAAATGTATACTTTGCATCTCGATTGGTCCTGATTAATAACCACAAAGAGACTCATGGCCACTCTGGAGTGGGCCCAAAACCGCCTGATCTGCAACCACCAAATGCCTCAAAGGTCAAATGTCTTCCCAGATTAAACTCAGTTGCAACTCTGAAGTCATTTGGTGGTTGGTACCACAGAGCCACTGCAGGGTCAGGGACACACCCGGATCTCAGAGCAGACTGACCCTCTTGCCCAGGGTACCTGAGAACATTTGTCTCACAGTGAGACCAGGAGGCAGCTCCAGGGAGTGGAAACAAAATTCCCGCTGAGAACAAAGTGTGGAGGATGGAGGGCGATGGAGGGGGCCTGTGGGAGGTGGGCGAGATTGGGGAAGACCTCACCACTGAGCACCAAAGACAGAAAGAAAAGATACATTTCATGTAGAGATGTGAGAGCCAGGTGTGGCGCAGGACTGTCATCCCACCGACTGGGAGCTTGAGCAGGAGGATGGCAAGTTCGAGGCCAGCCTGAGCAGCTTAGCCAGACCCGGGTTCAAAATGAAAGATCAAAAGAGCTGAGGATGTGGCTCAGTGGTAGTGCGCCTGGGTTCAATCCCCAGCACCCAAATAAAGAGAACTTTGAAATCGGAAATTTGCTATTTTCTAGTGCTGTAGATTAGCTATTTTATAAAGGAGAATCTTGGTGATGCTGAGTGATGTGGTAGCAGAACAGTTATGCCCATGATTGGCTCACTGGCTTTTTAAAATTGCTCAGTTTGTCTAGCAAAATATCTCTCTCTCTCTCTCTCTCTCTCTCTCTCTCTCTCTCTCTCTCTCTCTTTCTCCCCTTTCCTTTTTTCTCTTTCTCAGTCTCATTTTTTTCTCTCATTTCTCCCTCTCGTGTTTCTTCCTCTCTCTGTGTCTCTGCATCTCCCCATAAATACAAAGATGACATATAAATAGGTAAGAGAGAGCTAGATGGTAAATAGATGATAGATATGCAAATTAGATAGGCAACAGAGAGATGCTAGATAAGTCACAGATAGATGCTAGATCAGTACATAGCCTGGATAGATAATAGATGATAGATAAATAGATGATAGACTGGATGGATGGATGGATGGATGGATGATAGCTGACAGATTCCCATCAGTAGCCTGGTTTCACTTGCATGAGATTCATACAGCTTTGGACCTGCTTTCCCTGGGTAAAATCCTGATTTGAGAACTCTGGAAAACGAGATGATAAATTTTAGGAAAGCACATTACCCTATTTTGCATCCTTTACTGCTAAACCATGAACAACCTGTTCATCTTGGATTGCTCATTTCCTGCCCACTCTGAGTTTTCTGCATGTTGATCCCTGGTCACTGCTGTCTGAGAGAGGTCCCAGCTTTCTTCTTGGCAAGCTGACACTCACTGATTGCCACAGTGCTGCAGTGAGTACCTTCTTGTCCATGTTCAGGGGACCACAGGGGTGCCCACAGCAGGGTCCACATACAGAGGCTGCCTGCAGCCCAAGACACTCCTGGCATGGAGGGGCTGCCAGCTGAACCTTTGCAGAGTCGAGGAGGATGAGCCCCATCTCTAGGACACCTCCATCCCAGCTCCAGGGTGCTCCAGGTCACACAGATATGGTTGTTTGTTTCCAAGAGGAAGGTACACCCCTATGCTAGGGGCACATGTACAAGGCAAGCTCCCTGAACGCAGAGCCAAGTGCCCAGCAGAGCCCTGCCCTGGAGGAGCTCCTGGGCCCTGGAGAGGAGACCAAGAGCAGGCATTCACAGCTCAGCCACAGGAGACCAAGGTAGGACCAGCAACTTCTGGAAAAAGCAGCAGGAGTCTCAGGATTGGCCTCACCAGCCAGTTCTTCCTCATGCTGTCGAGGGTGAGATGCTTGGAGACACCAAGTAAAGTCTTCTCAAACTGCGGGCTCCAGATCCTTAGCTAACTGGCTGCTGGTTAGCTTGACTGGGCTGGTAGTTGGACTACCTATGGCTGCTAGTTAGGTTAACTGGGCTGGATTCCCTTGGCAGGTCATAATACAGCTGCTCTTAAGACAGAAAAAGCTCCTAAAAGAGGGAGTGGGGGATTGGTGTCCAAATCATGGTTTAAAACTGCTGGATTTTCCTTAATGTAACACATGTTTAAAGTCCAGTTTTGGAGCTAGCTATGGGTGGTGGTGTCATGACTGCCTGCAACCTTGATGATGATGGGCCATTTGTAAGGGGCCAGGTGGGGCCTGTCCCGTGATGGGGCCTCAATTCCCTTTGCTCCTTCTGAGAGGGGCTTGGGGAGTCCCTGGCTGCCTGGCCCTGTGTACTTTCAGCAGAATACACCTACCCTGGGAGCGAGGCTGACACGGACCCTTGAGGACACGGTCAGTCTGAGGACATCAGGCCTGGATGCAGGTGGTCCCAGGCCGGTGGGGAGGAGGTGCCCAGAGGCAAGGAGCCCACATCAGACAGAGTGGGAGTGAAGCAAGGTTCCTGGGTCTGCCCTAGGTGGCACGAAGCCATGTCCTTGACAGGACCTCAGGAGATGCTGTGCCTGCCTGAGGTCACTCTGCCCTGGTCTTCTTGCCCATGCCCTTCAGACTGCCTTTAGGAGGGGCACTGTCACCAGCTTTGCCGAAGTTTGCACTAGAGGCAGAATACAAGGGGGAGATCCAGAGTGGAAGCAGCCTGAGCTCCTGGAACCTCCTTCCACACAGCAGGAGGCTGCCTCCTGGACACCTGCACAGTGCCTTGCCCAAGGCACCTGGAAACACTCCTTCAGGGATTGAGCAAGTGCCACCACTGGCTCCTCCACAGCCCTGAGAGCAAGCGACCTATTCCCCGTATCAGTCCATGTGGGCTGCTATGACAGCCATACCCTGGGGGCTGAGAAGCAGAAGAAATGTGCTTCTCGCCCTTCTGGGGCTGGACAGTCCCAATCAAGGTACCAGCAGATTTGTTGTCTGTTGACCTGTTTCCTAGATGACAGCGATCCTCTGCCTCCTCCGCCTCCTCCGCCTCCCCCTGTAGCAGAATCAGCTGTGGCTGGTGTCTGGCCCAAGCATAAGGACACTGATCCCCTCCTGAGGCTCCAGGTCAGAACCCACTCACCTTTCAGGCCCTCCTTCCAACACCTGGCTCAGGAGTGACGGTTTCAGCATGTGAATTTGGGGGGAAGAAATAAATAACAGATCCACAGCACTGGTGGCATTTCTGAAAAACTCAACAAGTAACTGAAACTGCACACAGCCCCTTTCCACGGTGGCACAGGCCATTGGGTCCTCATTAAGGGACCTGCCCTGGAGGAGGCGGCCCCAAGGACCCTACAGCTCCTGACACTGCCACCTGGGACCATTCAGGTCCAGAGTGGTCCCTGGGCTGCAGCCAGCTGCTCCCCCCTCAGCACCGTGAGCCCCTCTGCCTGCCTGAGGGCCACATTGTCACATTCCGGGCTGTCTGCGGTGGCTGGGGATTGGGGAGGTCTGTAGCCTCAGCTATCTCTGACTCCACATGGATGAGGGGGAAGGGCCAGGGGCAGGTGTAGCCACAGGGAAGGCTGCTTTCCTGGGCCTGTCTGGGGCAGCCCAGTCACCAGGGGCTCCCTGGCCAGGCCCCAAGGCCACCACCACCTCTTCCTGGGGTCTTCAGCCAAGTCCCATCCTCTCCTGCCTGCCACGCACCAAGACTGGGCCAGGACCACCTCACTCTGTGGGCTCACGGGTCACAGAGAGGACGGGCGGGTCCAGAGGCTATGTGTGTGCAACACTGCAGGCCCCAGCCAAGGTGGAGGTGGGGGCTCAGCTGCCACTTCCCTCTCCCCTTGGCCCCCCATTGAGTCCCTGGTGCTGGAAAGTCCACAAGGGCAGCCCCTGGGACAGGTCCAGTGGATTATGACCCGTTCGCAGGCCAAGACAGGAAGTCAGGGACAGTCTTCCTATTCTACCCAACTCCCTCCCTCTGTGCCCTTGCCCAAACCATGACCTTGGGGCACAGAAAAGAAAAGGTAGGGTCCTGGGTAACCTACTCCCGAAGACAGGAGCAGAGGAGATCACACACCCAGGACAGGTCTCTCACAGCCCCTGACATCTTCCTGGCTCCTGTGGGGGAGGACAGAAACCTGGGACCATGTGAAGGTCTTGCTGGGCTGGAGGAGGAGACGGGAGTTGGCTCCTCCTTCCCATCACCCCATGACTGGACTCTCCACCGCCTGACCCCCGCAGGTGGTCAGGCCCTGGGCCACATGTGGAGGCCATCTCTGACCCAGGGCCTTCGTGGGGTGAGGTGCCAAGGCTCTGGGGGGGCGAGGAGTGTGCCTGCAGTGCCTACCAGAGCCATCCGGGTCCCTCAGGGCCAGTTTGCATCCTGAGCTCCCTTTCCCTCCCACTATCCCAGGTCCTCACCCCTGCTCCCTGCCTTTCCCAGCCTGGAACCAAGGTCAGGCTGGTGCAGGTGACAAGGGGAGGACACCTGGGGATGGTCCTGTGGATATCCTTGGTTTTTAATGCTGGCCCATATTTATTAAAAAAAAAAAATACTTGGTAGAAAAAGGGAGTGTGGGGGCTGGGGATGTGGTTCAAGCGGTAGCACGCTCGCCTGGCATGCGTGTGGCCCGGGTTCGATCCTCAACACCACATACAAACAAAGATGTTGTGTCCGCCAATAACTAAAAACTAAATATTAAAAAATTTCTCATTCTCTCTCTCTCTCTCTCCAAAAAAAAAAAAAAAAAAGAAAGAAAAGGGAGTGTGGGATGGGGAAGGGTCGGGGGACACTCTAGGCCACAGAAGAGCACTCAAATTCTCAGTTCCACTCTGGAAATCTGTCCTTGACCAGCTGACCATAACACTCTCTCCCCTGGAAGGATGTTCATCTCTGTGTGGTCAGTACTTGTGTGAGCCCTGGGTGGCTCATCCCCTTAAGTTCCTTCTTGCTGTGGACTTCCTGTTTGGAACTCCTTTGTGTTTAACATTGTGTCACCATCCTTTAAATTCTAGTCAAGACCTGGCCCACCCCTCCTGCTGGCAGGCACTGGGGAGAATGGGGGTGATCCTGACTGTTCCATGCCAGGGCCTCCACCTTCTCCAGAGTCCTGGGGCACCCAGGGAGCGACCCTGCAGGTGGCATGGGGAACACCGTGTGGACGTTTTGGTCCATGTGGAGCAGCAGCAGCTGCAGAGAGGCACTGCACCCAGAATGCAGCATCATCCACGAAATGCTGCTGGAAGTCAGCACCAAGGCCCAGATCCCCTTCTTGTGCTAGAAATGATTTGTTTTAAACCACCAGAGCTGGGGGCCAATTCCAGTGGAAGGCCTGGACAGAGGGAGGTGTGGGCATTAACAGTCTGCAGCAGCTCACACTGTCACCAAAACTATTCCTGGAGGGAACAGGGAGGCTCCCTGTGGAGACGCCCTCCTGAGCTGCCCCAGCTCCCACCGCCTCCCAGGCCCTTTGATCCTATTTTAGAATGTGCCTTTGTGACTGTCATTGTTCAAGTCCTCCTGTCATCAGACTGCATCCTAAATTCCACCCAAGCCTTGGTTTCCGCAGAGGTGATGGGGAGGGCCCAGGAATGCCATCCTCGGCCCTGCTGGGGCTCACCAGGGAGGCAGAAGGAAAACCATTCTCTCAGTCAGAAAGAAGGGACAAGTGGACAAATGGAGGCTGACCAGCCTCCCGGACTAACGTCCTCTCAAATGAACGCAGCAATAAACTTGCCTATGGAAGGAAGGGGTCCGGACCCAGGGCAGTGAGGGCGTTGGCCAGCGTGGGGTGGCTGTTCGCCCTCTGCATGTGCCTCTGTGTTGGCCTTCTGCAAACAGCCAAATAAAAACAAGGAAATGCAATTACTGCAGAATCCTGGACTCTCCTCTGCGCTGCCCCTATCTCCCCGTCTCCCCGTCCACCGGGCAGGCGGAGGCAGGGAGCCCGCCCCACCCGCTGACATAATGATAAGCGACGGTAATTTGCCTTAAAAACCTTAATGAGTGGATCATTGCAAGCGGGGAACGGGAAGAAAACTCGAGTCCCACAGCGGCCGCGCGCCACGGTCGGCTGTGCAGTAACCAGACAGAAGCCACAATGACATCCCAGCCTCCGCTCCCCAGATGGAAATTTCTCTCCCTCCACTTTTGCAGAGGTAATGAGGAAGTAATGAGGCTTGACTTGAATTTTCTCAGCCCCACTCCCCTCCTCCCCGGCAGGCTCCCACAGGATGGAGCAGGGCGCAGGGCTCCGTGGCCGGGTGGAGGAACCAACTGCACTGCCCGCCTGTCCGCAGGGTCCACCGGCTCCACCAGGGAAGCCTGTCCGAGGCTGTTCAGGGGCCAGGCTGCTGGCTGTTTATTTTGTCATTTGATGGATAGGAGCCCTGACCTTTCTGGGCCACCCCCCCCCCCCAGCCGGGTCTCCCTCCTTCTTTTTGTCTCTTCCGCAGGTTTACCTACTGAACTGTGCAAATAGTGAAATCCCAAAAAGGTGGGCAGAAGGGCTGTTTGAGATCATTAGCTTAATTTGAGCTGAAAGGTCTTTGTTGTAAATCGGGGAGGGGAGGGGCCTGGGGACCTTTGCGAAGTGTTTTGCTGGCACGCTTGTTGAGATATGATTGCCTTTGTTGTGATAATCTGAAATTAATTTGCACTTGAACCCATCTTTCTTCTGGGCTCAATTTAAACACTGTTATAATTATGCGCCCTGCGTGAAATTGAGAACAGACCCTGATACGACAAAGCTGAATATTTTAATTCCCCAGGTAGAGAAGGCTCTTTTCCCCACTTATCTCACAAGGTAATAAAACAAAATGTTGCAGTGCACATGCTTAAGAGAGAGGTATTTGCCTGAGGGGAACAGAGATAATCAGTGTACGGCTGCACACCTCACTCTGTACTTGCGCAGTGGGTCAATCTTCCCTTTTAAAGTGATGTTAAACTTCTGCTAATATTAGTTGATTTGTACCTGGAACGCTATTTAAAAAAAAAAAAGTTTAAATGCTGTGTTTTATTCTGCATCAGTCGCCCCTCTAAGAGGCTTTGTCTCCCATGTCCATTCTCTGGGTTCTTTTTAAATGCTATTAGAGGTCCCTCCTAATACGCACAGTGGATCTTAGCAGAGCACCTTTCTTGTTCTCAGCGTGAGCGGCAATATCCTTATCAGCATTCTTTTAGTTTTAACCCAGATTAGTGTTTTTGGTGAGGAATCTCATTAACTCCAGCTCGCCTATCTGCTTTTGTGATTGCCTTTGGAATTGTAATGTGCTAAAAGGCCGACAGGGCTCTTCCCCGGGCACAAACTCTTCTTCAAATCAACCCTTCAGCTTAAAGGGACAACACTGTCTTCAGAGATACTCAGAAGGGTCAGAGACAGACTGCATGTCTTTCCTTGCTCAGAAGCACAACTGGGACCCGCTGGCAGTTGGGAAATTCGAGGAACCGAGCAGTATCTGGCCCCAGCCCGGTTCCTCCACACCCCCAGCCCCACTGCCCCTCCTGCTGGCCCGCATCCACAACGCTTCAGCTGTCCCCCCAAAACCAGCCCTAACCCACCCTGAACATCCTGTGCCACTGGAAGGAGAGGTTCTGCAGCCACCAAGTCTCCTGCCATTGTGGGAGCCTCAGCAGAAGCTGGACAAAGAGGCCCACCTCAGATGAGAGGTGCCACCGGCAGGAAGGCCAGAGCCTGGGGATCATCCCTCCTGAGTTCTGCGGCGATGACTTGCTACTGGGCTCGTGGCACTAATACATTCTTCAAGGGTCAAAATTCATGATTGTTTCAAAAATAAAATATTTCCCCCTAAAGGTCAACTGAAATCTGTCGCTCCTGGGGTAAATGTCAATGGGAACTGTGTTTGGCTGTGCTCATTTTTAAAAAATTTGTTTGGGAGAAATGCACATGGGTAATTGGGCACAATAGTGTTTGTTTTGTTTTCTAAACACATACTGGTGAGCGGTTTCCCTTCTGTGAGCACTGCTTCCTGGGGCCTCCATGATGACCTTGGGAACATGCAAGCACTCCAGTTTCTTCTGTGGCCTGGCAGCACTGCCGCATCGCTGCCCAAGGCTGTGGGGCTGTGACGACACGCCTGGGTGGCACCTGTGCCTGCAGCCGCCCCTGCCCCCCACAGGTTGCAGATTCTCCTGGAGCCCTTTCTTAGAAGGCCATGTCCGCAGGTGCCAGGGCCCGTGCCCATGTCCCAGGAGGCACAGAGGTGTGTGCCTAGACCATGGGAGGGGGAGGCAGCACCTGAGACCACAGGAGTGCCCCGAGTGCAGTGTGTCCACGCTGTCCCCCAGGGCGCCGTCCTGCAGGGAGGTGTGCCACTGCAGAGACCTGTGCTTCCAGGGCACACCCAGAGCCTGGGTGACCCTGGAGACAGCAGTGAGACGGCTGAGGCCCTGCACAGAGGAGCAGGCCTGCCCAGGCCCCACGGGAGGCGGAGGACCGCAGAGGAGGAAACGTGTGGAGGTCCCCACACACACCAGGCTGCTGCAGCTTGCCCAGAGCCCTGCAAAAGGTGCCTGTGTGTATGCGCCCCTGTCACACACTGAGGTGCCACCCACTGAGGTGCCACCCACTGTCAGCAGGAGGAGCAGTGCCTCTGCCACTCTGTCCTAGAAGACCTGTAGGGCCTGGGAGGCACCCAGCTGCCGTTGGGAGGGTGGGGAAGGGCAAGGGCTGCATTTGCCCCTGCAGGTTGTGGGCTTTGCCTCCAGCTCCTCCCCTCCTCCCCGCTCAGCTGCCCCCAGCTCCTCCAGACCTCTCTGCTCAGCTCCTCCTCAGTTTCTCTCTGGGCCCCTCTCCATCCTCTCCCTTCTCCCTCTCCCCTACCTCCAGCTCTCCTCCCTCCCCCCCCTTCCCTGCTCCACTCCCTGCCCTCCTTCTCTTCTTTCCTGGCCTCTCTTCTACCCTCCCTGCTCCCTCCCCCTTCCCGCCCCCTTCTCTAGGCTTCCCTTCCCCCTCCCGCCTTCCCTGCCCTGCCCTCCCCTTTGCTCTCGGCCCCTTTCTTCCCCTCCCCTCTCCCTCCCCTCCTTCTCCCCTGTCCTTCCCCTTCCCTCCCCCTGCCCTCCCCTCTCCCCTGTCCCTCCCCTCCTCCTCCCCTCCCCCTCCGGGTCCTCAGGGCCTTATCTCTGTGCACTCAATCATGCTGTGCACATCCCAGTCCGCTCTGACAAGCAGCCTGGCAAAGCACCCTTCCACAAACAAAGCAGAGAGCCCTGTTTCTCTTAGGATAACATCTCCTGATCTCGTTATTGATTATCTGCTTTCTTGGGCTTTGTTTCCGGAAAGTTTGATATGGGGCAACAGAGGTGACAAAAGATTGGCAGGCGCCCTGGAAGCTAAGTGGCCATTAGCTCCTAGCTGGAGGCTGGGTGCTGGGCAGAAGCCCCAGGCGCTGACTCCTCCCCCTCCTTTCTCTGGAGTCCTCTGAACCTTCCCAGGTGGTTGACTGTCTCTCCACTGAGGCTGTTGCCCGATGTGCCCTGTGAAGAGCTGCTTCCGAATGAAGAATCACCTCCTCATTCAAACACACTCAGTGTGGACGGAGCTCCCTCACAGCCCAGGGAAGCTGCTGTCTGCACCGCCAGCAAGGCCCCCACGAAGCCCAGCCCTGCTCCTGTGGCGCTGGTCAGCCACCACCTGGGCCCCTGGCTGGAGCATGCCTCCCACACAGTCCTCCACAGGGCCAGGGGTCCCTGAGGCAGAAAAGGCAACTTGAAGAAGGTGACACGTGTGTGTCCTCACCTGCCACCAGCAGCAAGGAAGGTGTGTGTGTCTGACCGCAGTTGGAACTGCATTGGGTGTCAGGACCAGCAGGGTCTCTGAGCAGAGTTCTGGATTCTGGGGCATCCTGGTAGACTTGTGTTCAAAATGCAGTTGCTCTTCTCCAAGGGCATCAGTCCCTTCCCCAGCCGAGCTCTGAATCAATATTAGGTTCCTGTCCCCTAACACAGTTGATGGACTTTAGTGACAACCCAGGTGTGGTGGAACAGCATCCACAGGCCCTCTGTTCAGCCTGCCCTCCTAGTGTCACCGTGGAACCATGTCACACCAGGTTTGTCCTGGGTTTGTACCAACCAGACCACATTCCTCTGGGGTATTTTACAGAGTCATGGAGCTTCAGATGAAGCACGAAGCAGCACTTGGACCCTCCTCAGGGAGTGGGCCACTTGAACCATCTTCTCATTGCAAACACAGTAGAGGTTAAAACGTCCATCCATCAGAGACCGCCTTGGGGGCAGACTGAGGATCCATGTGGGTGCTCATGGGTGCTCACAATGTGCTCACGATGTGCTGTTCCTAGGGGTCCAACAGGTCCCAGAGAGCTCTTCCGAGAGCGACCCAGTGGACAAAGCAGCAGGATCTTCTCACCTGCTTCCCCGTGGAGAAGGACCTGTGTTCAGGAGGGACAGAAAACTCCTATGGGCCTCCTCACCTCCTCCTCACTGCCCCATCAGTCCTGGAGACCTCTGACCCAGGCAGGGTCAGATGTAATTCTTCAAGGGCTTTGTGTCTGTGGGATCCTGCCAGTCGTGACCTCCAGGACAGTTTCCGTGCTGTGAAGTTCACCCAGCTGCAGGGTGGCACCACATACCCTGCCAGGCTCCTCCACGCCCAGGACCTCACCCTAGGATCTGCCCCCACCCACTTTCTCACTCGATGGAGTGTGTGCATCTCCACGGCGCTGCTGCTGGGCTCCTGGGAAGAGTGTGCCGGGTGTCCTGTGGCCCTGGCACCCCACGATTCCTCCCCGACTCAGAAGCACTCATCACAGACAGGTGCCGCCAGCACGTACCTGCAAGGTGAAATTCAAGTGACCTGACACGGGCCGCCTGAGGTGACTGACATACCTACTTGTCCTCTAACGTGATGGACAGGACCTGGTTCGGCACCAGGTTACCCGCAGCAAGCTCTCGTGTCCACACTGTGGGGATGTCCACACTGTGGGGATGTCCACACTGTGGGGTTGGCCACAAGCAAGGGTCTGTGCAGCTCTTCTTGGCTGCCAAGTCCCACGGCTGCCTACCACATGCCAGGGCCCACTCTGCCCCAGGCTCCAGTACTTTCCTCATTCACCCTCTGGAAGCCCAGCCTGGAGACAAAGCTGGGCTCATGCTCAGCACTTTTCCAGACCAGGAGATCCCGCCCAGTCACAATCACAGGGTCACCAGCTGAGGCCAGCTCTTCAAGGACATTTACTCAGTGCGTGGAGAGGGCTTCCCGGGTGAACATGGGCAGACCTCCACAACTTCCACCTGGTTTCCAGGCAGGGTCGGGGCTCCCCAGGCCTCCTCTTGTGCAGGTCCCCACTTGCAGGACTGCTCCTTTCCCACTGACGTTTTGTCCTGAGAGATGACAGGCACCTGGCACCTCACTTACCGCTCTCAGGAGTCTGGCGTCCAGTGTCTGAGGGCGTACGTGTACACAGGACTCTCAGGGGGGCGATGGGCGGCAGGTTGCACTGCGAGGACTGTGTAGGGAGAGGACACAGAGAACCTTGTCACCTTGTTATGTGAGAGGCCCAGGAACATCCATGGGGCCTTTCCTGAGCCAGTGTCTGGTGCTGTGCTAGTGAATGTTGCTCCTAAAGACGGTCAAAAAAGATGACCGTGTTGGTCAGCCTTCCGTTAGTCCGCTGGCCTCTGCTCAAGGTGGAAAGGCTGTGTTGGTCGGTTTCAGAGACTCGTCCCATCTCCTCTGGGCCTGTGTGAGCACAGTGGCACGGAGGAGCCCAAGGCAGAGGTGGCCTTTCACCTCACGGTAGCCGGGAAGCAAAGAGACACTGGAGGCACTGAGTGCCACCCTCCCCTTCCTCCACCAGGCCCATGTGCCTAAGGTCGGCCATGGCCATCTCCCCAGAGCACTGTAGGCGGGAGACCGACCTTCAGCCTGTGGACCTGGGGACGTCAAAACCCAAACTTGCCAGTGACGTCTGGCGTGGCCGCGTGTTCTCAGGGAAGGCACCTGCGGCAAAGCCTGCCCTGCCTGGCGCACCAGCGCTCCTTCAGACCGGCGACCCTGTGGTGGGCGGGGCTTTGCCCACTTCCACATCTTTACAACAAGTTTGGTTTTGTGTTTTCGACGTCGTGGCGTGGTGTATGATGTGGTGGTGGAGGAGGGGAGACGTTCTGTAGGGAAATGCAAGTGCGATGCAGTCGGTGAAAGTGCTCTGTGGAGGCCAGGGTCACTTCAACGCTGCAGTGTCCAGCAGAGCCACGGATGACACTTAGCCATCTTTTTCCCCCCCAAGTAGAATAATCTCGACTCCTCTAGGTCAAAGCTACTCTCCTTATAAAAATAGGTCCCGGCCCTCTCCAAGCGTGGCTCTGTGTGCACACAGCACAGAGAGCGTGTTTTTTTCTTTTTAAAACGGAGGTTCTTAAGAGTGTCAGGTTACAGGTGACGTTTGAGGATGTGTAGCGGTGAAGACCTCCTTCAACCATCCACCTTCATAAAGGACAAGCAGAAGCCTCTGGACCTCATGGATGTGCCCTCCTGTGGGCAGCCCGTCTCTGCCCCGAGAGGCACAGGCACAGGTGTGGCTGGGCAGGAGCCAGCACCCGCTCTCAGGGCCCTTCAGCCAAGTCGGGGGCCTTGCAGAGTTCCCAGGCCACAGTCGAAGGGAAAGCTCCAGCTCCTGTTTCCAACCACACCCCTCTACAGTCACAGGGACACCAGCGTCACAGGTCTTGTTGGGGACCATCTGCCTCTGCCCAGCTGAGGCAGGGTTCACTTGCCCCTGCCCTTCTTCCCTCCTTGCCTACTGTGCTGCCCAGCTGGCCACTGCCGTGAAGTGCCCGCAGCAGGAGCTTAGAAGAGAAGAGGTCGACTCAGCTCAGGTGCTGGAGCCTCCGGCCCAAGATCAATGACCCACTTGCTCCGGGCCTCACTGCTCTGGACCACAGGGCAGCTGAGCACAGGGCTGAGCAATTCATTTACCTCAAGGGTCGAAAAGCAAAGAGAAAGAGAAAGAGTCTGGGGTTCCACAATCCCTGTGAAGAGCACCCCCCAAATCTAACAGCCTCCCCTGGGCGCCACCTCCTGGGTCCCACCACCTTCCAGCAGTGCCCCTAGGAAGCCAAGCCTCGCACACACAGGCCTCTGGAGGCCTCCTACAGAACCAGCCCCTGCCTCACGGGCACCTGCTTGCTCCCTTACAAGTTAATGAAGGATTTTCAAAACTCACCTGTCCAGTGGAACTTATTCCTCCAACACTAAGTTTCTCCTGCATTTTGACTAGTTCCAGTTTGAAAAAAAAATAGGGAGACAGCAAATTGACATCAGCACATTATCAAGTACTATTAGCTCTTGATTCCCACTACACCAAGAGTAATGGGTAAGAATTTAATAAAACATTGGAAAATATTTACAATATTCTTTCAGGTCAATGGCTCACTTTTTTTTTCTAAGATCATTTTGTTTAAAATCTAATTTAATTATTTTCTTTCCTACAATTGTGAAATTTAAAACATTTTTGCTGGAATTTTATTTCCAAATATTCTGAAATTTGTAAAATTCATGGCAGGTGCATGTGGCTGAAAAAAATATTAAACTTGAACATGAGAAGAGACAGTAATGGGTGGCACACTGCAGCCTTCTTCCTTTACCCCACCCCCACTTTATGAATCCTGTTCTTATTCCTGAGAAATAGAAAGTAGCCTGAGACAAAACCTACCAGCCTGGAGACAGGCCGGTCTCTCCCCGTTCTCTCACTGAGAGATAGGAGACAACTTACCGGCCCCTGAGATGAGGACACACTGGTTTCCCTGTTCTCTCCTTGAGAAGACAAAGGGACCTGCCGGTTCCCCTGTTCCCCCTCTGAGACAGGAAAACTGCCTGTCTCTGTTCCCAAGAAACTTGCCTTCCACAGATCAGGGGCTGCTTCCTGGGTCAGTCAAGGCTAACCCGCCCCTAGCGCGGCCAGGATTCAGCCTGTTCAGGGGACATTCAAGGGGATCGGCTGCTCTCCCTCCTCACTGCTGCTGTAGAGCAGCCCCGTCAGGCTCCTGGCTAAACCTGCTTCTTACCCCAGGGGTGTGTGTGCTCAGTCCTCGACACTTTTCTTTCACTAGTGCCACCAGGAAGCCTGGCCAGGTGCAGGCACCTGGAATCCCTGGCTCAAAGGCTGCAGTGGTGATGTCCCTGCTCTCTCTGGACAGATGTGCAGACACTGAGGCCAGCAGGTCCTGAGGCTTCTCCAGCCTTACATCCACCTCTGTCCACCTGTGCCAGCCACGGTGGCCTTGATCGTCCCTAGCACTTTATAACTTAACTGTCATGCTGCCAGGACATGCTGTGCCAGAATGCCTTAGCTCAGCCTTGCATCGAGCAGGTCCTCAGGGTAGTGGCCACAGTGGCTCTCACTCCCAAAGAGCTGCCCGAGGGAGGATTTCATGCCCCAGGGTTGGGTTTGCCTCTGACTGGCCTCAATTTCTCATTTTTGAAGTTTTCTTGAGGAAGACTTTCTGCCTCCTCACCACCGTCAGGTATGGCTGGTTGAGCCATCTCCGGGTGCGGAAACTGGCATCTGTCCCCGAGCCTCCTCCAGAGCCCTGTGCTTCCCGGGGACCTCCACTTGTGTGAATGCAGTTCTGGTATTCCCAACCAGTCACAGGCAATTCATTAGCATTTAAATTTATGCTCATTTCATCAAGGTGTGAAAAGATCTTTTTCTTGCATATACATGAAAGAAGCATATTACTATTCAACTGACTTTTAACCCAAGAAAAGCTTGCGTGACTTCACAAAAGAGAAGGTAGAAATAAACACAACTGAGATGAAGTGAAAAGTAAAACTGAATTTCAACTCCTAAAAAATACTCGGTGAACAGAGAAACAACTTTTATGTGTGTCAGTGGGACCACAATCAGCACTTGAAATCTTAGGAGTTCAAAACAGCACCCTGAGATGTCATTTACACTTGTTATCACCACTGCCATGCACACAATGCAGTGTTCAGTAGATGGTGTGATAAAATGGTACATGGCCTCCGTCTGTGTTTGCTGCGCTGGCATCTGCCCTTGTCTGTTGAGGATGTACACAGAACCCGCAGCACGGCTACATTTGCCTTCCCAATATCAAACCGCCCACGCAGCATGGGGGCCGACCTGCAGGGTCCTGGCTGAGACATTCTGAGAGGCGCCACCTTGTCAATCAGAGTCCCTCTGGGTAGTTTTTCCAAGAGAAGGCCCCTGGCCAGGTGGGTGGGTCCCTGCCCTCCCCTGCAGGCCGGAGCCTCGCCAGCAGCCACAGGCCTACTGAAGGCCTCATAAGGGATCAACGAGGCACCTGCTCAAGGCCTTGTCTAACACCCCCCTCATGATACAGTTTAATAGTGTTTCCGGCAGCCTGGTGCGTGCTCCTCCGATGGCAGATCCTGTGGCCTGTGTAGCCCGACTGTCATTCTGTAGGCTGCCCACGTTTGACAGAGCATGCAGCTGGGACTGGGGCTGGGGGGTTAAGTGTTCCTGCTTCCTGCCTGGGCCCTGCAGGGTCCAGGAGGGAGGGCAGCTGACACATGGATCTCAAGTGTCACTGTCACTGTGGTCAGCATCACCCTAGCACTGATAAGCCAGACCCCAGCTCCCCGCCCATGCACAGAGAAGGAAGCTATTTTCCAACTAAGTTTAAAGGTGGCATTCAAATTGTGCGGCATGAAAGCAAGAGTCTCAGCATGTGGCCTTTAGAGGGACCCCTGGTGACCTACACATGCTGAACAGCCTCTCCCAAAAGCATTCTTGGTTCAGTTTCATGATTAAAGCATAAAAAATAATTTTTTTTTTTTTTTTTTTATGGTGCTGGGAATTGAACTCAGGGCCTCATACTTGCCAAGCAAGCACTCTATCACTGAGCCGCACCCCTAGCACCCCCAGATATTCTTTTTGGATGAAAAGAAATGTTTTGATTTTAATGTTATCTCTGTGAGACCTAATCTTTTTTTTTTTTTTTTTTTGGTCTTTGGAAAGCTCATATGCAAATGATTTGTGTCCCCTAAGAAGCTCAAGTCACTGAGGAAGCACAGCAGTATGTGTTGTGGGCCAAATATTTCTTATTCTCCCGTCAGAGTGTGGGCTGTAATGATGAACCCTATTCCTTACAGAAAAAGGGAACTTCTTTCCGTGGTTGGTCCTGTGCTGTGGCCCAGCTGAAAGCACAGGTCCTGTGCAGGAAACACAGGTTGCTGACAGTACACAAGAAGACTCTGTTATCTGACCTCCTTGAAGCTGTTTAGGGAAGGGAGGTGTGGTTAGCTTTCCAACAGCACACCCTTCCGAAAAGTACATTTTCTGCATGTTTCCAAATACTTTCTTTAAAAATTTAAATGATTTTACAAATCAGCTTGGAAGTGTAATCTGGGCTGTTAGAACCCTCTTAGCAAGGAGGGAGAAAGACCCATTAAAGTTCCCTGAGTTTACTGATTGCTCCCACCCGCAATGTTCTACTGCTGTTTCCAAAGAGCTTTGTTTTGAAGTTTTAATCGGTCTAAATGGAGAATCTCAGAGATGGTGTGGTCTGCATTTCAATCCCTGGAAGCCCTCCCCGCCCCCAGTCCTGGGCTTTGTGGCCCTCCATGTGGCCTTGGGTTGCCCAGTGCTTCCAATGTACATAATGAGCTCAATGTCAAACTGTTGGGTCTTTTGTCTTTAACAATAAGCATTTAGCTCAACTAAATGAATAGAAATTACTTTAGTGAATTACAAAAAAACCAAGGTCTTTTCAATACACCAGCTATGACATTAATTATTTTGGACATTGTCTTATTTTTGCAAATGTATTAACTTGAAATTTGACTTAAAAACATAATAAATTCACTGTTTAAATTTTTAAAAAATGCGTAAAACATTATTAGTAAATCAAAGTGTCTGCAGGCGATGATGAAAATCTTTTTCTGATTAAAAATAAAAGTACACACTCCAGCATTTTCCTATCCAGTGAGCTGAAATTCCCACACAGCACCAGTGAAGGAGGTGCCTCTCCTGCTTGGGAAGCCCCTGGAGTCACCAGCACCTCGGCTTTCCTAAGGCACCTGGAACCATTCGCCAGCCTTTGAAGACCCGTCCAATCTTCCACCCCAGCGTGAGCTGCATTCTGAGCCCCGTGGGGGCAGTGACCAGTCCTCCCAAGATCCCTCCGCCCTCCTCCTGCAGTGGCCACAGGAGACCTGAATGCTTTTTTCCTAAATCTCTGTAATCCAATAAGCTTTCCTGTTTAGCAGCTTGTTTTGAAACTTGGGCGGCCCCCAGCCTGGCCAAGTAAGGTCCTCTGCAGGCAGGTGCATGCCCCAGGGCCTGATCATTATTCAAGGCAAGAAGCCCTCAGCCCCAACCAGAATGTAATTTGTAATTAACTGTCATTTACTTCTGTCTGCATTGACTTGTTGTTCAAAAGACAATGTCACTGCGGCTGGTCACTGTTTCCCTTTGCCGTGGCTCTAATGTCCCTAGGATCTGGTTGTTTCCATCATGTTGAGAAACCCAGGGCTCACTCTCTGGAAGGCACAAGAAGGGAGTTCACGGAAATAAATCCAACACAAATAATTTGTTATGCTGAGGCACATCAAACCTCCCATTTGATGACATGGGATGAGTGGCCCGACACAGGAGCTGCATACAGTGGGAGCCAGGTCATTTAAATGACTCAAGTGGGCGTTCTCCGAAGCCCATCTTTTAAAACGCAGTCTTCAAAAGCGATCTGTTCTGTGGCCATCCACTCTGATTTATGCCCGCTTTTCAGGTTAATTATTTGCTTGTCACACTTTTCATTAGGAGAAAAATAAACAGAATGTGTGGATGTGTTGGATGTGTCTCGGACTGGGCTCTGCGTTTTGGAGATTGGCAAGTAATTCCAACTTTAACTGCTTGGAAATTGACACAGTTTAAAGTCCATTGAACAGGAAAGACGGAGAAAGCATTAACAGGTTTGAAAAGAAAACATCAGATGTTTTTGCAATTAGATCCCCAACAAATGTCTGTTCATTCTTCCATCTTTGGGGGGATTTTGATTTTAAGGGAGAACAAGTAGTTCCTCTCTGATGTTTATACTTTTCACAGAGAAGTTTCAAATCCTACTGCAAACACTCTTTCCACGGTGAAGTTGGGGGACAGTGGTGTCTACTCTCAGGCAAACAGTGGGGTCAGGGAGTCAGTGTGCTCACAAATGGGATCTTCACCCAAGCCTCCTGCCCCAATCCACCCCTGGACCCAGCCTTGGTCCCTCATCTCAGGGCTGAGCACACAGAAGGACCCAGCCTCTGTTCATTTTGGAAACCAAAAAAAAGTCCAGAGATAACTGGCCTGAAGCATTAGTTTCAAATGCATTAAACCAACTAATTTCCTGTACACAAAGCACCTTGGGCTGTGGTCGTAAAAAATGACTTGGTGCCATCCGGAGGTGCCAGTGCCTTGGCTCTCCTACCTGTACACAGGGAATATGGCCCCACACAAGATCCCTGCAGAGTGTGGGTTGTGTCTGGGTGAAGATGATGTGGGGCGAAGAGAGAGGGAGAGGTTATGTTCAGAACATGGTAAGGAAGGCATCAGCCCCAAGAAGAGGGAAGGGTCTGGGCCTCAGCCCTGACGTCTGCTGGGTGCACCCATCTGACCTTGTTTCTGGGGAAGGCGTCCAGGACTTTGCTGTCAGGAAAGAGCCAAGACTCCAGGGAGTCATGAAGTGCACATGGCTCAGTCTCCAGTGGGACTCACCCTTCCCCACTGCCAGTGGTGGAAGGAGCCATGCCCTTGCCATCTAGCTGCAAACCTGGAGGAGCCCAGGTCCACGAGACTCTGCAGCAGGCAGCCCTGCGGTGCCGGGGGACCCAGGCTCCAAGGCTCCCCTCTGCTCGCGCCAGCTTCTTTTTTTTTGGCCTGCTTGCCTTTGGTTTACATCCAAGTTTCACGGAGTAAGAGAGCACAGTTGTTATAGATAGGCCGGTTTAATTACTTGTCAGCTTACAGCCGGTATCTCGGCCAGGCGGTGCAGAAGCTTCACTTTCTTTCTGTAGCTTAAAACCTGACCAACTGCTAGTGCTTTCCCATTTAGCCACACAACTCAGGATGTACGCTTGGGATGAGAAATACAATGGACAAGCCATGTTTCCGATTTTCTAGCTAACGCCATCAGTCCTCAGTGCCCCAGATTCCATGCAGATCCCCAGGGATGGAAGTTGGTGGCCAGTCTGACATGGAGTGGGGTGGGCACATTTTAATTCTATTTATAATCTCCCTGGAACTATGCTAACCCTCTAGTTATGCAGCTCTCGTGAAAAGAGAAAGCACACACTGTGATAGGGTGGACTGAACCAGGAGACTCTCAGTAAGGGGACAACATGCACACATCCCGCTGCTCTGTTCAGCCACTCCTGACTTTAGAGGGAGATCTGGGTGCTCTTGTGACTGCCTGGACACTTAACATTCTATTTAATTTTGACTCCTCTGGTTAGTGTTGGATTGATCACTCGGCATCTCTTGCCTTAAATCCTGCTCAACACATCTGCCTCCCTGGCTGCTGTCCCAGGTATGTGCAGGACCCCTGAGCTCCCTGTGGAAGACAGGGGTCCAAAGCTGCTGCTGGTCTGATGAACAAGGTGGGCTTCAGCTGTGTTAACCACTGAGGTATGTACTCTGCATTGAAGGGAAGCTGATTATCTGCTACCGAAATTCCTCTAATGCCCTGTTCAGTGCTGTGAGAAGCCGGTTCCCAGGTGGACAGCCCAGTGAGAAGGAGTAAAGAACAAGAGAAACCAGAGGACCCCGCACTGTCCTCGCTCTGATATGGTCCTGGGTTGCTTAGACCCAGAGCGAATTACCCAGTGGTCACTGTCTCCAGTTCACTTGGGAAATGGTGAAGCCAGATTTAAAGTTAGGTAGTCAGTGTAGTTAGGTAAATCGGGTCTAATACCGAGTGAAATCTAAAATGGAGGCCATGCTGGGAATGACTCAGGGAAACACAGGACAACTCATGGAATGTTAATGAAGTCCCGAAAAGGCCCTAGGCCAAAGTCCACCTCAAAGAAACAGCCCCCAACAGATTTGGAGATAGCCCATCCCAGAGAAGTGATAAGCCCATCCCAAAAGTCCTTCCTGCCCGTTTGGCCCACCTGTGTCCTAACCCTTTCCACCTACATTCCATCACCAAAACTACAAAAAGGGGAAACAACCGCACTTCCACGGATTCCACCTCTTGGGTCCCCTTCTTCCTCCGGGAGAAGTCTTTTCTGCTGTCCTTTAATAAACTTCTACTTTCTACTCTGACCTTGCCTCGGCGTGCTTCTTTGGTGTTATTCTTCAACATTGGGAAAGCAAGGACTCGTCACCGGTCAACAGCGGTATCAATGGGAAACTCTCCAAGACACACCAGCCCTCCTCTGCACAAAGCCGACCCAAAGGGGCCCTGGACGCTCTCCATCTGCTGAGAAAACGGAGCTGCAGATGCGGCAGACCCCATCACCCTGGCGATGTGTGGTCCTCTTTGCCATCCCCACAAAAGCACCCTTTCTGATGCCTTGGGAAGATATATCCCAGGCTCTCAGCCCTGATAAAACTGCTCCACCCTGAATTTTGAGGTTGGGATGGGAGAGTTCACACAAGGGAGCTGGAAACATCGTCTTTGACATGAGAACATCAAGAGGAACCTCTGGAGCCTGCTGGCGGACTCATCATCCCGGGGGCAGACACACCCACACAAAGAGGCCACAGCGTGCTGGGTAGCACAGGCCTTTGTGCCTCCAGTGACGTTCACATTCCACCGAGGCTGTCTAAGGAAAAGCTAATTTCATCCAATAGCCGGAAAGCTCACGTGCTTTGTCTTGTTCTTTCCAGGCTCCTGGTTGCCCACTTGGCCAGATCCACCGAAGCCCGGTTCTGAGGACATCTCCTTCCCAGTCTCCTGGCTGCAGGCCCAGCAAGTGCAGGGCTGCTGTGCATCCTGCATGCTGACTGTGCAGGGCAAGGACAGCCCCCACAGCAGGGCCAAACCATCAAGGGACCCTGGGCCAGCTTATCTTACCTTGGAATGCTGCTTCCTGCATCTCATGTTTGCAAACAAAATAAACAACACAAAGCAAAACAAACCAACCCTTCCTCCTCACCAGCCAAACAAAGCTGGAAGAAGAGTCCCAGGGCAGGTTAGATGTAACCGTCCCCAGGAAGACGCAGTCTGTTCTCAGACTGCTCTTTGACATTGCTGAAGGTTTCATCTTGATTACTTTCAATAAAACTCAAAGTAAGTATGACTGTCTTGGCTCACTGAGCAACAAGGCTTTATCACTAATTACAATCCTTTATTACAGGTGGTTTAATAGGTTTATGATCGGCCATAAAACAATTCAGGATGGGAGTCCATAAAAGCAATGGGTTATACAGCTGTGACATCTTAATATCTATTCATTGTAATCATTTTATGATCTCTAATGGTAGTATTTTTATTAAAATATGTACATATGCCTGTACATGGGTCGTGTTGCCACCAAAACTGGGAGGCAGAGCAAAAATCACATAAATACATACTAAAATACTTAATGAGGCATCCGGAGAGCCTCCGTCCTCAGAAGCATGTCGACCAGATCACATGTGTGCAGCCTCATTATGGGTCATTATAATAAAATTATAAGTGCTGTAATAATTCTAACCTTGAAGGCACAATAAAGGATGGTTATATTTGCCTTCCTAGCCCACACATCTGAGGCATCTTCCTCATTAATTATATTTCACATAAGAATAATTACATTGTGTGAGACTGAAATTCCAAGGCATTTGCTAGGTCCCAGCACCCGAGTCTCTCTCGTGAGCATGTGCGCTTGTGCAGTTACATCCGCAGCTAAAGCTGTGCTCCTGGATGCAGGATGTGATCTGCAGGGCTTCAGGGAGGGTGTTTGTTGTGGGTGGTGTTAATTTTATTTTGTAACCCAATTAGTAAAGTAAATAAATTGGGGATAGAAGAGCTGGCCGACTAGGCATGGCCAGGGCGGTTTGGGCACAGGCAGCTCCCCGGGTGCTTCCCTCCTCCCTGGCCCAATCCTGCCAGAGCACAGTGGCTTCCAACATGTCTGGAGGCCTGGTGGTTGGAGAGGTCATGTAGATCTACATTTCTATTGTTTTGTCAATACTTGGGAAATCTACTTATTTGTGCAGCTATGACCTAAATATTTGATACCATTTTTTCTGGCACAATGAGCATCATAGCCCTGGGTTTGAGAGAAAAATCTTCCATTTGAATGTGGATTATGACTTCAGATGGTAAATAATTTGGAAATTTCCCCTAGTACCCAGACTAAACATTTATTAACTGTATTTTACACACACACACACCCCATACACACACACACACCCTAGACTCAAACACTGCTCATAAAATTGAGTTTCAGTCTGGGACCCCAGAGTCGGTATCTCCTCCCCTCTACCTTTTATCTAGTCCTACAACCCAGCCAGGATTTCTGACTTATGGGCACATTCTCAGCATTTCAGGATTGCATTAGAATGCAAAGGAAAAAAGTAAAAGTGATACTTAGGGAAACGTGGAAATTTTATTCATTTAAACTAATTTGACAAATTGTATTTGAATTTTGAAAATTGTGAGTGGACATGTATTTTGTAACTTTCCAGTATAATAGCAACTTAATTTGAGCAGACAAAAGAAAAAAGGGAAGAAAAAGGAAAAGAAAAGAAAAAGAAAGCCCAGTTGAATTCTCAAGGGAATTATTTTAGTGAATGGACAGAGACTGGAATGATTTGTAATTAGCATATAGATTGTATGCATGTAAATGATGCTTCTAAAAGGTATTTGTAAAGTTTATTTTCTTAAGTATTTAGATCAGAGCAAGCACCTTATTTACAGTTCTGGCCAGCACTTGCCTGGAAGGGATTTGCAAGCAAGCTCCCTCTGCCACCCCACCCCCACCCAGTCATCCTGGTTTTGCTTCATCACAAATTACAAATTAGTGGCACACAAATTAATGAGGTTTTTATAGTATTTGGTCAAATCATGCAATAAAAAGCTTTAATTCAAACACAGGAGCTTGATTATTATAATTTATTTAAATGTAATGCACTGTTTGCTAAATTTCATATGGCTGGAATCAATATGTAATTCAAAGTTAATTTAAAAACCCAGGCACCAGAGCGCCCTTGTTCTTCAGGGTGGTGGCAGGCTGCTTTTTCCTGTGAGGGAGACAGTGATTTGGTGCTTCACATGAACATCAGTAGTGATATGGAACAGCCAGCTCCAAGCATAGAACAGTAATGTAGGGCCAGAGGTCCAGGACCCCATGGTGGCCTGGCACCTGGGAACCTCGACCCTTGGGAAGGCCTTTCTCCAGATAAACATACTGTCCACGGAACTCCCAGGCCACTTTTTCTGTGAACCCTGAGTTCACATGGTTTACTCTTTACTCTTTCTTTTCCTAATAAGTTGTATATGTTTCTCGTTGACTTTTTAAAGTTCTTTGCAGAGTCCCTTTTGCCTGTGGCTTGGCTAAATGGTAAAAAGCAAAACAGTGGCCTAGAGTTTGGGGGAGCCCTGCCTGCAGGGTGCCAGGCTCAGCAGGCAGACTTGGACAGTGGGCGTGGCTTGGCCTCTGTGTCAGCTCCACTTTACCTGAGGGCATTGGGTTGTGGGCCCTGCATGAGTTCAGTCCTGTGTACAGGTAAGTTCAACCGCAACCACTCAACCCACCCTGAGACCCCCATGAAGTGACTTCTGTCCTTCTCAGGCTGGCTGCTCTGAACATGCCACAGAAGCCTCCTGTGGACAGAGACGGAGTGGTGGGTCAACTTAGAACCTGTGGTGGGAGAGGAGAGAAAGCCAGACTTCTTTCTTCACCAGTCAGCTGAGGTCAGCAAAATGGGCAAGTGCTTCCTGTCTGCCTGCAACAGGCCGCTCCGCAGTCTTCAGAGCAGGAGGGCTCCCCTCTAACCAGAGAGCCCTCCTTCCCTGCCGCTGCCAGCAGGGCCACTTCTTCCCAGGCCACAGCCTCGGGTCCTGCTGGCCATCGACTCTCGTGCTCCTCTCTCCCTCCTGTCACCAGCTCTGTTCCACATGTGCCAGGAGCACCAAGTGCCAAGCTGCATCCAGACCTCACGCCCATCATCCCACTGACCTGCATGGAGACTGCTCCTCAGTATTACCGAATCCCGCCAGCCAGAGCTTCTCTGCAGAATCCAAAGGACGCCGACAGGCGTTGCTCTTCATCTCCTTCTAACATTAAAATGGGTTTGGATCTTTTAATTACATTTTAAATATTAATATTTTAAATAGATGTGTAAATATGCATGAAGACTCCCAAACAGAAAGCTCTCAGAACCACTTAGGCTGGAGGTAAGCAGGAGAGGGGAGGTAAGCAGGACGGGAGGGCACTGGGCGATCCCTGCAGCTCTGCGAGCAACTCAGCCAAACCCACACGGAGGGCACTTGGCCTTCAGCGGACTTGCAAAGCCCACGGTCTGCCCTGCAGCAGTGGCTGCGGGTGACCGGTGCTGCAGCTGAGTTTTGCTAGGCCCCTTCACTAGGGCCTCTCTGGCCGTTTAGCCCTAGAACCTTCTTGAGTGAACACAGGATAGTTAGCAGGCCTGACTAGGAGGTGGAGCAGAGCTTTCTGTGGGCCCAGGCCACATCACGCTTCTGTCCTCATTGGGTGCAGAGAGGTGGTCCGTGACAGAGGGGAAAACAGCTCCCACGGCTCCTCTGACAGCCGCTGTGGGGAAAGATGACCTGCGTTTCCCCGGTATTTGTTAATAAATCTTCTCCTGCTCCTAAATTTGAAGAAATTTCTGATTCTTTGATTTTTTTTTCCCTTAGAAATGTGCAGGCATCATGATGGACAGACAAACCCTTTCAGAGTCAGGTTGCCGGACCTGCAGGCCCTGGGCAACCCAGCACAGCTGCAGGTGCCATCATGGGACTTTTGGTTGGGAGATTCCGACCTTTTTAGTAAATATATTACTTTGAGATTAAGGTCAAGGAGTTGGGAAGTCGTGTTCTTGCTTCTCCTGGAAAGTCTTGATTCTCATCATGAAGAGTAACAACAGGTCAGAACACAGAGGCAGAGGCTGGGGGACAGCTGGACTAGTGAAAGCTGGACAGAGGGCACCTCGGCCCTTCGCCCTCGTGGGTGTCGCTTCACAGAGCCAAGACAAGAGACCCCCAGCAGCACCCGCACCCCAGAACTGACTCTCCAGGGGCTAGAGGTAGGTCGGACCTTTAGAACTAGTCTGCCAACAGGCAAGCAAAGGGAGCCCTGCTGCCGAGAAGGGCCCACGGGGCTGCAGAGAGCTCCCCCGTCCGGGACACTCATCACCAGAGTGAACACAGAGCAGGAGTGTCCAGGGCTGCTGCAGGTCATGGCTGTCCAGACAAGAAGGTGGGCCAGAGTCAGCCCCCCATTCCTCCTGCCACTCTGCCAGAGAGGGGAGCGACCCCTAGCCAAGGCCCAGCTATGGCAGGTGAGGGTGGACGACTGACCACTTGTAGGCAAGACCCCACAGAGACCAAGAGGAAACCCAGAGTCACCAAGAGGAAGCCCAGCTGTGGAAGGAATAACTCCTGATTGTGGGGAAACTGCACGTGTTCTGTGGGACATCTGGAGAGCATCGGAGAACATGGGCAATGTCTTCATGCCTTTAATTTTTCTAAAATATTTCAAACAGGCATCACATTTCTAAGATGGGCATCTTCAGTATGTTAAGTTAGTTATTCTGGAAGAGTGAAGGAGTGAAAATGGATGTGACACCAGATGCTCTGTGGGGTGGAGAAGGAGGAGGTGTGTCTCAGCGCCTTGTAGAAGAGCCATCCCAGAGCCTTCTCAGGTGGTCAGGTTCCTGTCGCGTGTCCAGCGTTTCAGAAAGATCCTGTCTGCTGTTCTTGATGCCTTTATCTTTTCCACGTATACTTCTTCAGACCAAAGCCTTACACATTAGGGAAAGAGAACAGGTCACCATCAGTACGGCTTCATGAGTCACTTTGTTACAGTAAGCTATGGGAGTCATGAAAGCTCACTTTAAAATGGTATCACTAAAATAATCAGCAGATTAGCTCTTGAATTAGAACTCAGTCCGTCTCCCTCTCTCTCTCCACATACATCCCCCCCCCCACACACATACACACACACATTACAAATGTGTAAATACATATATAATAATGCAAACCAACATATAAATATAATGTGAGTACATACACACATATACACATGAAATATATTTGTGATACATTCGTTGTGAAAATGTGTTCATGAATTAGATTCTGATCCTTTTTCTTTACTGAAAAAAATGTTTGACTCAGTCATGTTCTTTGTTATACTCACAAAGTGAAGGATGGACTAGCATGTGTTGGGCTAGGTTTTGTGGGTAATGTGAGACACAAGAAGCAACGTGATAGGACAATTGAAATCACTTTTATTTTGAGGGATCCCAAGAAAGCCTCTTTGCATAACTCCATGTGCCCACTAATATGATAAATCTGGTGTGTTTTTTTTTTCATAGTGTTATTATTTGGGAAGGGGGTGTTCGATC
Organism: Spermophilus citellus; assembly: GCF_964194105.1. Taxonomy (NCBI): domain Eukaryota; kingdom Metazoa; phylum Chordata; class Mammalia; order Rodentia; family Sciuridae; genus Spermophilus; species Spermophilus citellus. The sequence continues at coordinate 286,144,227 of NC_138182.1, read as the reverse complement.
CTCAGGATGGCAAAAAAAAAAAAATGATGTCTATGTGGAGTATCCATCAACACCATCTGTTGAATGTGTGTGTGTTCTGGTACAGTCCTCCACTCCTTCCACCTTGCAGTCTTGCCTGAGACATCCCCAGGAGTAAATAAGAGCGCTAACCTCTGCGTGGTGGGGTGATTTACACTTTCCGAATGAGCATTAATCCTTCCATATGGATTATATATTGGAATCTGGGCCATAGTCATTTATTACCCTAGACGGATGTGGACAGAAGTCCAAGTAGAAGCTCTAAATCAGGGGCAAAGAGCAGCCCTGGCTGCTGACAGCTGCTTGGGCCAGTGGCCGTGGTCCCTGCTCTCACATGGCCAGTGACACCCTGCAGTTCTCCTCCAGCCACACTTGTTGCTCTCTACGGGTTACGAATCTGTGCACAGCCTCTCTGCTTTGGAGACTCTGAGGAAATACGTTCTGTGGACCAAAGTGGGATATGGGATCCCCATGCATGAAAGTTCCAGCAGGCTTCACACATGACGGGTAAGCTGCTTGTGTTTATATTCAGTGTTTACATTTGAAAACATGAGTGCTACCTTGGAGTGATTTTGGTGCCGGAATTTATTTATTCATTTATTTTCTTTCTTTTTTTGGTACTGAGAATTGAACCTTCAATCCAGGGGCACTTAACCACTGAGCCACATCCCCAACCCTTATTTTTTTTTGAGATGGGTTCTCACTAAGATGATTAGAACCTCACACAATTGCTGAGACTGGCCTCAAACTTGCAATCCTCCTGTCTCAGCCTCCTGAGTTACTGGGATTACAAGCATATGCACCACACCCATGGCTCTGAATCTCTGCCTTTTTCTCCGTGTAACACATATTGACAGTGTGCCAGACATTGTGTTAAGCACTACAGACACAAAGCACCGGGAACACTATGCTACCATCCTGGGGCTCTCGGTTTCCATGAGAGTGTGTGACCTTGGCTGAGCTCGTGCTCAGTTGAGTGGTCTGTGGTAGACTAGAGCCTGCTGTGGAGGGCTTTGGAGTCGTGGCAGACACAGCAGCTTCTAGGCAGAAAAGCGTGTGTGGGCCTCACCCGACCAGTGGAGAGCAAGAAGTTTCCTGGCCTTCGGACCGCCACACAGAGACTCCCTCTTGGTTCCTGCCTGACTCAAGGACCTGAGACTGCCACATCAGTGTCCCTGAGCCTCTCCCGGATCCCGCCATTCCTCTTTCCAGCTTCCAGGAAGAGTGAGCCCCTTCCTAACTCTGGCAGAGTCGGCCTCTGTTCCTATGGACGCCTGGCTTGCAGGGTAAACCCGGCACTGCAGCCGTGTGACTGGAGGCAGGAGAGCGTTGGGTTCGAGAACAGAAGCACCGCACCAGGAAGGGAGACACGGAGAAGCTGCCAGAGGGTGAGGCTGAGGGAGGGGGTTCACCAGCCTGGCGAGCCGAGGAGACCCTCTGAACTAAGGAAGCAGGTGGCACCAGGGATTGGGGTCGGCTGAGCACCAGGCTGGGAGGCCAGAGGAGTTGAGATCATAGTCTTGGGTGACAGTGAGGGCCTGGGATGCTCTCCCCCATCAGCATGAAGGGAGTGGCACCACCTGGTCCATGTGAACCACAGAAAGGCAAAGACACCAACTGGCTGCAGCCCAGAGGAGCCCAGAGAGAGCTCCTTTTGGACTGTGGGCGACTCTAGATTCTGATGAAATCAGAGGCCCTGAAAAGTGCACACATGCACACCCCAAGTCTGCAGCGCAGGGGTTCCTCTGCCCTGCGGTCCGAGGCAAGGATGAGCCTCAGCTGACCAACTGGCAGACTCAGCAGCTGGGGTGGGGCAGCCCGGAGGGAACTGCTGCTCGACCAGGTTGCCCGCCCTCTGAAAACTTAAGGTACGCAATTTTGCTAGTGAGAAATCTGTATTCTGGGGCCAAGAAGCGAGGTGCTGTCCAGGCAGCTTGGGTGGACTCTATGCAAAGCCTGCATCTGTCAGGGCCCTGCAGGGTCAATGGTGCCCACAGCAATGGCTTGCTTCTATACTCTTGGGGCCAGGACTGGCCTGGCCTGTCTGCACATGATCTGCATGACCCATGGAGCGAGTCTCACTGTCCTCTGCACTTATACCAGGGCTAGACACCCCCAGTGGCAGCCCTCAGACTTCCCAAAGTGAAGAGTTTAGTTAGCAGACTGTGTCCACAGAGCCATTTCTGAGTCTGAGGCCATGGTAGTGGCCCTCAGGGGATGGACATGCCCCAAGGGGTCTTCAGCTCTGTCTTGAGTGGGGTCTTGTCCCCAGCAGCCCTCGTCCCTGGACAGGCCCAAGGAGCTTCTAAGAAGCAGAGGGCTCCAGGGATGGCCTGGCGTTGCAAGGCTGCCGACCCTCATCTCAGCCCTGAGAAGGTGCAGTGCAAACCGACTTTGACCTTCAAAGCTTCTCAATTTGCTTTGAATGTCTCCTTCAGCTAATCTGTGATGCACCATTGGAGCATCCTCCCACCCCTTATTCCTTGGACACTGTTCCAGAAGTTTCCTAAACCTATTCCTCAGAGTGAACACGGTGTCCATCTCTCCCTCGCTGCCATCCCAGGTCAGGGCTTACCAGGATCAGGTGTGGGTTTACAGGGACATGAGATGGGCAGCCAGAGGGTGAGGCAGTGCCAAGGTGCATCTCTGCTTGTTGTGGGGCTGCGGATTTCTGATTATGGTTTTACACGTGGAGCACTTTGTGAATCCCACTTTTTTAACATAAGAGGCTTCCATGCTTTTTTTAATTTCACCTTGGGTACAGGTGGGTCCCCATTCCATGCCAGCCCTGGAAACAGAGGGTGCCAGCTCTGGGGACCCTCCTCTAAAGCCGTGGTGACTGAGCCGCTGGGTGCTGGGAGGGTCCACGTCAGCCTTGGAAGCTGGAGGCTCTGACGGGTAGCTCCGGAGGTGGATCCTGTCCTCCTGGCAGCATGCTGTAGGCCTTGCCTGTGTCTACATGGCAGGTGGATGCAGTCCTGCAGGAGGCCCGAGGTGTGTGTGGTCTGCACTGGTTTCATGTTGCTTTGTTGAGGTTCTTGGCTCTGGTGCCAGGAGAGTTTGGATGAGTCCAAAACCCAAGATCTTCAGTGACACTGGGCAGAACTAGACCCCAAGCTGTGGTGGCTGGTGGCTGAGCTGAGCCAACCCTGGGGCAGGGTGGCCATTCTCGTCCCTGGGTTTCTGAGAGTGCTGTTGAGGGCAGTGCCCATGTGGACTAGGGCCGCACCCCGCACCCGTTCACCCAGCTGGAAGCCACACGACTGTGAACCTGGCCAGGGGACTCGGGCAGCACCTCACAGAGGCAGCTGGAACGGCTCTGGTGCCCCCTGGGCTGACACCATCTCTTCCCCTGCCCGTAGGCACCCGGGGTCAGGAAGGGAAGCATCTGCGGTGGGCGGGCTCTGAGGGAACTCCACAGGGCAGGCTGTGGTGGGCACTTCCTCTGGGATCAGGCTTATTGAGAACAGGTTATTCTAGGTGCATGTTGGGATAGTCCATCCCTCTGCTGGGCACTAGGGGTTTTTCTTTGATCTTCACTGTGAGGCCCTGGCTGGGCTTTGATGGGTAACAGTCAAGGAAGTAGGGACACACTGGCCACGTCTCAGCCCTGCAGTGCTGAGCTCTCAGAGTTGGGTGTGCTGAGCACCCAGTTCATCTTTATGGGTTCAGCTTCCCCTCCTGTGCTGGGGCTGCTCTTTAAGCTTGGGGGTCTCTTCCTATCCGTGTGACTCTGTATCTGCCTGCCATCTCTCCAGTTTCCAGGGAGCAGCAGTTTCCCCCAAGACCTCACCTCTCTGAGGATCTGAGTGTGTCCAATCTTTTGTGTTGGGTACTCAGGAGCATGGACTTCCTGGAGCCCCTCCGCTGCACCTGGCCTGAGGTTTCCTACTGTCTCCTTGGCCTTCTGAACCTTGTTCTCCAGAAAGGATCCGGCAGTCATTGTCCCACCACCTGTCCTTTCATGCTCCCTCTTAGAGCCCGGCCCAGGCACAGAGGCTAGTGCAGCTGGGGCCTGTGACCTAGATGCTCATGTCCTCCTTGGAGGCATAATGGCAACAGAGCCACGTGTCCACCTGGGAGTGTGTGAGGGTGAGAGAAGGCTCTGGACAGAAGAGGGGACAATGGCCTGTTAGTACTGAGGACCTCCTGACTGATCATTGACGACTGGCTCACGGTGCTTGACCACAGGACACCCTGTGAGGCTGGAAAACACATTTCTGGCTGGACCATGATATAAAATGAACTTTCAGGGGAGAATTCCCAGGAAGGGGCAGCAGGGGACTCCTTCCCACAGCTTTGAAGGTGGTTTGGTGACGGGAGCACCTGCTTACACCCATTTCTTCCTGTTCCACCAGAAACTAACGGGGTGTCTGGGTGCTCAGAGGGGAGAGGCCAGAGCAGCCTTCCTGAGACAGGAGGGGGGTCATCTCGTGGTGACTGGCCCTGGCCTTGGCCTTGGACTTCGCAAATCGCCCTTTAGCTGACAGGCTCAAGCTCACCTGGACTGTGCTTTCTCAACTGTTCTGAAGTTTCTGGCTGTCATGACCATGGAGCCACTTTACAACGTCCATTTGGTCACTTTTGGTCACTTACAAGCAGCAAGGGAAACTACACCATGTACAATAGGCCCCTATTTTGTACATCTTGTTTACCCTTTTTTAACCACATTAAATAATTCTAGCCTGTAAGCAATTCAGTTTAGCTGAAATGAGATTTTTTTTCTGTCCTCCAACTTCCCTCAAAAGGTATAGGAAGGGACATGAGAGATTCATTGGCATTAATGGCCCTGCTGAGGTACGCAGCCCAAGATGTGTGGCTGTCACATGACGGCGGGTCAGAGCAACTCACGTGCCAGTTGCTTGTCCAGAGTGGACCACGGGGTGTGCTGGACGCAGGGGGTAGTGTTGGGTCACTCCCTGCTTCTTGGGGATCGTCCACCTCCCAGGACTCAGCTTGTAGTGGGTGGATAGAGAGGGTAAGCAGAGCCACCAAGGGAGACCACACTTTGGTCACATCACTTCGCTGTGACCTCATTTGCCTTTAACTGCACTGTGAATTCATGCACATGTGTCCTGTGCATGCCTATTGTGCATAGTGATGTTATTCCTACTGTGCACAGAGGACACTGGGGCCCTTCAGGACCCTACGACTTGCATGTCACCAACTTCTCCATGTCGTGCAGATGAGAGCAAACTCACACGTCCAGTCCATAGGGTCTGCTCTAGAAACAATATGGAGAATGACCTTCAGGGTCTTCTTTAGTCCTATGCTTCGATTTTAGTTTCCTCTTCAATATTTCATTCGAAATATACTATTGTCCCATCCGACATTCAGTTTCTGTTCATTTCTCTTGAGGCATTTTAAGGGCGGGTGTGGCTTTAGAAGCACTTCGGTCTTTAAGATCATGTGAAGCCGGTCCCCGGGATACTGACAAGCACCTGGCTTACCAAATGTCCTGAGTCGATGAACAGTAAAATCAAAGCTCAGAGTGGCCCAGGATGTGGGGACAGCCACAGGACAAGTGGGGACACACCGTGCCCATGGCCTCTCCCTGGGGGTGCAGGGTCTTGTGGCTCCTTCCCCCTTGTTGGGTCCTGCAGCCCTCAAACCATGTTGGATCTGATGCCTTTTTGTGAACATATGAACTGTCACTTTAAATGGTGTAGAAATGGTGCCATAGAGAGTCTCTGAGCTACAGCCCCGAGGTTCCTGATGACGTGTACGTATGTTTGTGTTTTTAAAGTCTAGCAAGCCAAATGACAGGTTGGTGGTCAGCTGGGGTGGGGCCAGAACTGACCCAAGGGCAACAGGGACTGTGGGAGGGGTGAGGGAATGTTCTAAGTTACCTGAGTGCATGGATCGTCAGACCTCTCTAGCTGTGCCCTCATCATGGGCAAATGTCCAAGTTGTACCTCACTGAATTTTTAGTGTGTGTGTGCTGGGATTGAACCCAGGGGCTCTTGAACACTAAGCCACATCCCCAGCCCTTTTTCTAAATTTTGAAAATTTTGAGACAAGTTCTCTCTCAGTTGCTTAAGGCCTTGCTAAGTTTCAGAGGGAGGCCTGAAACGTGTGATCCTCCATCCCCAGCCTCCTGAGTCACTGATTGTAGCAACTGACTTTGATGTTGCTTTTGAAAACATCAATGTCTAGCTAATTGAGTTTTGAGGTTTAACAAAAACAAACAAACAAACAAAAAACAAACAAACAAACAAAAAACAGTTTTAGAAAAGATCTCCAAAAGTCTCAAAAATTATGCAGAATCCAAACTCCAGGGAAGGTTATTTAGAATTGACAGCCCTTTGCTATGGTTTGGGTCTGGATGGATATACCCTTCATGGTCCTTGTAATGGAAGAGTGGTCCTGTGTTGTGGTGGTGAAGGGTGGATTTTAAGAGGTGGGGACTAGTAGAAGGTCGTTGGGTCACCAGGGACACTGTTCCCTCCAGAAGAATTAATGTGTCACAACAGGAGAGAGCTGGTTGGTGAGTTAGCCTCCAAAATAGTGAGATACAGAAACCCCTCTTCTTTATAAAGTGATCAGCCTCAGATACTTTATTATAGCCACAGAGAACCGACCAGGAGGCCCATCAATGAGATCCAGTCAGTTACATAAGGAACAGCATTTTTTGCACTTGCTATACGTTTCTGAAACAGGACAAGCCCCTGCCCAAGGGAAAGAGGGATTGCAGAAAATCAATTCTGAGGAAGAAATCTTCTACCATGCCAGAAAACACTTGTAGAGTCCCCAAAGGGATCAGAACACATGTCTCCGCCATCAGAAGCAGAGAATAAGGCCTTTCAAGACACACATCACAGACTGAGATGGCTCACCTCTGGATAAGGCCTGGCCACAGTTAAAGCTGTGGGGAGGGTGGCCAAGCCAGCTGAGCTGGTTGTGAGGCTCTGGAAACCAGGCTCTTGGGCTCATGCAGCAAAGTGCCCCTAGGGGGTCCCTCAGGTGCCGCTCTGCCTAGCACCCCCAGCCTTCTCCACTTTCTCCCAGCCTACAACCCCCAGCAGCAAAGACCTCCACCCCAGGCTCAATCTGAAAAGCCTCCATTCTGAACTTGCTCTGTCCTCCCCTGCTCACGTCCCCTGGACTCCAGCTGACCCCCAGGCCGAGCACTCCTCCATCGCGATCTGTGCCAACCGTCTGCATCACACATGGCCCACAGCTCAAGGCCCTCAGGGGTCTGTCCTGATCCACACTGTGGGTGGAGATTGCAGAAGGCAGGAGCCTGTCTGTCAGGTGGATTCAGAGAACAGGAAAGACCAGCTTCATGCCTCCAGTCTCCCAAGGAAGCACAGCCAAGCCCAACCCGCCCCCTCTGCCAGGGTATTCAACACCACCCATCGGGCAGATTCTTCTGGATCTCAAGCAAGGGTCAGGTCTCAGCAGGTGTCCTGATAATGTCACAGAGCTTTCTAACTGAGTGTGACAGTCATCTCCAAGTGCGTTTTGCAGTTTCACTGGAATATTAGTTCCATGAAGGCAGGGTCATGGCTGGTTTTGGTCACCCCCATATCCCTAGAACTCAGCCTAAAATAGTAGGTGTTCAGTATATATCTGTTAAGTGATTCTATATATCTATATCTCTACATATCTCTAAGTATGTAGGTATGTAGATATATCTATCTTCTATCATCTTTTTCTATCTATCCATCTACCTTCTATCTTCTATCTATATCTATCTATCTATCATCTATCTATCTATCCATCCATCTACCTTCTATCTTCTATCTATCTATCTATCTATCTAGCCATCTATCCACCTACCTTCTATCTTCTATCTCTATCTATCTATCTATCTATCTATCTATCTATCTATCCATCCATCTACCTTCTATCTTCTATCTCTATCCATCCATCTATCTATCCATCCATTTATCTATCTTCTCTCTATCTCTCTTGCACACACACTTTTCTGTTCACTAAACCACAGTCTGTAGAAACGTCTCTGTAACAGGTACAACCCTCCGAGTGGCTCCCCCACACCTAGGAGGCTGACTGATGAAGCTCATCTCTGCTCTCTCACATCCAGGCAGGGTCCCTTTGCTGGAGACCTGTGTTGAAGATGCTCTGAGAAGCAGCCAGGAGGACCAGGGGTGGACCCAGGCCCAGAGCTTCTGCTATTCCCGAGTGAGTGGGGCCCTGTCCGCCCACAGCACTGTCAGTGACGCCCAGCCCCGAGTCTGCCTTCTCTGTCTTGGTTGTCCAGAGGGAGGTGCTGCTGTTTCCACCGAACCATTCTCAGCTGTGGAAGGGCATCAGCGGCGCTCGGGTCCGTCTGTGCGGGAGCCAGGAGCCGAGACCCGTGTCTAAAACAGCAAGACGTGCCATGCTGCGTGTCAGCCTTCCCGTGGACTGCTGTTTGGACCATCTTCTGCAGACTGAAGAGGGATCCTGCACACCAGGAAATGGGGGCTATGCTCCTGAGATGGAGGAGCCCCTGGTGCACCCGCTTTCCTTCTGGAGGCAAGGTCTCTCCGTACCTGCACGCGTCTGCTCTCGAGTGAACTGCGGTCCTTCCTTTGCAGCACTCCAAGTCTTTTGAGGTTGCAGGAGGTTCTGGTGAGATCTTTTTTTCACCTTTTAAAAACTTGATAACTTTCCTGGTAACAAAATATTTGAAGCTTTGCCTGATCAGAGGCTAAACACCAAAGAGGAAAACATGTTGGCTGCTTGAAATGAAAATCTCCAGCGACTCATTTCAAGCACATTTCTTCCTCCAGCCACGGCTTGCTCTGGGCTCAGCATTCTGTCCCGGGGCCTCCGGAGCACCGCAGGACATTAGCACCACCGCTGACTGCCACCCACAAGATGCCTGTAGCACCCCATGCCAAAGAGGCACTGTCAGGTGCTCTCCTAGGGAACGCCACCTGGGACCATGGGCCCAGGACTCCACCGTGGGCAGCAAACGCCTGGGTCCTTCCCACCACAAAGGCACCTGCACAGACTGACATGTTCACGGCCCCAGATCCTGGGCTTTCTGCACTAAACTCTGACAGATGTGGGGACTTCGCTCTGATAGATGTGAGGGCTAATGCTTGAATTTCCTTTCCTACCTGTGTGTTTTCATGCCTCCAAATCTGTGTAGCTCAGAAGCTCTTCTCCCTGGTGGCTGTAAATTCCTCTCCCCGTGCAGCGGGTCTTCTCTTGCCCAGGATGCACAGTTCCCATGTCAGGAAGGTGTGCTGGGTGGACCCTGGAGACGGCTGCAGCCCCCTCCTCCCTCCGACTTCTCAACATGACGTCTTGAGCGCCGGGGAGCACTCCTAGTTTAGGAAGGAAGGCACGGGAGGAGACACTTTGAAATAATCACAGCCAAGTCTTGCAGGAGAGGCAGGGCCATCTGGGTGGCGCTGGGTAGGGCCTGTCAGGACACCTGATGGATGGGAGGCTCCTGGGGCCCGGCCATTAGTTCTGTGGTCTGTCCTGCTGCAACGGCACACAAAACAGGCATTGACGCGTCCGTCCTGGAAACATAACATGACCCGGCCAGGACCAGCCCACAGGGCCCTGCCCGGAGAAGGCCATATTGTTCTTCTGGGGCCAGGGCTCCGGCCGGAGCGGTGCTGAGCCATGCAGAACAGCGAGGCGTGCGGAAGGCTTTCCAGTACATTAGAGAGGGTCTGGCCACGTCCCGTCAACACAGCCGGCCTGGGGCTGACAGATGGGGAAGCGTGGAGACCCTTTCCCAGTCGGGACCTGAGTTCCTCTTCCTCATCTCAAAACCAGGAGAAATATGGCCAGAGCTTACCCGGCTGACAGCTGCGGGCTTGGAGGTCCCAGGGAAACCCACGGGGAGCCTGGCTCATTCTTCCTGCATGTGGCTGGGCTTTTCCAGGCTTGGAGGAATCATGGGGCCTGCAGACGCTTCCCTTGCACAGGAAGAGGATATTGTGTTTCGGGGCCACACCCAGGCCACGGGAGCCTCGTCCAGGTTCACTAATGGTTTTAAAGTGCTTTTTCCAATCCTAAGGATAAAGACTACTTCAATGCCAATGCATTCACTCAAATAATCTACTTATGTCCTATTTTAAACAGAGGCCAATAGGAAGATCAATGTTAGGTCAACACACGAAACACTGATGAGAAGATTTTTGTAGCTGATTGACCATATGTAGTACCTGTATGGAGTTTAGCAGATTTTTATTTAAGAAACATCTTGTGTTTGGGACCGTAATTGGGTTGTTTGAATAGACCCGGAGTCCATTTTCTGCCTCTTTTGCCACCCATTCTGCCTCTCGATGTCTTTCTAAATGACCCTGTCACTTACTTTGATACTTGGCCTGATACTGTCACAGCCACATTTGCCTGGACAATCTGGTGGCCCTAAGCACACCCATCTCCAGAACTCTTTGGGAAAGCTGACACTGTGCCCCCTCCCCCAGGCCTGGGTACCCCACGCTCTGTCTCTACCCTTGTGGCTCCTCTGGCTGCCTCCTATTAATCAAACCCCTCCGTGTGGGTCCTTTGGTGGCCAGCCCATTGAACTAGCACCACGTCCTCAGAGTTGGTCCGTGTGGCAGCCAGAGTCAGAACGCCTTCTGCAGACTGGACACCACAGTCCATACCACTCTTCACTTGGCCTGCTTGCAGCTTGTGAGGTCAGCTTTCCCCTGCAGTGACAAAATACCAGAGAAAATCAATCTGGAGGAGAAAATAACTCTTTTGGCTCATACATTCTTGGGCTTCAGTCCATGGTCATTTGCTCCGTTGCCTTGGGCCTGTAGTTTAGCAGCGTACCATGCTGAGGGGTGTGTGAAGGTGCAGAGATGCTCATCTCGTGCCGTCCAGGAAACAGAGACAGGAAGGGTTGGGGTCCCCATGACCCCTTTGAAGTAATGTACCTAGTGACCTAACTTCCGTCCACTAGGCTCTGCCTCCTAAAGGTTTTATCTTTCCAATGTATCACTGGCTGGGGACCAAACCTTCAGTCTATGGATTTGGGGGTAAGTTGAGATCCAAGCCATGACATTATGCCCCAGGACCCAAAAGGCCCGGTCCATCTCACAATGTCAGAAGCGTTTAGTTCATTTCCAAGGGTCCTTCAAATCTCACCCATTCCAGCAGGCTGAGAAGTCAAAATCCATCAGCCTCTTAGGGACTCAAGGCAAATTCTTCAATGTGAGCACTTGTAAATTTTTTTTAAAATTACAACTTGCAAGATATAACGGTATAGATGAGATATTCTTATTCCAAAAGGGAGGAAAGAAAAATGGATAAGAAAGAACCAGAGCAAAGCAAGAACAAAACTCAGCAGAGCAGACTTCAAATCCCGTGGCTCCCAGTCCAACACCTGGGCACACTGTGGTGTGGAGTGAGCTCACCCCTGGACTTCTGCCAGATGCAGCACACGTGGCCAGCCCCTTGGGTTGGCTCTGCTGGCTGCCTGCAGCTGCCCTCAGAGATGTCTCATGATTCCGGGCATTTCCAGCTTCCTGGAGACTCCATTGCTGATTCACCTTCACCCTCACTGTTTGACACAGTGCCCTATCAGGGACTCCTTGCTGGGATTCTGATCCTGCCACAAGCCATCTGGCCCCAGGCTTTCCTGGGGAATTTTGGTGACGCCTCCATGATCCCACATCTCCTGCCTGCACTGTCAACGCCGTGTTGATGATGCCAAAGTCTTCCACGGCCTTGAGAGGAGGCAGGACCCTCTCAGCCCGAGGTGCACTGGCCCTGATGGCCTGGATGCCTGAACACTGAGACAAATCAGGGACCTTCCCTGGGCATCGCTGCTGAGAAGGTGCTCCAGAGCTCTTCTCAGACAGAGGGGCCAGAGCCTGTGATGGGGGGTCTTGCCGATTCCTGAAGGGCCCTCAAGGCATCTCTCACATTGTCTGGATGCAAAGTACTCAGCTTCTTTTTATTGGCATCAATCTCTTTAGCAGTCATGTCTGTTTGGCTGCAAATTTATATGTGCTCCTCTTTTGGAAAAACTATTAGTTTTAAAATCTTTCTGCTCTCCTTTTTGACTTTTCTTCTTTCTTTCATTCTTTTGTTTCTCCCTCCTACCCCTTCCTCCTCTTCCTCCTCTTTTTTTCCCTTTATTTTGTGTGTATATTACTGGAAATTGAACTCAGGGGCACTCCATCACTGAGGGGCATACTCCGTCCCTTTTTTATTTTTAATTTGAGGCTGAGTCTTGCTACATTCCTCAGGGTCGGTCTCACTAGGTTGCTGAGGCAGTCCTTGGACTTCTGTCTTCCTGCCTCAGTCCCCTGAGATGCTGGGGTTCTTGCTGTGCACCACCTAGCCTTCCTTCTGCTTTGCTTTTTGTTCTTGATTCATACTATACATCTGGCTAAAAGCAAACAGTAATATACACACACATCCCAAATGCTAGGCTGCCTTGAATTTCCTCTGTCATATTAATTTGACAATCACCTCTAAGTTTAGCCTCCTACAAAGCCTTAGGGCACCGACAGAATATAGACAAGTTCTCTGCCAGAATGTAACAGGGTGGCCTCTAGTCAGTTCCCAGTGCAGTCTTCATCTCCCTCTGAAACCTCATGAGCACAGTCTTTTTTATTTTTATTTCTATCCTGGTCTTCTGATTTCCCACTAGAATAATCAATTAGATTATATTTACAGACTTCAAATCATTTTCTAGTTTCCTTCTCTAAATCTTTCTAAATTCTTCCCACAAATGAATTCTGAGGGGTTTTGAGCCACATGGTCACATACAGTCACTGCAACATTTCCACTTCTCAATACCAGTTTTCTGTGTTATCAGCTTTCTGACACTGTGACAAAACTCCTACAAAACAGCATAGGAAGAGAGGCTGGCTTGTCTACTTATCCCTGTGGTACTGGATACAGGGTAGTCCATCAAGAAGTTACATCCCAAGCCCTTTAAAACCTTTTAAACTTTAAAATAGTGTCTAAGTTGCCTAGGCTGGCCTTGAAGTTGCAATTCTCCTGCCTCAGCCTCCCAAATAGCTGGGAGTACATACGTGTGCCTCCACACCCAGCAGGAAAAAATATTTGACTCACAATTTCAGCGATTTCAGCCCATGCTCACTTGGCTCTGTGACCTCCTCAACCCCACAGATGTATTCAATATTATACATTTTTTATTTTGAGAGAGAGAGAGAGAATTTTTTAATATTTATTTTTTAGTTTTCAGTGGACACAACATTTTTATTTTATTTTTATGTGGTGCTGAGGATCGAACCCAGCGCCCCACGCATGCCAGGAGAGCGCGCAACCGCTTGACCACATCCCCAGCCCTATATTACACATCTTGAATGTGGTGACGGTAATTGCACAAGTGTATACATATCCAAAAACTCTATAGGAATGTGGATCTTAATTTTGTGTAAATCATAAAGCAATGAAAATAATTTTAAAGAATGTGAAAGGTTAAGTGACCCTCAGAGTCATTGTGGTGATGTTTTCTGGGGGACTCCAGCAGCAGCCTGATACCTACCCTCTCATTCCAGAACAAAACTGAGGTCACAAAGTGTCAGGATCACCCCCAGGGGTGTGGCAAGCTGTGACCATCCAAACCAGTCCAGGAGCGATTTCAGTGTGGAAATGAGACGCCTTGTTCAGCTTGTGCAGGGCTGACAGCCTCCCGTGAGTTCCAGGGGTGCAGGGAGCACCGAGCAGTTACTAGTCTGTCCAGTTGAGAGGAAGGCTCATGTCAGAAGAAGGAAACCATTTATTTAGAAAATCTCAAAACCAACTGAAGTAAAAGTTTTAAAGTGGCAGGTGCTACACACAACGTCCAGCATTGGTCTAAACTTGTGTCTTCAGGTGTAGCCAAGTGCTAACCCCAGAGACGTGAGAAATAGTGCCTTTCTGTTCTAAGCCAGCAACCCGTCCTGCCACAGCGCTATCACTGCTATCATACCAAGGCTGTGATGGTTGAATATGTCCCTCAAAAGGCCACCTGCTGGGAACCGGGTCCCACAGACCTATGTGATGTACTCGGATGTGGCTCCTGGGGGGCAATCAGGGTAGGTGAGCTCATGAGGGTGCGACCCCCTGCTGCCATTAGTGAGCTGTAAAGAAAAGGAGACCTGAGCCCATCTGGTGGCTTGCCATCAGTCCCCCCACACAGCAGGGACCCTCACTGAATGCGGAGCAGATGCCAGTGCCATGCTCTCACAATTTCAGCCTCAGAACCAAGAGCCAAGTAGACTCCTATTCTTAATAAGTCACCCAGTTGTGCTGTTTGGTCACAGCAAGGAAGAGCTGACCAAGACAGCTCCGTATGCCGTCCAGGATAAGGAATGTTAAGAATCAAGTTCGACTCTAAATCGGTAACAGGCACTAAGATTCTAATATATAAAACATCAGCAGCTGATCAGGAAACACAAAGAAATCTACACAAGAACACCGTAAAAATCTAACTAGCTTCGCGTCTCCGTGAAGACCGAGATAAGGGTCGCGCGGTCACTCGCCAGTTCAGTATGAAGTGACCCTGCAGGCCCGGCATGACCACCGTCTTCCCTCCACACCTTGGGAGCAGGGGACCCGCAGATGAAGAGGTCAGAGTCTTGACCACCACTCAGGACCCAGACGCAGGCAGTCCCCCGAGTGTGCAAGCCTCCACACTCTCCAGGTGGACCGCGGAAGGAGAGGGTCGCAGCACAGGGGGGCCCTGCTGGGCCATCAGGCTCTGTTACGGAGGAAGGGGCTGAGGGGCCAGAGGGTGGAAGAGCACGCAGTGTCCTGGGCCTCTCCCTCCACAGCTGCTGGGCGCCTGCCCTCAGGGCAACCTGCGCCCACCCCGCTCTCCCTCTGCTCCACGCCACTGACCCCAGAGCTCGCGTCACGCCCGACCTCAGGTCTGGGGCAGGGTGCGGTGTGAGGAATGGCCCCGGGCTGGAGTAGGCTGCTTCTCATTCGGCGCCCTCCTGTGGCAGTTCCCCTGGACGTCGCAGGTACCCAGGTCCCAGGTCACTGCAGAGTCGTGGTTCATGGCAGGATGCGCCACGACGTTCATTTCTATAGTTATTTATCTGTGGTGCTAGGGAGGACCCAGGGCTCTCCTGGTGCTGTGTGAGTGCTCTACCACTGAGTGACACCCCAGCCCCGTGAACTTTAAAATCATCACTTATTGAGTAATACACGGTGGCACCCGGTTTTCTGTTTCTGTTTTTTCTGACTTTTAGTGAGCAGCAGTCATGTGTGATGGTGGGGTTCATTGTGGTAAGTTGGTAAGTGTAGGCCAGGGTTTTCTCCCTTTCAGCCCCAGCCCGACCCCGTCTCTCCCCTCCTCCCCCCGATCTCTTCCTTTACTCGATTGCTCTTTCCTTCTATTTATTAATTGATTGATTGCTTTCTAATTGGAGCACTATAATTATGAGTGAACTTGGAATGCTCGGAGATTCATCTGCGTGCCCACGGCGGACTCTGGAGAGCGCCATTCCCCAGAGCTCCCCTGGCTCCCCCCTGTCTCTCACCTCCCTCCTCTGCTCCTGCTCTGCAGTTCTCCCTCCTGTTTCCATGAGACCCACCTTTAGTCTTTCCTTTGTTCCCGTTTCCTTCCACATCTGAGATCAGACATCCAGCCCTTGACTTTCTGAGTTTGGTTTATTTCTCTCTCAGCATGATGTTCTCCAAATCCATGAATTTCCAGCAAATGCCACAGTCTCATTCTTCTTTATGGCCAGGCAGCACTCGTCCTGTCTATATACCACACTTCTCTAACCATTGGTCTATTAATGGGCACCTAAACTCCTTACATAATTTGGCTACTGTGGATTGGGCTGCTGTTAATATCGGCATGCATCTATCCCTGTAGTATTCTTATTTTAGATCTTTTGGATGAATACCAAGGAGTGAATAGCTGGATCATATGGTGGTTCCATTCCTACTCTTTTGAGGAATCTCTGTACTGTTTTCCAAAGTGGTTGTACTAATTTGCAGTTCTATTTGCAGCATATCTATTCCTCACATCCTTGCCAGAAATTGTTGTTACTGATGTTAATGATGATTGTCATTCTAACTGGAGTGAGTAAAATCTCAGTATAGTTTTTGGTTTGCATCTTCCTGGTTGGTAAAGATGTTAAATGCTTTTTTTCATATATTTGTTGGTCATTTGTATTTCTTCTTTTGAGAAATATGTTTAGTTCATTTTCCCACTTATTGATCATGTTATTATTTATTTGAGCTCTTGATATAATCTGTGTTGTATTCCAAGATTGGGAGAATAGATGGCAAAGGTATTCTCCCATTCTGTAGCTTCTCTCTTTATACTCTTAGTTGTTTCTTTTTATGTGCAGAAGCTTTTAAATTTGAAGCCATACTAATTATTGATTCTTGATTTTTTATCTTGAGCTTTAGGGTCTTAATAAGAAAGCCAGTGCCCACAGCAATATGTAGGGTGGCTGCCTCTGTGATTTGTTCTTGAAATTTCACAGTTTCTGTTTAATTCTTAGGTCTAGATCCACTTGGAGTTGACTTTTGTCAGGGTGAGATAAGGATTCAGTTTTATTCTTCTATGATTGTCTATTCAGTTTTCCCAGTACCTTTTGTTTAACAAAATGCTATCGCTGCTCTAACTCATGCTTTTGGCAGCTTTGTCAAGGACCAGAAGGCTGTAATCAGGTTTATTTGTCTCCGAGTCTCTTGGCTACTCCATTGGTCTTCCTATCTGTTTTTTATGCCAATACCATGCTGTTTTTGCTACTCTAGCTCTGTAGTGTAATTTGAGATCAGATATTATGATGTCTCCAAATCCACTCTTTTTGCTCAGTATAGCTTTGACTGTATTGGGTCTTTTACTTTTTCATATACATTTTAGGACTATTTTTCTAGAGTTCTGTGTCCTAGGTATTTTGATGGGAATGGTTTGGATCTGTTATTGCTTTAGGTAATATGGTAATTTTAACAATATTTTTTCAACCTATCCATGAACATGCTTTCCATGTTCTAATGTCTTCTTCAATTTCTTTCTTTAATGTTCTATTTTTATTTTAGATGTCTCAAACTTCTTTAGACTTAGTCCCAAGTATTTTATTTTTGAGGCTGTTTGAATGAAGTGGTTTTGACTTCTTTCTCAGTGGCTTTATTATTGGAATATAGGAAAGCTATGGATTTTCATGTATTAATCTTATATCCAGCAACTTTGCAGAATTTGTCTATTGGCTCTAAGTGTCTTCTGGAGGAGTCTTTTTGGGTCTTCTAAATGTAGAATTATGTAATTACCTTCTTATTTCCTATTTGTGCGCCTTTAATTTTTCTTCCCATGCTAATTGCTCTGGTTGTAGTTTCAAGAACTCTAATGAGTAGGAGTGGTGAGAGTGGACATCGTTGTCTTGTTGCTGATTTTAGAGAAAATCCTTTTAGTTTTGCCTTTATAAAGGTGAGGTACGTTCCTTCTGTCCCTAGTTTCTTTGGTTTTCAACGTGAAAGTGTGCTCTATTTTGTCTGTGGCTTTCTCTGCATCTGTTGAAATGATCAGGTGATTTTTTTCCCTTGATTCTATTTTTGTGATGAATTATTATTATTGATTTTTGTATATTAAACCAGCTGGAAATCCTGGGAAGAAAATAACTTGGTGATGGTTTATAATCTTCATATTGTGTTTTTAGATGCAGTTTGCCAGTATGTTATTGAGAGGTTTTGCATCTATGTTCATCAGGGATATTGGTCTGTAGTTTTCTGTCCTTGATGTATGATTTTTTTTTTTTTGGTATTACCAGCTCCATAGAATGAATGTGGAATAATTTGAGAAACATAGGCTTTAGATCTTCTTTAAAGGTATTGTAGAACTCAGCTGAGAATCCATCTGGTCCCAGTTTGTTCCTTGTTGAAAGGATTTTTGTCTTCAATTTAATTCTTTGATATTGGTCTGTTTAGGTTTTCTAAATCCTTTTGGTTCAATCTGGGTATTTTATATGTAAAAGTTTGTTCATAGCATTTAGATTTTCTGATTCTTTGGGAAATAAGGTTTCAAAATAGCTCCTATGATCCTCTGGATTTCATAAGTGTCTGGTGATTTCTCCTTTTTCATCTCTAATTTTGCTGATTTGGGCCTGCTCTCTCTTTCTTTTGGTGAGTTTGACTAAGGGTTTATCAATCTTGTTTATCTTTTCAAAGGACCAACTGTGTCTCATTGATCCTGTGTATTGTGATTTTATTCTTAATTTCAGCTCTGCTCCTAATTATCTTCTGTCTCCTACTGTTTTGGAATTAGTTTTTTTTCCTGTTTTTCAAGGGCTGTTAGATGTAGAGTTAGATTGTTACTTGGAATCTTTTATTTTTTAATTCTTTCTTTCTTTTTTTAAGTATTGGCACTTATTGCTATAAACTTTCCTCTTAGTACAGCCTTCTTGTGTCCAAGAGATTTTGGTGTATTGTGTCACTATTCTGATTTGATTCTCAGAATTTTAAATTTTTCCTCTTATTTGTCTACATTCCAGACTTCAGTTAATAGAGTATTGTTTAATCTCTATATGTTTATGTGGCTTCTATAATTTTTCTTGTTGGTAATTTCTAATTTTATTTCATTGTTGTCTGATAAGATGATTGGGATTTTTATCCATTTTATTTATACTTGTTAAGACTTTCACTGTGGCCTAGACTATGGTGTCTTTTGGATAAGATTCCATGAGTTGCTGGGAAGAAAGTGAATTCAGCTGTTTTTGGTGAAATGTTCTGTAAATGTCTGCTAAGTCCATTTGATTTATAGAATGGTTTTGGTTAGAAGTATCTTAACCGATTTTATGTCTGGATGACCTCTCTATTTGTAAGAAGGGTGTGTTGAAATCACCCAGTATTATTGCGTTGGATCTGTCTGGTATATTTAGTCCCAGTTTTTAATTATAAATATTAAGGCTACCATGAACACTAGTGTGTAGGTTTTTGTTTGAACATAAACTTTCAGTGTTCTGGGACACATGTCTGGGACACAAGGCTGGGGTCACCATTGCTACATCGTGTGGTATTTACATATGCAGTTTTTAAAGACACCGACAAAATGTTTTTCACACTGTCTGTATCATTTCACCCACTGAAAAGCATGAGTGGTGTAGATTCTCTATATTATCATCAGAATTTGGTGTTGTTAGTATTTTTCTGTTTTTAAAAATCTTAGTCATCCAGTAGGATTTAGTGATGTCTCATGGTGATGATTTAAAATGATGAACATTTTAAAATTTACATTTACTTAACATTTCTGTATCCTCATAAATGAAACGCTTTCTTATCTTTTGCCCATTCTGTAATTACATTGATTTGTACATGACAAACTTTGAGAGTGTTTTATATATTCCATGTATTTGTCACTTGTTAAATTCATAGTTTTCATATATTTTCTGAGTCTATAGCATTTTCTTCTTCTCCTTCTTTTTCTTTGTTTTCATTACTAAGGATTGGAATTGGGGCATTCTATCACTGAGCTACATCTCTAGCCCTTTTAATCTTTTCTTTCTTTCTTTTTTATTTTATTTATTTATTTTTGAGACAGGTTCTCACTAAGTCACCCAGATTCTCAAACTCACAATCTTCTTGCTTTAGACTCCCAAGTAGCTAGATTGAAGGCAGGTGCCACTATACTAGGCTTTTTAGAACCATGTAAATTTTTTTCTTTGTTCCATTTAATTAATTTTGTATTTTTCTAAAATTCAGTTTGGTATATTTGTGTGAGTCAATTTTGGGGTTTATCAAAAACTCCATTCATATATG
This sequence comes from Spermophilus citellus, assembly GCF_964194105.1. Lineage (NCBI taxonomy): Eukaryota > Metazoa > Chordata > Mammalia > Rodentia > Sciuridae > Spermophilus > Spermophilus citellus. Next base: position 286,124,550 of record NC_138182.1, on the reverse strand, counting down.
TGGTTAATTTTATTTTCCTCTTAGGAATTTTTGAAGATGAGGTTATTGATCTAAAACTCTCTCTTTTCCATATTATCTTTAGTCCTATGATTTTTCTTCTACTCACTGCTTTTCCCACTTCTCATAAATTTTAATGTATTTTTATCTTCCTTTTCATTTGGTTCAGCATACTTTTAAAATTTCCCTCAAGCCTTCCTTTTTAACTGATAGATTATTTAGAATTATGTAGGTTAGTTGGGAGAATTTCTTGTTTAGTGTTGGTAGAATTTCTTGCTCTAGGTCAGTTACTGGTTTCTAGTTTGATTTCATTGTAATTGAAGAACATATTCTATTTTATTTTAGCTCCATAAAATTTGATTCATGACCCAGGCTACAGCCCATATATGTGTGTATGTTTGTAGGTACCTAAAAAGAAGGTGTCCTGCTATTGATGGGTGAAATACTCAGTAAATGAGCACTTAGTCCTGTTGGTTAATGGTGTCGATCATTTCCTGTGTTATTGTTTACTTTCTGCATTAATTTTTTAATTGTATTATCATCTCAAGGAGGAATTTTTTTGTGTTTCTAATTGTGACTGTGAATTGCTTACTCCTTTCAGTTTACATATTTTTCAGCTTTGTTGTTTATTTATTTTTATTTTTTTTTAAAGAGAGAGTGAGAGACACACACAGAGAGAGAGAGAGAGAATTTTTTTTAATTTCTATTTTTTTTTTTAGTTTTCGGCGGGCACAACATCTTTGTTGGTATGTGGTGCTGAGGATCGAACCCGGGCCGCACGCATGCCAGGCGAGCGCGCAACCACTTGAGCCACATCCCCAGCCCAGCTTTGTTGTTTAATGTAGACCCACTTAGGATTGCTAGGACCTTTTGATGAGTTGACCTTTGGGCCATCAGTATATAAATTTCTATCTGTCCCTGTTGGTTTTCTTTGCTCTGGTCCTTTCTATCTGATATTCATATGGTGCTCATGGCACTCACACTTGCTCACCTTTGATTATTTACATTACCTCTCTCTCTCTCTCTCTCTCTCTCTCTCTCTCTCTCTCTCTTTTCTCTCTCTCCTTCTCTCTCTGTCTCTCTGTCTCGCTGTCTCTCTCTCTCTCTTTCTAATTTTTATCTATATTGTTAGCATGGGAGTTTCTTGTAGACCACGTACAGTTGGGTCATATTTGTGTGGATTTTTTGTTTTTAATCCACTTTGCTAATTTATGTCTTTTAATTGGTTTGTCTAGCATACTTACATTTAATATAATTATTAATATGCTAGGGTTTAGATCAGCCTTTTGTTTTATTATGTTTATATTCTATTTTTAATTTTCTCTGTTTTCTTTGCCATTTCTTTCTGTGGGTTATTTAATACTTTTTAGAGATATATTTTAATTAATCCATAGTAATTTTTGAGTTTATCTCTATAAAGTTTGCATAGTGTTGCTTGCTAGAGGTGTGTGTGTGTGTGTGTGTGTGTGTGTGTGTGTGTGTGTGCAATATATAAGTTTGATACTGTTAGTTTGAATGCAGCATGGACATTTTCCCTTCCTGTGTCCTGTTACACTTCCTTATTTATAACAAAATTTGCTTCCACTTCCTCTATTTAAATTTAAAACCACATTCAGTATTATAATGTATTTTTTGAATCCTTAAACATAATTTAGAAAATCTGAGGAGAAAGAAAATGTATTGAATTATTCATGTTTTTCCATTGTTCTTTCTTCCTTCTTGAGGTTCCAAGATTCTTTATTTTATTATTTATTTTTACTTAAAGAATTTTAACTAGGTTTTTATCATAGGGATTTTCAACAAGTTTTCTTTGTTTTCCTTGAACTGAGAAGGGCTGTTGGCTCTCTGTCATGCCCCAGGGGCACTTTAACTGGGTAGGTCAGTTCTTTTCTTTTAACCAATTGAAAAATTTGCCGCTTCTTTCTGACCTCCATAGTTTCTGGTGGGAAATCCTCTATCATGTGAGTTTTCCTTCTGCAGGTGAAATGTCATTCCGTCTCTCTACTTAGTTCCCACTGGTCTGATCACCAGTGTGTCTTAGTCAATGTGCTACAACAACAGATAAGAATGGAAATTGAATTACCCAGTTCTGGATTGTGGGGAGTCCAAGATAAAGCTGGTTCAGTCCTGCCCTCACACAGGCTGTCCGTGGGGTGAGCGCCCAGAGAGACCCCTGTAGTCTCTCTGGTCTATCAGTGCATCAATCCCGTCTTGAGGGTTCCACTCTCATGACGTCAAACCAACCCGATTCACTCCCCAACGTCTCCAGATACTGTCCATGGGGGTCAAGGCTTCAAAACATGAATTTGGGGAAACCCAACACTTAGTCCTCAGCAACATGTCTTGGTGCGCATGTCCACAGGTTATACTGCATGAATCTCATGAAACTACAGGTTTACGTGTTCTTCCATATTCGAGCCATTTCTCCTGGGACTCATTGAAGTTCCTTTTCACTTCTGCTCCCCTCTTGCTGGGCTTTGTGGATGCCAACATGATGCACTTCATGGAACTCACATGTCTGAGGGGCTTCTTATATTTTAGTTTCTGCTCTGTTATTCAGGTTGGGTGATTAATTCCTTCTAATTCATGAATTCTTTTTGCTTTCTCTAACATTCTGATTTTCATTTGTCCATTATATTATAATTTCATTTATTATAAAATTTGCATGTGCTTCTAGCTTTTTTTTTTTTATTTCCCTGTTAAAACTTTCTGGTTTTTCCATTTATTTAAGAAGTTTGCAAGGCTTATAGGAGGAGCTTTGCTTTGAAAACGTCATCAGAGTATTCTGACATCTCTGCCACCTTGGAATTGGGCTCTACTCACAGAGTCTGGAGTCTTTCTGATGTTTGATCTGAAGAGTGAGGGTTGACTGGACACTGGCCCTCTGTATAAGACTCTGCATCCTCGACCTTCTCTCCGGTGGCTCTCCTGCGGCCGCTGTGGCAAAGGAGGGGAGGCTTCCCTTGGTCCTGCCAGCTGTGGGTCGGAGTGACGGGGCCGGCTCTGTCTTGGTCTCCCCTGGCTGCAGGGAGGAGGTGGTTATTGCAGCAGGAATGGAGGCCCTGCTGGATCCCACCCTGGAGGCCCTGCTGCGGCCTCCTGAGGCGGGTAGTCTAGCCTCCCACTCAGCTTTTCTGGCGTCGGGGAGGATGGGACCCCAGTTTCTCTCCTGCTTTGCTTGTTGCAGAACAGTGATTCTTCTAAAATGTTCTGTCCAGGTAGCCGAGACACAAACAAATCCGGGTGGGCAGCATCCTCCAGGGAGCCAGGCATGTGACAGGGTGAGGGTGGCCACAGCAGGAAGCTCCTGTGGGCTCCCAGGGAGGGAGGTTTACTAGCTGGAGCAAAGCCCCCTGTGGTGCTAAAGAATCATGGGGGAGGGTCAGGAAGGCCAGCCTGTCAGCTCCAGAGTGGAGCAGAGACACCGGACAAGGCTGGCACCCGCCAAGAGATGTCCAGAGAAGCTTGGACAGTTTCACAATGTGTCAAACGTGACTTGCTTTCTCTAGCTGTGTGTTAGATAAATTTACATCCTTTGGCTTGGAAGGCCATACAAGGCTCGCTCACCCCACATCCAAACAGGGATGGCAAGAACTGTTAAAAACCAATGGTTTCTCTGGACAGTGTTTACATGTTTGAAACTGGCGACTCCTTCTCTGTGGTGGCACCTCACTGTCACTTTGGAGCAGAGCACCATGTTCTTAGTGGACCACAAGCCCTGATTTTGCTTTGGAAGACAGGTTTCCAGGATGGGCAGATGCTGTAGGATCCCATCCTGTTTCGCTGACCTGCGCTCTGCCATCAGGTGCAGGTCAGGTGCAATAAGGTTGTAAATATCCACCCCTTGTCGGGCAGGATACCCATCTACCCAGGTAGCCCGACTTCCTCCCAGTCCAGGTGTTTCTGTTATTTATGTCAAGAAAATGGCGTTTACACAAGTCTTCTGGTGTTTACAGAAGCCGGGCTCCTCTGGCAGAGCTGTGAGCGGCCTGCTCCTCACCCGTGGATAATACATGAGCTTGCGGATTTCCACACGTCTTCCCGCGGACCTGATGGAGCAAACAGGACAGCGCCCTCGTACCATCTGCCCAGCGAGGTGGGGCGCGGGGGGCGGGCTCCGAGGGCAGGCTCTGAGGGCTGTGGCAGCAGTGTGTCCACCCCTGCCGGGCAGTTTTGCTGAGGTAGCACCATGGCACGCAGCCCTCCTCCCCACTAGTTAAACTGTGAAATCTCCAGCAGGAGGGGCCTGCAGAAGCCTCAGCACCCGGCCCCACATGTCACGTTCCTTGAGGACCCGGATCTGTCCATTTGCTGCTGGTGCAATGACCATGCTCACCAGGAACTGGGAGATTTTCCGGTCAGTGGTCACTCCTCAGGTTGAAAATCAGGGGCTCCAGGAGAGCGTGGGGGGACTGGTCTGTAACCATTGCTTTCTGAACTAAACTCCTGCTTTGTCCCTGTCTATGAAGCCCCCAGGGCCCAAAGTGGGAAGGATACATGAGGCACCAAATTTGGGAAGAAGCCCTTGTGTCCCTGTGGAGTCAGATTGGGAAGTCAGGTGAGGGGTGGCAGCACACGGGCCCTGCCTTCCCAGCACCAAGCACACACAGAGATTGGATCTCAAGAACCAGGTTTCAATTAGTGCAGCCCCAGGGGAGGCCTAGGTCTCTGTGTGTTCGGTGTCTCACTGTGTCCACGTGCCACGCACACCCACCGACGTGGGGCAATGCTCTTCCTGCTAACGCCCACCCGCTGTTACCTGGTGATTCGACATGGATATTCTTACTTCATTTGGTAGTGTGGAAATTCGTTGGTCTCTTTAAAAATACAATAACTTAATTCTTCAGCATTGCTCATGATTTCTCTACGTAATAAAGTGGTGTGTTTAGGCAATTTAATTATAATGCTGTAAAGAGGAAGGAAGTAGCCATCTACTTTTAAAAAAAAGTAACTTCAGAAAGCTACAATGAGTCTTAGCAGTATGGGTCTTGGTGGGTTGGACCAGAACTGAATACAGATCAGATTTTGAACTTGCAGCAGAGCAAGTTGGTCTGATTATGTAGGATGACATGGTGCATGAATTTTTAAATTAAACAGTTTCTTGCCCTGTTAAATAATGTTGGCAGGACTGTTGTGGTGTGCCGTTTCCATTCCTTGTGGGTCTTCACACACGTTTTACTGTTATTAGTCCTGCTCTTTGCATGGATGTGATAACAGCTCAGGATCCTCTCTCTCTAAAGGGTACTTTTATGTCATGTAAAATTGCAGAGTGTGTCCACTTTTCTTCCCTTTTAATAGTTTTCATTACCTAATACTCTCTGTTTGTTAAGAAGTCAAATTCTGCCTTTTTACTCAGCAAACCCAGCCAGTTACTTCTTCCCCAGGTCAGGCTACAGCTTCCTGGAGGCTATCATATATATATATATAAATATATATATTTACACTTATTTATTTTTATCATACACTACAACAGTCAAGCAGGTACAAAAGAGGACACATCAACATACTCGAGAGTAGAAATCCAGTCTTGGTGGATCTCCATGAATGGTCACCAACGACACGGAGGAGAATCCTTGCCCAGCAGAGAGACCCTTCTTTCTCACACAGAGGGGCGCAGAGCTGGCTGTTCCTGAAAAGGCCCCGGAGGTGGCTCATGGTGTATAGGTGCTCTCCTGGAGCACATGACCATCACAGAAGGTGGACTTCCAGGAGGAGGCCAGGCCCACAGTACAGGCCAAGGTGGGCATGACAGATCACGTGATGCCTGCCCAGGACTGTCCCTGCAGTAAAGGTCACTGGAGGAGGAACAGAGGGGGGGCCTTAGAGGCCCTGACAGGAGAGGGGGCCTCCGTATGCCAGGAGAGGAGGCCGCATGGTCTGCACTCCTCAGCACCGTCCCTCCACTCACCACCATCACTAATGTCATTATTTTGTTCTTAATTGTTGAGGGCCACGGCCGAGTCGGGATGACGCATGGCGTTTTTGCCAGAAGTCGTGGTTGAGAGGTGACGCCAGCGAGCCATGAAGACGATGACTTTTGAGTTCTGGCGGAGTTCCCGTGGAGTTCTGGTTGAGCTCTCGCGGGGATTCCTGAAGAGTTCGCGTGGGTGGGTGAAGTGCTGGTGGGGGGAGTTCCGGTTGGTGTGTGGTGTGTCCCGGAGAAGGCCACGTGGGAAGTTCGGAAATAAAGTTTGTTCCTGCTTGAGTGGCTCGTGATTTGTGCCCAGCCAGACTGTGGCACTTAATGGCTTTGGACTTTTATTATTTCTATTATTTTTGTGGTTTATAAAGTTGTGTTTGGGTTTTGGCTAGGAAGGCTAGACCTGCATCACGTGTTGGTTCTGTGTGGGGTATCCAGGACCCTGAACACTCTTTGCCGTGGGAGTTGGACTGACTTGCATCCCACCAACAGTGGGTAAGTGTCCCTCTCCCTCCACATCCTGGTGACGTGCTCTGTTTGACGATGGCAATCTGACTGGAGTGAGATGGATTTCGACCTGGTTTGGCTCACGATCTCCTGATGTAAAGACACAGAGCATGCTTCACACTCCGTCTGTACCTCTTGGGAAGAGCTGCATGTCACTGGCCTGCTCAGTCCAGCTGGTTTGTCTTCGAGTGAGGTGTTTTCAGTTCTTGATACCTCCTGGATATGGGTCCTCTGCCAGCTGACCAGCTGGCCAGGTTTCCTCCTGTTCTTTAGGTTGTCTCTTCTTGGTCTTTTAAATGTGGTACAGTCCCACTGGTCAGTTCCCGCTCTGTCTCCTGGGCTGCTGGAGTTCTCTCCAGGACATCAGACCCCACCAGTGGCCTTGGGTGTTTCCTGACGTCTCCTTGAAAGTCCTTGATCCATTCTGAGTTAGGGTGGTGCAGCGTGCCTCCAGCAGCCTAGATTCCTCCTTCAATGTGGATATCCAGATTTTCCAGCACCACTTGTGGAGGAGGCTAAACCCGGTACCAACAGGGTGAGTATCAAACGTGATCAAATTAACAGAGACTCAGAAACAGTGAAGGGAGATGAAAGGATAACGTAGCAGTTTTTTTCAGAATTGAGCTTGATATAGGATTCACACAACTGAAGTTTGCATACACATGTTTAAATCTTGACAATTGATATAACATCTTGTTCTTGATGAAAAATCCATCTTCATACTTTCAAAGATGGTGCCTTGTTTCTGTTTTTAGATAAAATTGTTACATGCCTCAGAGTTACAAGTTGAATTGCTGCATCTCTGTGTGGGATGTAAGCAGAGCTAACCTTAGAGCAGACCTACTGCCTGCTCAGCAAGTGGCTGGTCTCACATTGCTGGCCCAGGAGTCAGGGAGGGGACCTGGTGTGTGACCATGTGGTCTTTCTCCACGGGAGGTGACAGCATGGCCCTGACCTGGGGACTTTGAGCTCCTCACCAAGGGCAGTCAGACTCACAGTCCCTTGAATTCTGGGACACATTGGTTGGCCACATCCCGTGCTGTGCCCAGGCCAGGCCAGAGGAAGGGGCTCCCACGTTCTTGGTGGTGCATGGCCTTCTCAGCCCTGTGAACAGGCAGGGTCGAGTGTGTCTCTCCAAAAGTTATGTTGGGATGTAGTGGTGTTGAGGTGGAGAGCAGAGGTGGGCTGCTGGGGACACCAGGGTCCTGTCTTCAAGAATGACCAGTGGCATCTACAGGGCTTCAGGGAATCTTCTGCTCTGCCTTTCTCCTGCCTGGAGAGGAGACAGGATGGCACCGTCTAGGAGGAAGTGGCCTCACCTCTGCTATGGCTTGAGAGGACTGGAGAAGGCAGCCCTTGAGCAAAGACAGGCAGCTGGTACTGGGGCGTGCTGGGACGATGGCATGAGGCTCAGCATGGGGACAAGCCCTCCTGCCAGAGATGTGCGAGCAGGACAGTAAGCCAGAGCCAAGAGTCACTGAGAGCAGAGGAGGCCGAGCTGGACATCTGTTCCCTACTTGGAAGTCAACTTGTGCAGACTGCAGAGCACAGGTGTTGTGCTTTAGTGGTGCAGAATACCGTCTGCCCTGGTGGATGCCCCACCTGGACCTGCAGAGAAGGAGGGGCCCAGACATCAGGGGAGCCATGGGTTGGCCACTCTTTTGTGTGTTAGTCACTGAACGATGTCTGTGGAAATCCACAAACCTACAGGTTCACTGTTTTCTCCCTTCAGCTCTATCAGGGGCTCAGGTGTTTTGACTATTAGGGTGCATGCAAATTTAGGGTTCTCTCATCTTCTTGATGATTTGTTCTCTGTCATAGTGAAATGTCACTTTTTTAGTTTATGCATTTATTTATTTTAATTAGGTATATAGGACAGCACAATGCATTTTGATTCATTGTACACAATTGCAGCACAACTTTTCATTTCTCTGGTTGTAAATGATGTCGTGTTGCACCATATGTGCAGTCACACATGTACTGTGGGTAGTGATGTCCATCTCGTTCTACCATCTTTCCAGCCCCCATGCCCCCTCCCTCCTGATATGTCACTTTTTATTTCTGTTACTATTTATTTTCTCAATCTACTTTCTTAGCTGCAGATATAACCACTGTAGCTCTCTTGCACGTGTTAAAATGAGATGTACTTTTCCGCCCTTTTAAGTAGCACATGTCTTATTTAAAGTGGGTTTCTTGTAGACAGAACTTACTTGACTGGTAACTTTTAGTCACTCTTACAATCCCTGCCTTTCATTTAGAGTTTTGGACCATTTATATTTAATATAGTTTTTGATAAGACTATATTTAAATCCACCATCTTGTTTTTTCTATATATTGTATCTATCCGTGTCTTATTCCTTTCCTGCTATTTTAGCTCCCTACTACAATTTCCAATCTCCCACTTTACAAATAAAGTTGCAATTACTCCCCATCCTCAATTGTTATGTGAACAATTTTTCTGTCATTTAAAATTCCCTAGGGAAACAGGGAAGCAAACCAAGGGGCACTTAGAAATATAGTCTGTGTTGCCTAGCCTTCAGATTGCATCTGGAGGAAAGATTTCACCAACATGGGAATCCCACAGAGTGCACTTGATGCAAACCTAGATGGTAGACTAGTAAACAAAGTGGGTATGTATTGTTGTATATCCACTCTTGTTATCAATCAAATGTCATTATGGCACCTGCGTTTACCTTTAGTTTTTCACTGTCTTCTACCAAAAGTTAAATCAGGAAGGGGGTGTCCTGACGTGTTTGGATTTTCCTGAAGTAAACACAAGCAGCAGGCATGATGGTAGTTACTTCCCGACCTTCACCCCCTATGTCCCTGCTGTTGTCAAGCATGCAATGCTCCTTCAGGCCGTGCTGTGGAATAAATGCTCCTGTCCCCCAGACTGTATTCGCTGAAACCTTAACCCCAATGTGACGGTTTCTAGGTGGGATTTTTGGGAGATAATCAGGTGTGAGGAGGTTCTGTAGGTGGGCTCCCAGGATAGAATTAGTGCCCTTATGAGGACAGGGACCAAAGAGTCTCCCTGTGGTGTGAGCATTTAGCAAGAAGGGGGTGTCTAAAGTCCACAAATGGGCCTCCCCAGGCACGGAACACCCCAGCACCATGACCCGGGCTGGCCTCTCTCCAGAACTATGATGAGTGCTATGTGTGCTGTTGCTTAAGTCAGGCAGTCAAGAGCAGCCTGAGTAGACAGCACAGGTGTCCATGAACGCACAGCGGAAGATGCAGGAAGCCATCACGGTCGTGAGGTAGAGCTTGTCGTTTTAGAATCAGCACGTCTGTCAGTTTGAGTTTTCTTTTTCCCCTACTTATTTCAGAAATTTAAAAATACATGTTCTGAAAAAGGTCAGCATTTCTGTGCACTGTCTGTCTTTATTGCCTCTCTTTGTCTTCTTCATTTCCTGCCACGAACATCAACTCTGACCCCTCCACCTGCTGGAGTCTCAGCAGCACCCTTGACATGACGTCTAGGATGGGAAATCAGGGTCCCCACGTTGTTCTCTGACCAACAACACCATCAGATGTTGGAGTGAGCAGCTCATATTTATTGAACATGGTCATCTGTTTGGCCAAAGGGTTGCTGGGCACTGTAACTTACCACCTTGACAACAAGCACCAGGTATTTAAAATGTGCACTTTAAAATAATAGTGATAAATTGTCACAAGATAAATAGGTAGCATGATTTATTTAGGAGAAGTGGAATAGAAATATAAAGTCAAGGGATAAGATGATGTAACATGAGATTTAAAATATTGTTCCTATATTTTATCATGGACAACATTTGGCTTCATATGAGATTCCTGATCCATTAGATATACTTAAAAATAAATTAACAATTTTACTTTTGAAAAATTATTATTTATGCCAGATGTGGTAGGGCACGTCTGTAATCCCAGTGGCTTGGGAGGCTGAGGAAGGAGGATCATGAGTTCAAAGCCAGCCTCAGCAATTAAGTGAGGACTAAGTAACTCAGTGAGACCCTGTCTATAAATAAAATAAAAAATAGGGCTGGGGGTGTGACTCAGTGGTTGAGTGCCCCTGAGTTCAATCCCTGGCAATCCCCCCCGCAATTATTATTTATAATACAACAGAATGGTATTGTGTAGATGGCTTAAAATAAAATAAAAAAAATTGTAGTACTATTTGCAAATCTGTTAATGGGAACACGACACAGATAAAAGTTTGAATTTGGGGATCCAAGGCAGGCCTCATGCCTCTAGGCAAGTGCCCTACCACGGGGCAGACCAGTCCCCCTGGTGGAAGTCTGAAAGCACTGAGGTAAAGCTTGCTCCTAAGGTCAGGTCACACTGCATCGTGCATCTCAGGGTCTGCTCATGCTGCTTCTGCCTGTGCCGTCTCATGTTCTTCAGCGTGAATGTGCCCTCCACCTGCATCGATCCAGCTCTTCTGCCGCTTGGTGAACTGGGTGTTACTGAGGTCTCACTTCACGCTGCTGGGCTTTGCAGCACACTGGATTGGCTTTGCATTGGCTAGTGAGACTGAGCATCTGCTCATGCCTATGAGCACAAGCTTTGCTCACTTGTAATTTCTTGTACTTATCAGTTATAACTTGTAGGTGTTTTAGTGTTTTATGGACACAGTTCTCTTTTTGGTTAAAAAATAACTCTCTTAATATGTTTCTTTACTCTTTGGTCATACAAAAGTATCAAATGATAATTGAGCCAGATTTAGCAAACACTTCTTTCATGACTTACATGTGTCTTTATCTTGTTTAATAAATGCCTCTCCATTCTGTGGTTATAATCTGTTTTGATAGATTTGTTCACAAGGATTTATTTAGGACGTTAAGTGTGTGTGTGTGTGACAAATCACATATATAATACAAGTGTAAATACTGAAGAATTATCCAAGCAGTGGAATAATTGATAATGAATTCAAACAACAAAAATATTGACAAAATATTGACCCATTCGGGGCTTTAGTTATCTTATATGCAAAATGGACATTAAAAGATTTATCTCCCCATGGAACCATGACAATTAAATAAGTTCATGAATGTAATTTTTGAAATCAATGTATGTACATTAAAAGGCTTACAAAAAATTAGGTATTATTTTGTTATTTTTTGTACTATTTGTTTTCTGGCTTTTATATCTAACATCATAAAATAGCATGAACTTCATTTTGTGTTATTTTAAAAATACTTATTCTATTTATTATATAATCTATTTTGTATTGACATGTAATTTAGATATGAAATTTTCTTCATCATCATTTTAAATAGTTTTATATTATTACAAATTCTGAATGGAAAGAATGATCTTGTTCAAGCTCTACTCTTCTTTGTTGACTTATTTTTCCCAGTATTCTTTTTGGAAGTTCATGTGTTTTTGCCATATTGTTCTAAAACTTTCGTTAGTATTCACTCTTCACCTCTTGTAGTACAGGGAATACAATGATTTTTCGCCTTATTTTATGTCTGGGCACCTGCGAGTATTTCATTACAATTACAATTTCTTCTTTAAGTCACAAAGTATTGGTCCCCAATCTTAAGTGTATGAATGAGGGCTGGGGATGGTTTGGTCCCCAGCATTGCAGAAAATGAAAAGCAATAAAATAAATATCTGAATAATTCAGTTAGTGTTGGTTATTATTTTGTTAGTTTCAAATAATATTTTGTTTTAAACAGATACATGTCAACCATTATACAAATTTTGATGTTTAAAGCCTTTTGAATACTACTGCATGTTAAATTTTAAAAGTTGTATAGATTGAAAGTGAAGTGAGAAGTTTTAACTCACTGGGTTCAGATTTTTATGAATATTTATTTGATCATGCTTGATAATTTATTAATCAAACCATTTTGTTGTAACTAATTTATCCCTTTTGTTAATTTTTAGAGTACTTTTATCTAAGTGTGCAGACAAGGCATCTGTCTTTTTCCTTGTGAGTCTGTGTTATATGTGTTACCGTGCGATTGTGTGTGTGTTGCCATGTGGTTGGGGTGTGTGTTGCCGGGAGGTTGTGTGTGTTGCCATGGGGTTGCGGTTCCAGGTCTGCAGTTGCTGCACCTGTATGAACAGGGTTTCACAGTTTCTTGGCACAGTCCTTCCCTTTTCACTAAGAAACACTCAATTTTCCCATATGACTTGTTTCTTGAAAAGTCTATTTTGGCGTTGACATCACTAATCCATCTTCTTCTATTCGTTAGCATTTTCTTTTCTTTTTTTTTTTAGTTTTATTAATTTTATTTTTTAAATACATGACATGCATTACAATTCTTATTACACATACAGAGCAAAATCTTTTATATCTTTGTATGTAGAGTATGTTCACGCCAATTCGTGCCTTTATACATGTACTTTGTGTTTTTTTGTATTACAATTCTTATTACACATATATGCCACAATTTTCATATCTCTGTATATAAAGTATGTTGACATCCAATTTGAGTCTTCATACATCTACTTTGTATAATGATGACCATCACATTCCACCATCCATGCTAATCTACCTCCTCCCTTTCGCTCCCACCGCTCTTCCCTATCTAATCTAGAGTTCATCTATTCCTCCCACGCTCTTCCTCCTGACCCCCGCTATGAATCAGGGTCCTTATATCAGAGAAAACATTCGGCATTTTTTTTTATTGGTTGTTCACAACATTACAAAGCTCTTGACATATCATCTTTCATACATTAGATTCAAGTGGGTTATGAACTCCCATTTTTACCCCGTATACAGATTGCAGAATCACGTTGGTTACACATCCACATTTTTACATAATGCCATACTAGTAACTGTTGTATTCTGCTACCTTTCCTATCCTCTACTATCCCCCCTCCACTCCCCTCCCATCTTCTCTCTCTACCCCATCTACTGTAATTCATTTCTCTCCTTGTTTATTTTCCCATTCCCCTCACAACCTCTTATATGTAATTTTGTATAGCAATGAGGGTCTCCCTCCATTTACATGCAGTTTCCCTTTTCTCTCCCTTTCCCTCCCACCTCATGTCTCTGTTTAATGTTAATCTTTTCTTCCTGCTCTTCCTCCCTGCTCTGTTCTTAGTTGCTCTCATTATATCAAAGAAGACATTTGGTATTTGTATTTTAGGGATTGGCTAGCTTCACTAAGCATAATCTGCTCTAGTGCCATCCATTTCCCTGCAAATTCCATGATTTTGTTATTTTTTAGTGCTGCGTGATACTCCATGGTGTATAAATGCCACTTTTTTTTATCCATTCATCTATTGAAGGGCATCTAGGTTGGTTCCACAGTCTAGCTATTGTGAATTGTGCTGCTATGAACATAGATGTGGCAGTATCCCTGTAGTATGCTCTTTTAAGGTCTTCAGGGAATAGTCCGAGAAGGGCAATAGCTGGGTCAAATGGAGGTTCCATTCCCAGCTTTCCCAGGAATCTCCATACTGCTTTCCAAATTGGCCATACCAATTTGCAGTCCCACCAGCAATGTACAAGTGTACCCTTTTCTCCACATCCTCGTCAGCACTTGTTGTTGTTTGACTTCATAATGGCTGCCAATCTTACTGGAGTGAGATGGTAGCTTAAGGTGGTTTTGATTTGCATTTCTCTGACTGCTAGAGATGGTGAGCATTTTTTCATGTACTTGTTGATTGATTGTATGTCCTCCTCTGAGAAGTGTCTGTTCAGGTCCTTGGCCCATTTGTTGATTGGGTTATTTGTTATCTTATTGTCTAATTTTTTGAGTTCTTTGTATACTCTGGATATTAGGGCTCTATCTGAAGTGTGAGGAATAAAAATTTGTTCCCAGGATGTGGGCTCCCTCTATACCTCTCTTATTGTTTCTCTTGCTGAGAAAAAACTTTTTAGTTTAAGTAAGTCCCATTTGTTGATTCTTGTTATTAACTCTTGTGCAATGGGTGTCCTATTAAGGAATTTGGAGCCAACGCCACAATATGTAGATCAGAGCCAACTTTTTCTTCTATCAGATGCAGAGTCTCTGATTTGACATCAAGCTCCTTGATCCATTTTGAGTTGACTTTTGTGCATGAAGAGAGGAGGGGATTCAGTTTCATTTTGTTGCATATGGATTTCCAGTTTTCCCAACACCATTTGTTGAAGATGCTATCCTTCCTCCATTGCATGCTTTTAGCCCCTTTATCAAATATAAGATAGTTGTAACTTTGTGGATTAGTCTCTGTGTCCTCTATTCTATACCATTGGTCCACCCTCCTGTTTTGGTACCAGTACCATGCTGTTTTTGTCACTATTGCTCTGTAATATAGTTTGATATCTGGTATCGCTATACCGCCTGATTCACACTTCCTGCTTAGAATTACTTTTGCTATTCTGGGTCTTATATTTTTCCATATGAATTTCATAATTGCTTTATCTATTTCTACAAGATATGCCATTGGGATTTTGATTGGCATTGCATTAAACCTATAGAGAACTTCTGGTAATATCGCCATTTTGATGATGTTAGTTCTGCTGATCCATGAACAGGGTATATTTTTCCATCTTCTAAGATCTTCTTCTACTTCTCTCTTTAGGGTTCTGTAGTTTTCATTGTATAGGTCTTTCACGTCTTTTGTTAGATTGATTCCCAAGTATTTTTTTTTTTTTTTGAGGATATTGTGAATGGAGTGTTTTTCCTCATTTCTGTTTCAGAAGTTTTGTCGCTGATGTACAGAAATGCCTTTGATTTATGTGTGTTGATTTTATATCCTGCCACTTTGCTGAATTCATTTATTAGTTCTAGTAGTTTTTTTGTAGACCCTTTTGGGTCTTCTAGGTATAGAATCATGGCATCCGCAAATAGTGATAATTTAAGTTCTTCTTTTCCTATTTTTATGCCTTTAATTTCTTTTGTCTGTCTAATTGCTCTGGCCAGTGTTTCGAGAACTATATTGAATAGAAGTGGTGATAGGGGGCATCCCTGTCTTGTTCCAGATTTTAGAGGGAATGCCTTCAATTTTTCTCCATTGAGAATGATGCTAGCCTGAGGCTTAGCATAGATAGCTTTTACAATGTCGAGGTAAGTTCCTGTTATCCCTGGTTTTTCTAATGTTTTGAACATAAAGGGATGCTGTACTTTGTCGAATGCTATTTCTGCGTCTATCGAGATGATCATATGGTTCTTATCTTTAAGTCTATTGATGTGGTGAATAACATTTATTGATTTCCGTATATTGAACCATCCTTGCGTCCCAGGGATGGATCCTACTTGATCATGGTGTACAATTTTTTTGATGTGCCTTTGTATCCGATTCGCCAGAATTTTATTGAGGATTTTTGCATCTAGGTTCATTAGAGATATTGGTCTGTAGTTTTCTTTCTTTGAGGTGTCTTTGTCTGGTTTCGGAATCAGGGTGATGTTGGCCTCATAGAATGAATTCGGAAGAGCTCCCCCTTTTTCTATTTCCTGAAATAACTTGAAAAGTATTGGTATTAATTCTTCTTTAAAGGTTTTGTAAAACTCCGCTGTATACCCATCCAGTCCTGGGCTTTTCTTGGTTGGTAGTCTTTTGATGGCTTCTTCTATTTCATCCATTGATATTGGTCTGTTCAAATTGTGTGTATCCTCCTGACTCAGTCTGGGCAAATCATATGACTTAAGAAATTGATCGATGTCTTCACTATCTTCTATTTTATTGGAATATAGGTTTTCAAAATAATTTCTAATTGTCTTCTGTATTTCTGTAGCATCTGTTGTGATATTGCCTTTTTCATCCCGTATGTTAGTAATTTGAGTTCTCTCTCTTCTTCTCTTCGTTAGCATGGCTAAGGGTCTGTCGATCTTATTTATTTTTTCGAAGAACCAACTTTTAGTTTTGTTAATTTTTTCAATAGTTTCTTTTGTTTCAATTTCATTGATTTCCGCTCTGATTTTAATTATTTCTTGCCTTCTGCTACATTTGCTGTTGTTTTGCTCTTCCTTTTCTAGGGCTTTGAGATGAAGTGTGAGCTCATTTATTTGTTGGTTTTTCCTTTTTTTGAGGAATGACCTTCAGGTGATGAATTTCCCTCTTAAAACTGCTTTCATTGTGTCCCATAGATTCCGATATGTTGTGTCTGTATTTTCATTTATCTCTAAGAATTTTTTGATTTCCTCCTTTAAGTCTCCTGTAACCCATTGATCATTCAGTAACATATTGTTCATTTTCCATGTGATGTAGGATTTTTCCTTCCTTCTTTTATCATTGATTTCCAGTTTCATTCCATTATGATCAAATAAAATGCAAGGTATTATCTCCACCCCTTTATATTTACTGAGGATTGCCCTATGGTATAATATATGGTCTATTTTTGAGAAGGATCCATGTGCTGCTGAGAAAAAAGTATATCCACTTGATGATGGTTGATATATTCTATATATGTCAGTTAAGTCTAGGTTATTGATTGTGATATTGAGTTCTATAGTTTCTTTATTCAACTTTTGTTTGGAGGATCTCTCCAATGGTGAGAGAGGTGCGTTGAAGTCACCCATAATTATTGTGTTGTGGTCTATTTGATTCTTGAACTTGAGGAGAATTTGTTTTATGAACATCGCAGCACCATTATTTGGTGCATAAATATTGATAATTGTTATGTCTTGTTGGTGAATGGTTCCTTTTAACAGTATATAATGTCCTTCCTTATCCCTTTTGATTAACTTAGTCTTGAAGTCGATTTTATTCGATATGAGGATGGCCACTCCTGCTTGCTTAGGAGGACTGTGTGCGTGGTATATTTTTTCCCAACCTTTCACCTTCAGCCTGTGTATGTCTTTTCCAATCGGATGTGTCTCCTGGAGGCAGCATATTGTTGGATTTGTTTTTTTAATCCATGTTACCAGCCTATGTCGCTTTATTGGAGAGTTTAAGCCATTAACGTTTAGAGTTACTCTTGATATATGGTTTGTACTTCCTGCCATGTTTGATTATTTTTTTTTTCTAATTTAGTTTGTTTCTCCATGATTAGCTTTCCCACCCTCCTCTGTCTTTACCGAGGCACTTCCCACTGATGGTTTTGGTTATTGTTTTTCATTTCTTCCTCGTGTAGAGTTTTGCTCAAGATGCTTTGCAATGCTGGTTTTCTGGCTACAAATTCTTTTAGCTTTTGTTTATCATGAAAGATTTTTATTTTGTTGTCATACCTGAAGCTTAATTTTGCTGGATACAGAATTCTTGGTTGGCATCCATTGTCTTTCAGTGTTTGAAATACGTTGTTCCAGGATCTTCTTGCTTTCAGCGTCTGTGATGAAAAATCCGTTGTTAACCTTATTGGTTTACCACCGAATGTAATCTGCCTCCTTTCTCTTGTAGCTTTTAATATTTTCTCTTTGTTTTGTATATTGGATATCTTCATAACAATGTGTCTTGGCATCGGTCTACTGTGATTTTGTGTGCTCGGTGTCCTGTATGCATCTTCAATTTGTATATCTGTTTCCTTTTTTATTTCTGGAAAGTTTTCTGTAATTATTTCATTCAGCAGGTTACTCATTCCCTTGGTTTGAATCTCTCTACCTTCTTCTATCCTGATGACTCTTAAATTTGTTTTTTTTATTTTATCCCATATCTCTTAGATGTTTTTCTCGTGATTTTTAACCAGCCTTTCTGAGTTGGCTAGACTCCGCATTTGTTTTTTTTTGAGATTAGCTAACTTCTCTTAGCATTATCTTCTCCAATGCCATCCATTTACCTGCAAATGCCATGATTTTATTCTCTTTTATTGCTGGGTAATATTACATTGTGTTTATATGCCACATTGTTTTTATCCATTCATCCACTGAAGGGCATCTAGGTTGGCTCCACAGTTTATCTATTGTGAATTGTGCTGCTATATAGATTGATGTGGATGTGTCCCTGGTAGTATGTGTTTTTAAGTCCTTTGGGTATAGACAGAGGAGAGGGATAGCTGAAATCAAAGGGATATGTATAGGAAAAGCAGAACTTAAGTTAGCACTATATGCTGATGATATGATTCTATACCTTGAAGACCCAAAAAACTCCACCAGAAAACTTCTAAAACTAGTAAATGAATTCAGCAAAGTAGCAGGATACAAAATCAAAAGCATTTCTCTATATCAATGACAAAGCTTCTGAGAAGGAATGAGGAACACTACCCCATTCACAATAATCTAAAAAAAAATACTTCGGAATCAACTTAACAAAAGAGGTGAAAGATCTATACAATGAAAACTACATAACCCTAAAGAAAAAAATCAAAGTAGACCTTAGAAGATGGAAAGATCTATCTTGCTCATGGATGGGCAGAATCAATATTATCAAAATGACCATACTACCAAAAGCACTATACAGATTTAATGAAATTCCAATCAAAATCCCAATGGCATTCCTCATAGAAATAGAAAAAGCAATTGTTAGAGTCTGTAAACAAGTCAGGATGGTGCCTGGCATTTTGCCAGAGGGAGTGGCTTGTGAAGTAACTCCAGTGAGCCATTAAGTGTGGAGATTCCTTATTGGTTGACTGCTGTATCTAGTTTATGTTAATTAAGATAAGCTGTGTGGAATGTATATATACCACTCTTGTCCTATAATAAACGGCTCCCACTCCTGCTGTATCAATGTACACAAGTTGTTCGTCACCCCCCGGTTATTTTGCTGCAGCCGGACTTCGGCAAGCAATCATGAAATTCATCTGGAAAAATAAGAGACCCAGAATAGCTAAAGCAATCCTTAGCAGGAAGAGTGAAGCAGGTGGCATCACTATACCAGATCTTAAACTATACTATAGAGCAATAGTAACAAAAATAGCATGGTATTGGCCCCCAAACAGACTGGTAGACCAATGGTACAGAATAGAGGACACAGAGACTAACCCACAAAATTACAATTATATTAGACAAAGGTGCCAAAAACATGCACTGGAGAAAAGATAGCATCTTCAACACATGGTGCTGGGAAAACTGGAAATCCATATGAAACATAAATGAAATTAAACCCATATCTCTCACCATGCACAAAACTTAACTCAAAATGGATCAAGAACCTAGGAATTAAACCAGAGACTCTGCATCTAATAGAAGAAAAAGTAGGCCCTATTCTTCATTATGTGGGATTGGGCCCCAACTTTCTTAATAACACTCCTATAGCACAAGAATTAAAACCAAGAATCAATAAATGGAATGAAATCAAACTAAAACGTTTCTTCTCAGCAAAAGAAACAATTTGTGAGGTGAATAGAGAGCCTAGATGCTGGGAGCAAATCTTTACCCCTCACACATCAGATAGAGCACTAATCTCTAGGGCTTATAACGAACTCAAAAAGCTAAGCACGGAAAAAAAAAATAACCCAATCAACAAATGGGCCAAGGACCTGAAGAGACACTTCTCAGAAGAGGATATACAATCAATCAACAAATATATGAAAAAAAGCTCATCATCTCTAGCAATCAGAGAAATGCAAATCAAAACCACTCTAAGATACCATCTCACTCCAGTCAGAATGGCAGCTATTATGAAGACAAACAACAAGTGCTGGCGAGGATTTGGGGAAAAGGGACATTCATACATTGCTGGTGGGACTGCAAATTGGTACAGCCAATTTGGAAAGCAGTGTGGAGATTCCTTGGAAATCTGGGAATGGAACCACCATTTGACCCAGCTATTCCTCATTAGCATTTTCTTTGTGTTCCTCTTTTACTTTCAGCATTTCTGCAAATTCAGAGGTCTCGGGTATCTCTTTTGATAGGAATACTGATGAATTTCTTGTTTCTTTCCAATTATCTGTATCTTTGACTAAGAAAGTCTATTAGTTATAGATTACTTTTAATTTCTAACATAATTAGAATTTTCCAGTCACCTTATATAAGAATTTTAACTTTCCATGCATTCTCTTTTCTTCTTTATTGTCTAATTGTTTCCATTGCATTAAATTAGGGTTATTTATGGATTCTCCCATTATTGTCAATTTTTAGATTTTGTGTCTCTTTAAGAGAAATAAATCAATGTGCTTACTTAATATATAAAACCATTAAATAGTGATTTATGTGATGCTTATCATTAACTTAATCGTCTTTTTTGCCAACAAAAATCTTAAGAATTTACACTGACAATTTCCTCTTCAATGTTATTTTGTACTATATAAAATTTCCATATTATATTTTAACTAATAAATGGCTTATTTTATAGTAATTATTTTCAAATTTATCTATGTTTTTACCAGTATTTTCTTTAACAGTTTCTTATCATATTCCTTGTTTGTGTTGGAGTTCTTACACAGATGCCTCCCCTTGCCAGTATCCATTAAGATCAGTGCTCTTCCAGTGAGCCACATCCCTGTGTTGGATTTTTAAAAATTAAGGCATGACCTTTCCCCTTCTTCTAACTTTGGTGAGTCTTTATTTTTCTCTGAAAACCTCTCTCTTGGAATTCATTTTTTGATGATACTTTATGCTATCTAAAATTAAAGAACTAAAAATTTGATAATTTTGTAAAAAACAAGATGAATCAAAACTAACTTATGAAAGAGATTTTAACACACCCTAATCTAGAAACTGGAACATTAAAACAGAGACAATCTCAAGAGCACCAGGCCCAGACAACTTTGCTGATGAGTTTTGACGAAACTTCACATAAGAGGTATTGAAGGATTCTTTAGTGAGGCACATATTTTACTTATTTGATTTTCAAAAGTCAAATATATATGTATGAATTTAATTATACCATATTCTTATATAAGATCTTTAAAATTTTTTTTTCTATTTAAAAATGTTTATTACTTCTAGTTTGGTTTAGTTTTTTTTACAATGTAATTCCATCTCCGAATATATCATATACTTCATCTATTTATTTTTTAGTTTTTTAAATTTAAATTTTTTCTCTCTCAATTTTTATTTGTTCTAATTAGTTATACATGACAGTAGAATGCATTTAGATGCATCTTATATAAATGGAGTATTCTCATTCTTCTTGTTGTGTATGATGTAGAGTTACACTGGTTGTGTAATCACATATGCACAATGGGTCATAATGTCTGATTCATTCTACTATCACACTTACTCCCCTACCCTCTCCTCTTCCTTCACTCTCCTCTGTCTAATCCAAAGTACCTCTATTGTTCTCAAGTCACCCCTCACATCTTATTGTGGTTTAGCATCTGTATATCAGGGAGAAAACATTTGACCTTTGGTTCTTTGGGATTGGTTTATTTCACTTAGCATGATCTTCTCCAGCTCCATCCATTTACCTGCAAATACCATAATTTCATTCTTATTTATAGATAAGTAATATTCCATTGTGTATATATACCACAATTTCTTTATCCATTCATCTGTTGAAAGGCACCTAGGTAGGTTCCATAGTTTAGCTATTGTAAATTGAGCTGCTATAAAAATTTATCCATCTATTTATTTTTTTTGGGGGGTTGCCCTCTGAGCAATACCATCCTCTATTTTCCAATTCAGTAATTTTCTCTGATTCATCTTTTGCTATTTTATTCCTGACAAGATTTTAAAATTTTCTATTTTTGGTATTTCCTACTATATGTTAAAGCTATTAGTACTTTTCATTCTCTAAATAATGTGAATATGTATTTAGTCACATGTAAGTCTTTTCTTTTGCTCATATTCCTTCTTAGTTCTCTATTCTCCATTATGGAACATGTTTGTTTTATCCAAAAATATTCTCTTGAATATATGCATTTTCACTGGATCTAGTAGTGTTAAGTTCTCTATTTTAGTTATCCGTAAATTTATTTTACTTTAATTTTGTGAAGATCTTTGGTGGGTATAGACTTCAACTCTCTTATTGTTTATTTTTGGCACACCTAATTGTACAATTCCATAGTCTCTGATCTTCCATCATTTCTGTTGGGCAGTCAGCTGTCAGTTTCATTGTTACTTTCATAGAAACAGTAAGTAAGAGCAAGCTACTTCTCTTTCAGTTCAGTTTTTGGCAGTGTTCCTATGATATTCCTAGGTGTGCTTTTCATGATGTTTATCCTGCTTTTGGTCTTTAAATTTTTTCATCACATCGGTCATGTTTTTAAGAAGTTCAAACAAAATTTCAGCCTTCATCTTGGCAAATACTTGTTTTACCCTATTGTTTTTTGTTTCTCTGCTTGTGTTCTCACTCTTCCATTACAAAAGTGTTGGTTCTTTCATTGCTTCTTATCTAGGCTTTTGTTTGCTCCCATCCAAACTTCATGTATTGCTTATCATTTCTTTTTTTTATAATTCCCATGCTCCCATTTTAAGTCTTCTCCATCCTGTTTCTGACATTTTACTTTTAATCATAGGATTTCCAGTTATATTATTCTTATTTTTCAGATTCCAATCCTGTATTCAAATTTTCAATTTGTTAATCTTTTTAAAATTTCTCAAATATAGTACTTATAGTTATTTTAACTTTGACAATGTTAAGAGGTCAATTGCTCATGAGTCGATTCTAATTTTTTTTCTCTTGATTGTTTCTAATAATTTTCTGTTCTTTAAAGTTTGGTAATTTTTGAGCAAATAGGAAAAATATTGAGTAAAACATTTTGGTGGTTCTAAATGATGCTCTTGTCTTCAAGAGAATACTTGCCCTCTCTTTGATAGCTGACCAATTAGGGAAAGATTTCTTTTATTCACTCAGGAACTGACTTAATTCAAATCTATATTGTTTATTATGTTTTATTATCAATTATTATATTTTTTCATTTCTCTTACAAATTTTTTCTCTTTGGTGATTTTTTCAAAATCATCTCACTTTTTCTTATATATGCAATAATTTTGGATATTTTATTTTAAGTCTTTATTTCTCGTAAATTCTTTATTACCAATTCCAATTACTTTTGCAGTGATATCTTACAATATTCAGGCATCCTTTTCTGTTTTATATTTATGCTGTGAGTTTATTTTCTTTTTTTTTTTTAAAGAGAGAGAGAGAGAGAGAGAGAGAGAGAGAGAGAATTTATTAACATTTATTTTTAGTTCTCGGCGGACGCAACATCTTTGTATGTGGTGCTGAGGATCGAACCAGGGCCGCACGCATGCCAGGCGAGCGCGCTACCGCTGAGCCACATCCCCAGCCCTGTGAGTTTATTTTCATCTCTACTCGTAACACCTTTTTTCTGTGTTAACTTTGGATATCTTGGAATGTGGAAATATGCTCATGGGCACTGTGTATTTATCTGGGACTCTAAGAGATCTGTCAGAGTGGAAACATGTCTTTACTTTTGTCAAATGGGGAATCTTTCAGAGTAAGTATACTTTGAATTTTAACCATGTCCCCCTCTACTCATCATGTCAACCTGGGACTTTTTCTCTGGAAGGGGAGAAGGTTCTAAGTAATGCCCTGAGGTGCTTAATGACAGGTTCTTTGCTGGTTTCCTGAGTGAGTTGAAAGTGTTTATGAGACCCAGCCCTGCTCATGTAACCAATGGCTCTTTCAGAGTCCCAGTTTTATGCCAAGTTCTGCTAGACTCTTCCTGCTGTGCATGGCTTTCTTTCCTATGTCAATGGGCATGCCAAAGCCCCAAGTCTGGGTCTAGGACCAGGCTAAATCTGAACTTAGTGACATCTGCTTCAGTTCTATACACACTGCCATACTCATATGCTCACTTTGAAGCCCAATTTTGTTTATGATGTCTGGGGATGTATTTGTCCTCCTTTGAGGTCTGTCATGCTTTATATCTCTTACTATCTTTACTTTGACCTACCCAAATCCCCTCTGTCTGCCGACCTTCTACCTATGAGTTAAGATTTGTTCATGCTTCTTGTTTGGAATGAGAGGCCAAATTCAGTTTAGACCCCTCTGTGGTCAGAAGTCCCCAGTCTATTGCTGTGGCACAACATTTGTGCCTCAATCCTTCCAGATTTAACATTACATTCTCAAATTTCAGACTCTTAAATTCATGTCTTGACTTTCAAGACATTTTCTGCAATGTGATTCAGAAGACATGAAATGCAAAAGGAAGAAATGTTATTTATTCTCTGGACACCTGTGGTGACCCTTCCTGGAGATGTGGGAATGGACAATGTAACTTTAGGGACAGGGCACTGGGGACAATGCACAACAGCTTGGAACAATTGCAATTCCTAGTTGGGCATGTGTCTGTGGAAGGTCTGCTGTGCTTGCTCCATTGGTTGTTTGTCTCCAGCAAATCAGCAACAATTCCCATATTTATTGCCACTGAGAAAAAGCCATACTTTGAAAGGCACTAACTGAAAATGTCCGTTAATTATTATTTAATTATTCATTCTCAGTTGCATTTCTTAGAACAGTAAAGTTTTTTATTACAAAAGTTTATAGAATGAAGCACCAGACAGCAATGCAATTATACTGACAGACACATATGTCTATATAAAATTTGTGTATAGATACACAGTGTTCATTGTACCAAAGTAAAACTATTGCAAACTGCCTAACTGTACCACCTATTGCTCCACCGTGACACTCAATAGGATCGCACAGAGTAAGCGCCATGCCATTTTTACCTATTTGTACTCACAGCCAAACACTAACATTGAATAACAAACTTCATGAAGCAGCTGCTAATTCTAAAATGAAACCAGTCACTATAAAAATATGGTACTTACATAGATTTAGCATTATAAAGAAGGAATATATTATCTAAAACATTTAAGTAGTACATATGGACATTTTTGCTTGTGGTATGTAAAATAAAACATTCTTTATATATATATATATATATATATATATATATATATTGCACATAAATTAGATGTTATATCCCTGTCTGAAAACCTAAAGAAATTAACTAAAATGTACACTGCATGTTGAATTCAAATAAAAGTGATACATCTTTCGGCATTTCAATTTTACTAGGAATATATTATGAATAGAGTGTCCAAGTGCACTGAAATTAAGTAAAAGTTAGCACTGAGTGCATACTACTGTTTCTTAGAATTAATCAACTGATGCTGTTAAATCCCCTTCAAGAAAACAGTAGCCACCTACAAAAGTAAACAGTAGATCGGTAGGAATGGAGGTGAAGCAAGACATACCTGATGGGTGTTATTAACAACATTTATCCAGATTTTCCTAGACATGTAAGTCACTACCCAAGTTCAAGTGCACAGAGCCCTTTTCTATACCAGCTTGACTGAACCACACGTGACAGATGCACAGTAAGCCAGTCTGTAGCATGCATCCTCTGCACTTGGATATGAGGACTTTACACCTCTGAAGGGGAAGGGGTTCCATTAAGTCGGAACTAAAATACAGTCTGTTTTTACTGTAAGAAACACACATGTGACAGCAGAAGCTGCAATGACAGGGACCCACAGATACTACAGTAGCCCCTCCTTTAAAAATAACAAGTACTTGGTCAGACTGTACACATGAAAACACAGGCTTATTTCAGGAGGGTGGTCAGACTGCAGACTGTTTTCTGTTTGGGCTTTCTGACTTAATAACTGGCCCAGAACTTGAAAATCTCCCCTCTGTCTCTCTCTGAGAGGTAATTGAGTAAAAATCAAAAGTTTTATTAGAGGCAAAGAGTTATGAGCCCTATTTAGGAAATATGTTTTGATTGAAGGATAAATGACTTGCAATGTTCTTCATATTAATTTGAAAAAGTGAATTAAATGATACTTCAATATGAATAAAATTGATTCTCTTTGGTGACTTTTTATTGGCAGCAAGTTTTCTAAATTTAAACTTGGTAGAACTTGTATAAAATCCATTTCATGCTTTAAAAAATAGTTTTATTTATGAAACCCAGAAATTCTTAGGAAATGAAACCCCAAAGTTTACCTGTACTTGGAATTGCTGAACGATGGGGTTAAGCCCTGGGGAAGGAGAATGTTGAATCACCCTGGGATGCAGAGGTTGTGAAATAGTCTCTCTGCACAGCCTGTGAGCCCAAACGGAACAGCATCGTGATTAGGAATTTGGGGGGTGGTCCCTCTGGGTCTAGGGAGCTGTGTAGGGAGCAGGGACCAGGGGTGAGTATCCACGCAGGAAGTCCAAGTTCAGCTCATCCAGTGTTAGTGGTGCATGGGCCCTGGCTGGAGATAAGGGTGCCTGGTCCCTACCCTGACGGCTGCATCTCTGCGCCCAGAACCAGCATCAGGGCCTCCGTGAAGGAGTTGCTGCGTGCCGTGAGGCAGCAGAGGGGGAGCGTCTGGGCACCTGCGATTGGTGAAGTACTCTCCATACAGTGCCTGATTCCCTGAGAAATCCCGAGACAAGTCCACTCTTCATTTTAAATATGAGGCCACAGATGCCTCAGAGGCAAAGCTGCTGTGTCAAGGAGCGGCCACGACTCAGACAGACCAGGCTCCAACTCCTAAGCCGTTTCCACCACGTCGCACACCTCCCAGGGAGACGGGCTGTTCTTTGGTTCTGTTGGTTTGCTAAGGTGAGGAAACTTGAACAGGAGGGACTAGGGAAGCCCACTGCTAGCACCCCAGCAAGGAGGGAAGGGTGTGGAGTGGGAATCCAGGGCCCCAAGGCAGTTCTCTACAAGGTACCTGGAGATGGCAAGAACAGCTGTCTGCAGAGCCAAGCCCCGTGGTCGTCAGCGAGGGTCACAAATTCCCCGCCCAGGGTCCTGCCAGGCAAGTCTCAGTTTGCTCATGGGTAACACAGTGGCTTGGCCTCCCCTCACAGCTCTTCACAGAAGACCAGTCGGACCATGAGGTGTCCACAGGAGGATGCAGTTACTGGGTGGTAAGAAATGTAGTCCAGAGCCAGGTGTTCTGGGAGCTCAAAGCTACTTGGCCGTGGCTACTCGTCTTACAGGACAGCCTAAACCCCTAAAGGCTCCCAAAGCCCATGCTGCCAGTGCAGGGCTAGGCTCCTCTCACGTCCCCAAGTCCCTAGGCACTCTGTGGGCACCCCCAAATGTGGTATTGGAGGGTATCCAGGTTTTCTTGAAAGAGATCAAATTATGTCTTAGAGCATTATGGAATAATGGTAATCAATTATGTAACTCAGAGTAAAGTTACTTTAAAATAGTTTCAAAGCTGTTTGAAAAGCTAGAAACATTCTGCAGAACTTTCTCTGCTAGAAACATTCACTGCCTGCTGATGTTCTTGTCTCCCAGTGCATTGTCATTTGCATGGACACCTAGCAGGCTCAGCAGAGGCACATCCTTGCTCAAGGTCACATGGGCAGTATAAAGGTCAAAAGGGTTTTTACTAATAAAAATACAACCCTTTATAACAGAAACTAGATGTAAGCAATGCTCACTAGCAGAGTCATGCATTGGAAACAGCTTGTTGAGGTCCCACCTTACCCTAACCATACCAAAGGCACAGTGGAGATCTGTCTAATTATCAAGAAGTCCACCTTCACACAGTGTCACCAGTAGATGGCTGAAACTGCTGCTCATTTTGCCAGTTATCCAAGAGCAAGCGTCTTGATTGAGCAAACCCACTCTCAGCACTGAGAGCTTATGTTTCCTTCCAGGCCACAGAGACCTGGTGTTCATCACAGGAAAATAGGTGTGGAGGCAGAGGAAGGGGGA